>NW_027526335.1:23504994-23928335 GCF_048455015.1 Haemaphysalis longicornis | reverse complement strand
GGAAAAAACAGAATGTGGTGGATAGCGACGGAATGCTTAAAGGGGCACTGACACAAAAATTTTGCATCTTGTTTTTTTTGTTGCGATAAGTAGCTAGTGACCTACTTATAACCTGTAGAAACCTCATTTGCTTCAGCGTGCGACGGTTGTTTAATTAGAGGCATTTTCAATGCGGCCAGTCGCAGTTTCGGTTTCAGCGAGTGCCGCGAAACGATGGATTTTGTGGATTTTGTGTGAACAAAGCTGACCACGTGACCGTCGGAGGGATATCACAGTTACAGAGCAGAGCCGCCGTAGCACTGTCGAATCCGCATCGACGGCAGTTTCTGCGAATACCCCCCCGTACTGATCTCGTGAGGCGCCTAATTAAAAAGCGACCGCGGATGTGACGCAGGCGCTGCGAGTGCAAATGCTACCGCGGCTAAAGAACGACGCGCGACGCTCGAGACGGTGGGTGGCAAGACGCGCGCTGGGAGCAGCCGGCCGGCCTGCCTACAGGTCCGCCTACAGATGTGCTCGGCTCAGCACTGCGGCGGATATTCGAGTGCCGCTCTCGTAAGCGGTGCAGATGGCAATTTTTAATGCAACCCGCCATCGCATCATTAACTCCTTTCTCATGTAAGCCACTATGGTCGGGACTTGGGGACAATTTCGTGCAGCGGTAACAAGCTATCACTCGAGCTACCTGCGCCGGCGTGGACCACTTCGCGGCCGTGGCCGCCGCCTGCACAGCGACCGTGCGGCTTGCTCAGTGGGCTTTTCGTGCCTCCGGCGCGTTTCCGCATCCAATGGTAATAAACAGTAATAGAAACAGAGTGCCTGGAATCGCTGTAGAACTTTGGTCGCGGCCAGCTGCCCGATGAGCTGACGAAATCACGGCGCCTCCGCTGCCAACGATCGGGTCGTTCGTTCTCGAGAGCAGAAGCTCCGCCCTCCGGCCCTCCGATTGGAGCGGCGAGCCGGCAGTGCGGAAGCGGCAAACACAAACTCGTGACGTGTTTGGATGTTGTTTATTTACACTTGCGCGTGGTCCTCTGCTGGCCGCTCGGTTGCGTTTCGCACACTTCAAAATTGATTTTAAATATGTTCTAGGCTGTATTCACCGCTGATATTTTGCAGATGATGTATATGTGTTCCCACCAATCTATCTCCGAAGTTATCTCGCCTTCAAAATTTTGTGTCAGTGCCCCTTTAAGCTGCTGAATAACGGAAGGAGCGGCAGGCATCCAATGCCATCTCTAAGAGTATTTTTGGCGCTCTTTGCCCTTGTTGGCCTTGCGCCATTAAACCCAAACCATCATCATCAGCCATCGCTAAGCGCGCAAAGATGACCGAGACACTGCGAAGGTATACGCAAGGCGCTTGGCGCGGTGTGTGGATTCAGCTGGCAGACGGTTTGCGTCAAACGCCGTGTTGCGGGATTCTGAAGAGAAATCAAGGCGTGCGCGTCGGGCCTATCAAGCTCGCGAGGCAGACGCGGCTGTGAGCGCTCGCAGACATGCAGAGAGAGAGAGGACAAGGGGGAGTTTCAGGTGTACGTTATGACAGCGCCAACCAGTGTTCGGTAAACAGTTTACCCCCCCCCCCCCCTTTTAAATGCAGAGCATTTCAGTAACTCACGATGTCACCCGCGTTGACGTCCGTAGTCCGCACCGCCCCCCTCCCTACTATATAAAAAAAAAAGAAATACTATCCGGCGCCAGGTTTCGATCCCTCGACCCTGCGGGCGGAACGCAATGTACACGGTGCTCTAACCACTGCGCCCCAAAGCCGACACAGAATGGGACGCTATGAACGCGCCTTATATCGTTGACTCATTCAAATTACTGCTTACGAGCGCTCTCTCGTCAGCAGGTTGCCACAAGTGCAACAACATTAACGTAACGCAAACTACTTAACGTCGTGCGCCCCCGGAAATGCTCTGCATTTGATCGTGCCCATCGCGAGGGGGATGTTTCACTGCGTCTTCCTACTGGCCAGTACACTCGTCGCCATCTGTCGGATGTTGTGCGAACACTTTGCGGCTGATGGCACGTGATTTGAAACGACATTTGCATATGATCAAACTGAAAGGCTCTCCAAGAAAAACAAATACCAGGGCCAGAGTTGTCGTTCCAGGTGCCCGAAAGCGTCTTCGGGGAAAAGCAGTAGTTGTCGCATGACGGTAGACGGGCGACTATGCGCGGGAGCACGTCGGTGCATTCGTACATGTTTTTTCCTCCATGCTGCGAACGCTTCCGAGACTTTTTAAAAGACGATAGTCTTTCTTGGGCTACTTAAACCCAGAAATTTTGGTCTGTCTGTCCGTCTGTCTGTCTGTGACCCGATTCAGCCACCCGGCCAAAACAAAACAATGCCTGCGCAATAGTCTTATATAGTCACAGCTAAACCTACCCGTCTATGTCCGGTGTAATGTTCATACTTGTCAACATTGTTGAAGAAGAACAAGACATTACGCAAATATGAGACAACAAATCAATACAGAAGTGATATTTGCAGTGTTCCTTTATAAAAAATCAAACATGCTTTTCTTTTGCGAAATTAAGTACTTCATCAACTGCAGAAAAAGAATTCACTCCGCCGTCGCCTGCTGTCGCCCGCGCCACTATAGCTTCTGGCGCCATTTTAAGGAATCAACCGGCAACAGTTACGCAAGGTTCCACTAGATCGGTTTCACGTTCTGCTTGCAACGCACGTGGAGTAGGGAAACGCGGTTCCTTAAACGTTGAAGTAGGGCGCCTCGATTAACGCTCGTCTTCGCCGTACGGCAGCGTTCGCATCGAGACACCCGGTTTGGAGCAGTGGAACGCGGGAAACTTAAAATGATTTGAGCAAACATTTGGCGTCTTTACCTTGGGAGGAGCGCGATGCAAGAGGAACAACATGAGAGGTGAGCGGGAAAGCGTAGGGAGGCATTTACTTCGCAAAAGCCGATAAAGACTATCGTCTTTTGACGGCATTTGCAATGAAAGGAGCAGATACGTGGCCAATTTTTTTCTCTCTCTCTCTTCCATCTTACTTTGTTCACCCTCACCTGGAGTAGCAAGCCCATTAGTAGGGCTGATTTCTTCAGTATTCGTTAAAGCTCTCTCTCTCTCTCTCTCTCTCTCTCTCTCTCTCTCTCTCTCTCTCTCTCTCTCTCTCTCTCTCTCTCTCTCTCTCTCTCTCTCTCTCTCTCTCTCTCTCTCTCTCTCTCTCTCTCTCTCTCTCTCTCTCTCTCCCTCTCTCTCTCTCTCTCTTGACGAATATCCACACATTAAACTCCTAGAAATGCAGTGCGACCGCATTATTGAGAATCTATCAATGGGTCTTCGCTTAATTTTGGTTTTATGACTGTTACCACGACACACAAGGCAGCAGTTGTGCGCGAATGTGGAGTACTGAAAATGAAGCATGTGGGGTTTCTTGCCCAGATAAAAAAAAAGAAGGTTGGTGGCAAAAATGCGGAAGAAAAAAGAAAGTTCAGGAAAAAGAGAGCACGAAAAACAGCAGCAGGAGTCCGAGGTAAAAGTTTCTACTCCTTCCTGCTGACATATCACGCTGGGCAAGTGGTTTACGCATGCGACTCGTGTTTTCAGCTGTCTAGCTTTTAACGCCGGCGAAATGCGAAAATATTCATTCATATGACCTGCCGTACCGCCCAAAGAGCCCCAGGAGGTTTACTGTTATTGAGCTACCCTGTATTGTTCCCGCCACGACATCGTTTCGACGGGGTTTCGAAACGTTAAACCGCGAACTAGAAGGTTCATTATGCAACACGTTCCAATCTTCCCTGAACACTGTTTATTCCACGCAAGCGTGGAACCTCTTTTGAAGCACCTAAACACATCACTCGCCCACCACAAAGTGGAACATAAAAAGTATGCTCATGCTGGGATGGGCTAATCCAAAGAGATCGTAAGCGAGCGTTCTGCAAGGGCATGGTCCGTACAAGCGTACATGACGAAACGTCGGTAAAATGTCTCGCTGTCATTTATCTGTCTTTGAAAAAAAATATGTACATCTCGCGGAAATCTGAATGAAGCGCACAGTGCCACTATTGCTAAAATAAAGGAGGGAAATAGGGAAAAGAGTCAGAGTCAGAGCCTCTGAGCAGCGTTCATTATCTAAAGCACGCTGTTGGTAGAGTGCTGTCAAGCGCAGCAATACAGCTGCAGCTCGAGTCACGACGTCAAGGAGGAAGGGGCGGAGGATCCGTGGTAAGGACGGCAACCTGAGTGGCGCTCCGACGAAAAGATACGGCGTGCGGGCTCAGTGAAGCCAAATTAATGTTCTTGTTAGGCGGTGCTGCTCCAGGCGGAAGCTTCCATCGACGTTTGGCCCTCCTTCCTTCCTCTCTGGACTGAAGGATCCCGAGAGCATGAAGCGGGGCCTGGTTTCTTCGCCGCGTAATGTTCTGCCAAAACAAGAAGTTTGCCTTCAAAAAGAAGCAGCGTAAAAAGTACAGGGAGAGGGGGGAAGGTACAAAAAGCGAAGACACCGTCCCTGTTCAGGCTTGAAAACATGTTTGTTTGAAGGCCTCAAGGGGTGTGACTTCCTCCTTCGGCAGTTTTATTTTTGTCTGTATTGAAGAGTTTCCCTTCTGCAGGGTTCTTTTACCATGCCTAGGACCGACCTTGCGGTTAGCTGGTCTTGAGATTTACCTGAAACTTAAGACAGAAGCAACCAAGACCCATGTTTAATGCGCATGTTATTGTAAGCCAGGCTCCAGATTTATTTAATTACATTATGGCGTTATTTTTGTTTGTTTGTTTG
The DNA here is from genome assembly GCF_048455015.1 of Haemaphysalis longicornis. Lineage (NCBI taxonomy): Eukaryota > Metazoa > Arthropoda > Arachnida > Ixodida > Ixodidae > Haemaphysalis > Haemaphysalis longicornis. The sequence continues at coordinate 23,923,580 of NW_027526335.1, read as the reverse complement.
TTTATTTCAGACCGTGTCCCTCAGCAACGCTGCTAAGTTCATCAACTTGCCCAAGCTTCCATGCTAGTCGCGGATCTCTCACTGTTTCTACATGGAGACTTCTATTGTTTCCACAGTCCCGATGGTGCACGCCAGTCTGGCTGCACTGAGCCAATCGGACTGCAGATGTTGTTAAGCGGATTTCTATGGCGTCATTAGCACGCACGAAAACAGAGATAGGCATGCGCGCGAAAACTAAACCCATGAAAATTGAAGAGATCGTCAATTCGTGTGTTAGTAGGGTCGGTTGCGCTAACAGACAAACGGAAGCTCTTCGTGTCCACCGCTTCATCACAACTACGTGTGTAGGAGTTGTATGAACGAACGAGGCGAGGGGTGGGATATAAACTTCAGTCGGTAGTGTCACCCTTGTGTGTCGACCCCGCTCTTTCTGTCCCCTGTGTTGAAGTTGTAAGCTGAAGCGTAAAAAGTTAATTATGCACCAACTAGCTCATATTCTTCCTATTCAACGAAATGTTCATTGCGAGAGAAGGGTAAGGGGGGGGGGGAGTAGGGGGGGGGTAGGACATTAGCCTAATGTAAAGTGCTTGTGATTGTGCAGTTGTTCACTTTAAAAGACCGTTCATAGCGCAAAACGTAAACGAGGGACGACGAGAGGGCACAGGGACACGCGCAGGGACATGCCCTCTCGTCGTCCCTCGTTTACGTTTTGCGCTTTGAACGGTCTTGCAATGGAATACCAACTTGCCCAGAAATCCGCCTTGACTTTAAAACAATGAGCGAATGACTTTGAGATTTTGTACTGACGATATAGCAATACCAAATAAGCTTTACTTATCAAAAGAGATCAAGAAGTTTGCGGGGATAAATTGGTCACAGTTGGCACAGGACCGAGGCAATTGGAGAATAATGGGAGAGGCCTTTGCCCTGCAGTGGGCGTAGATAGGCTGGTGATGATGATGATGATGATCATTCAAAATAAAAAAACTGATGCGCCGTCCCTACCATGCTAGAGTAAGTGCCCAGCGAAGCAGATGCAAAACCGCTAGACCGGCTCATAAGGGTATGCCACCCTTTATTGCTCTAGAGTCTAGAGTAATGGTTGGGGACAGTCGCTTTGTGGCCGAGAGACCGAATCGAAACATGGTCTGTACCACGTGGGTGGTTGATTGGGCTCTTGAAAAATGCGAGTCCAAAGTTCTATGGCAACAGCCAGAGAACATTCGTTGCTGTCGTTCTTCGCAACGTCTACATTAAAGTCACCCATGATGACCATTGGCGTGTCTTGTCCTTGTATCAGCCATGTAAAGTGGCTATACATTAACGCGTCGATATCTGTTTGGGATATCTCAGGGGCGGTGTAGGCTGTGCAGATTAGCATTCCCTCACTGGCTGTTAAACGGACATCCACACAGTCGGTGTGATTAGTCTCTGGCTTCAGCATCGGCGAGAGTACATGCGCTAAGTGCTGTGTTGGCCGCAATCCCAGGCAAAGTGTTGGGCAATATACTTCTGCTAGAGTGTTCTCATCTGCTGGGGTTATGCACGAAGTTAGGGGAAAATACTGGCGTAAGAGCTGGCCAATGGCCCTCTGTGTTTGTGCTATGGCCCTTGTAAGGCTTAACGTTAGGTAGCCCCAACCTTGAGTTTGACAATGTGCCAAGACCTCTGAGCGGAGCTGTAACGTCAGGAGAATTCCGGGTGAGGGCGCTTGCCAGTGCACCTGAACCGGTATGGACTCCGACCATAGTTAGCTTAATGTTAAGTAGCCCTAATTCAAATCGTACCGGCGTACCAATCTAAAACTCATTCTCCGCCAAACTGCGGGGACCTGCTAACGTCGTTAGACCCCAAAGAGTAACGTTCGGCGTAACGTCATGAAGATTTTGGGGGAAAACGTCGGCCAATAACCGTCTGCAGGCATGTGTTGTTCTGTGGGTATGTGGCACTGCAGTTTTTGCGCCGACACGGGCAAAAAACAACGACAACAACAACAGCAAAAAACCTCACCCGACTAAAGGCCCACATCTTCGCTGTAAAGTCTATCAAAATATATTTTTTTTACTTTCCACCTTTAAGTAGTGCCACCAACGCCGCACACGAAAACAAAGAGTCCAATACGAGAAACCTTTGATTCTGAAGGATTGTTCTGGTCGACTACGACGACTCATCATTTCTGGGAAACCACCGCTCGTAGTTATGATCGGGGTCCCGGGCCGCGCCGCCAGTTCTGCGTAGTCGCGCATATCACGCTGCACCCACCCAGTGAAAATGTGGTTAAGTGGTGGCGACCGGGCGGCTGACATCGGCATTTGAGGCGGCAATGCGGTCGATATGCGCGGCTGTGCCTGGCGGCGCCCCTGCTGGGACGTCTCATTAAGTTCCCTTTCATGCAGCCTTTCCCCCGCACACAACGACGTCTGGCAGCTAAGATGCCTGGCACCCTCTTTTTGTATTGTGGTTTCCCCTGTAGATCGGTAGCTGCCGCTTCCATCCTCAGAGTAAGAGCGTACGTGAGGATGGTTCGACCGACATGAAACCTGAATTCAGATAAGGCAGTGGAACGGACTTTGAACACGAGTAGGTACGACACGGTTTTGCAGTCATTTTGGTGGGCTAAAAGTTCGAAAAGTTTCATGGGGAGTCTGAAAAACAATGAAATATGTAATGTGGTCGACGCCGCAAACGAAAATGGCGCGTGGTTTAAGTTGTTTTATTTAGAGGGATGGTGTTGTCTGTTATATATAAAGAGTCCATGGGCGCACTCTATTACGCCACAAAATTACCAATGCCAATCTATAAGAATGGTGCTATACCAAAGATGCGCTGTGAGGAATTGTCCACATATATGAGTCCTGTGTCAATATGACGACGGGCGAAAAGCGAAAACGCCCGTGTGTGCGAGATTTCGGCGCACGTTAAAGATCCCCATGTGGTCAAAATTAATCCGGAGCCCACCACTACGGTGCGCCTCATCGCCTGCATTGCGTCGGCGCGTTAAACCCTACAACCATCACCATCGCCATCATCAATATGACGACTGCATTGACCTTTTCCCGGAGTGTAGGTTCATTTGTCTTTATTTTACGTGCTACCATAAGTGTTCCAATCGCTAAATCGAATCGGTGTGAGCATGTCTGAAGCCTCCCGTATTTTCCAGTTTATAACTCGCTTGTGCACAGGTTGGTACGCAGTAGAGGGAGGGGCGACGCAGCTGTGCAACGGGTGGAAGTTAGGCCTAACGTCACGCTTCGGGGTCAATTTTAGTGAACGTTATTTCACTAAGTCATCACAGTCAACACAGTGATTAAGGGTGATAATTTTCGCACACATTGTGGATAAATAAGTGAAGGCTGTCACGTTAAAGTATGCAGAGCATTTAGACGTTCGAATTCAGAATGTTCGTATCACTTGCATTATCTTTCTGACAACGAATAACAAGAATTTTTTGACTGCCACAATCAACGAACGGTATTCTCAAGTTTGTTGCCACTGCCTTCGTGCTCTGCCCTGCAATCAGCTGAAAAACGTAATGTTCCGATCCGTTAAAACAAAGAAAGCAGGTCTAGACAATTAGCGGAACACAGTGACACGAATGCATCACTCGTACGGTGGCATCGAAAGAAAGTGGCATGTTGGGTGGTTTTCATTTCGCCTCTACCCTAATGGGGATCTAAACAGGATTCTAAAGGTTGCGAGTTTACGTGCGCGATCGCCGGACTTTTATCCAAGGAATGTCCTGCCGCAAAAAATGGCTTGAAAGCGTTGACTATTAGCCGAGTTATCATTCGTTAAAAAGGGCCAGCAATAAAGCCTGGAGCTTTTACCCTTTCATCGCTCCTCCAAAGCACTGTGGAAGCTGTGACGCCACCGGCCAGGTGCAAGACCACCTATAGAGAAACAGAGCAAGGCCCTTGCTGGTTCGAAATGCGCGCAGCCATTGGCTCCGCTCGACGGTACGTTATGCTTTTTTTTAGCAGTCGACGGCCATGCTCCGCCAACTTCTGGTGCTACTGCTGAGCGGGGCCGGTCAGCGGTCGGCCCGCATCGAACTTCCGTGCGGCCATGCTCCTGGCGTCGGCCGTGCGCGCGTCGCGGAAACGAACGCTTGAAGGCAAGGTATGGTGGTCCCATGCTCGCTCACGACAGTAATTGAAGATTTCCACCGTCGACCAGCGGACCGTTATAGCGCTTCTGCATGCGCGCCGTCGCGGCGCACAGGTCTTTACGAGGTCGGCATAAAAGGCTCAGCATCGTTATTCAGCCACCGCTTTACGAAGCCGCGCCGACGACGATCGCCAGCGAAATCTTTTACTGCACTATCACCCCCTCTGACGCATTGATAAATTGATAAACTGAAAACAGGGCGGTGGCAAGTTCTAGCTGCTATGGTGTATGACGTATCGTGCATACACCCCAGAGTGGGCTCCTTGACGGCCACATGGAGGCAGGTTCTTGCCACGATCGCGCGTGTGGCGGCATTTCCGTCTGCAGAGACTCTCCCTGTTTTTCAGCGTTAATCATACCTTGTACATGACGCGCTATGTCAACAAACTCAGCTAAGCTCGTGTGATGGATGGTGACGATCGACATCCGTCCCTACTAAAATATGCCGAGCTCCCGGTGCCGGAGCGCCGCTCGCCGGAACCGTACTCGCGTTTCCCCCAAAGCCGGCAACGCTGACTGGCTACAGCATTTAAAGGGAACCACCGATAGCGGCACCGTACTGTTCAGTACTTCGTGCGTCATACAGGCTGCGTCAGAGCATTCTGCCAAACGTCAAAGCGCGGCAATATGGCGACGACTATCGGCAGGTAAACACGGGAAGAGAAGAAGATCTTTTTTTGTGTGTGATTGGGCGGCCCCTGATTTATGCGGAGGTGTAATATTTGGTATTGAATGTCGTGAAGGGGTACTCTAGTGATTGCGCGATTAAAATGGCGGCCTTCGGAAGCCTATTTAGGGGCCCTTTACGAGTGGTATAATAAGGCTGTAGCAACCTCCGAGGTCTAAACCCTGCTTTCGCTGGCTCCCAGGTCTCCAGTTCTTTTCCTTTTCCTCCCTCCAAATTTCTCATTTCTCTAACTGTCTCTCACAGAATAACAGCACAAAAACAATCCTTTCGTGTTATTCACCGCAATACGCTTGATGAGAACACTTGAAAAAGATGACGCGCTTCGCGGAAACAACGAGGAAGAAGTGAACCGGGCAAAAAAAAAAAAAAAAAGAACTGCATGGTGTGATACGTTATATTGATGCAAGATGTTTGGTCCAGTCGGCGAGTACAGGCTTACTCGAAATGCGGGCGCGCCTGCTGTTGACCGCTTTGCGGGGCTCGCCGTTCAGTTTTCATCCATGTCCGCTTCAAACTTGAAGTGGACATTAGGGAGGCACTCGGCATGAAGACCAGACAAGACATGACAGTTGCAATGACACGGAGAGAATCAAGTCACGTGAGCCCGCCTTTCACGCAACCTGGCGTTCCCATCAGGACACGAGACAACGATGACTGCGGAAGGGCAAGGACCAATAGTACTCTTCGCACGCTTGTCTGGTCGCCTTCCTAGAAGGGCGAAGAGTCGGAGCCAGTTGATGCGGGGAAAGGGGGGGGGGGGGAAGAAAGGCACCAGTTTTTCTCGAGTGGCTCCTCTTCAGCGCAGGTCGTGCTGTCCGAATCTGAAAAGCTATTTCCGAGACTATCTCCACTCGAAGACGTTTTGCGTTGCTCCATAAGCTTTTCCGGTGTGGCTAACATGGTGACGTACTCTCGAACCTTTTTGTCGTACTCTCGTGACCAGCTTGAACTCGGGAGTGCTGCATTGGAATTCAGTGGGCCGATGGGGACAGGATGGCAAGCAGCTGGGACAACAGCCGATCGAAGAGGTCGCGCAGGTCGGAAGAAACCTTCCACGCTTGCTTGACGGCGCTTTCGCAGACAGCTCCAGGCTCCAGGCCGATGTTCGGGTGGTAAATCTTGTTTATAAAACATACTGTGGGGGCTCGCAGGTGTACTGTTCGAATAACTCGACGCTGACGTCTGAGACACCCTTCCTGTATGGCGTTCCGTTCGAGCCGTAGAACGTGACGCGGAGCTCATTTAATTGTTCGAGTATGGTGACGTCGTGGTCGCTCACCATGGGATTCCTGACGTCATCATGTATGGGCCACTTCCATTTGCTCGGAGAAAGCATCATTTGTCTCGGCTTACGCCAAAACCCACGTTAAAGAACTGCGGTACCAAAAACGATGATGATTGTTGTTGATGATGCCCTCGATGAGTTTTGCGCAATGATGGCTTATCCTGCGACAACCATGTGTCTTCTTTTTCGTTTTCTGGCATTTTCTGAAATTTTATGACATACTTCTTCGTTTTATGGCATCACTAACTATATTGTGTAAAGACATGAGCAAACATTTATGCATAGCGCGGGGGGGGGGGGGGGGGGGTGTAAAAGATCTCTTTGCTGTAGCAGCCCACAAACCACCTAGTGTAGGTTAATAGTTGTTTAACTACTAAATTATCCTACCAACACCCGCATTATCTTTCCGGCTGCCACGTGACAGAAACGTTATCCTAAAATTGCTCTTTTTTTGCCCCTAAACTTTTGCTTGAGTCATTACTGCCCCTTCCCGGTGGTTAGGGTTCGCTTAACGGCCGACTGCACTCAAAATTTCAACGTCCCGAAGAGGCTATTTACGTATAGTCTGCCTAAAAATACGGCGAGATACAAAATGTGACAGCTGAAATACGCGTATTCGCGGCGTAAACGTCCATACAAAAATTGGTTCCAATCCACGCTGTGAAGGTGGTTGGAAAGCAAAGCTGTGAACGACACCCACAACAATTCCACATGCGACGTCACTTGAATTCACACACGTGGCCCTAGAAAGAGTGAAACCATAGATTCTGCCAGCCGTTACCTGGGATTCGCGGGGGCGCCGTCCCGAACGCAGCAGCGTCGGCCACGGCCGGGCTCGAGCGGCGGACGCCGCTGATGTGGCCCGGCCGTGTGTCGGAAGAAAACGGAGAAGAGCGTGTTTTAAAGGGTGAGACAGCGGAACCTAGCCATCCTGATGTGCTAGCTCGGGGCTACACCACCGCGCTACACAAGAGCAAACACCGAAACAATCCGGCATGTGAGCTTAGGGATTCCCATTTATACAGATTTAAAGGGACCCTGCAACACTTTCTTCAGCTTTTTTTTTTTGAAATCTTAAATGCTTGCGGAACGTAGTCACCCAACACAGCCAGTACTTCGATTAGGGGATCGCAAAGTACCTCAGCCAAAAATTACTGCTCTATGTTCATCAGATAACTTGGAAACTCGCTCAAGAGATTTTTCTCTTTCACGGTCTTGACGTTCTTCGACAGCCCGAATTACGTCACTGAGGCCGTGTAGCGGCTGTTGGCCGGTTTTCCTTTAGTCCGATTTCGCACGTCGATCAGCGCTATGCTTCTAAATAATAGCAGATAATGCGCAAAGTTCGAATTCCCAGGTTACCTTCTACAGCCCAGGTTAACTATCACGTAGCGGAGAAGGCATGCAATGTCGCGCACTGTCGGACACTGGGAGGAACCACATGAATTCATTGACGCACAGCTTGTCGCTAGAAATGCCGCGCGGTTCTGTAATTGACTTGTCGAGGAAGGAAATAAGGTTCACTAATGAAGCACGCTTCGGTTCTACAGGTAGCGTCGTGCCTTCTACCCGCGTCGCGTGGACTTCTGTGGTTGCCATTATGTTTCGATGATGATGATGATGGTTTAGGTTTAATGGTGCAAGGCCGACATGGGCAAAGAGTGCCATGCCATTATGTTTCGGGCGTTCCATTATAAGTGTATGTGCGGTGTATCTCGCCCGATCAGGTTGGAACGGTACATTACACTTGCCCTTGCTTAAAACTGCAAAGAAAGGCGGATTTAATTATCATAAATCCCTGAAACCTTTCGGCTCTAATTATTCATGAATTAGGCATACGGTGGACATTCGCAGATCGAAGTTTTGCGTGCGCGACCGAAGTTAGTCGGTCGAAGTTAAAACTTCAAGGAGTGGCGTAGCCGTCTTGCGGCCGCTGCCACGATTTGGCTGAGTTATACTCAGGGCGAGCCCTTTCATGCCCACGCAGTGCGACCGCATTGAAAAAGCGCTTTATGGCACCTTTCGTCGGTCTCGGCTACTCCTTACACGTCTCAGTTAACGCCTTGTTTCGAGGATAAGCAGCACTTTTCCATCTAGAAGGCTGGTGACAGGGATAACAAAAAATTGAGAGACACTTCAGATTACTTACGTGTATAAATGCGAAAGCACTGCGCTATACAGGGTGATCAAGGTTAAGTCGACAGGCTTTTTGAAATTAGGCGCTTAGATGTACGTGAAGACCTACCCGACAATGAAGTTACACGCCCAGGAGAACACAGAATGAGGTAGTAACTGTTGATGTCGGTGGCTTAATTAACTGATATTGAATAATTTACTTTTTGATGGCTGCTGTGAGCAGGCATATTTGTATTGAAAAGTTCGACGCCATCGTGTTTACACGTAGTTTCATTTGGCAGAATTCTCCTAGCGAATCCGCACTCCGTGATATCGAACTGCGGAGTCTAATTGCCGTTCGCATTATTACGCGTGCAAGGCAGCGAGAACCGGCGCGAAGCTCCTCCCTTTTGTGACGTGCCTGTTTAGTTTCAAACGGGGTGGAGGCATAGGCGGAAGTGATGAGTGGCACCCTTTCAGTCTTGGCTGTCGTTATCGCGTACTGCAGTACTCGGGACCGCGATCGAAACACAGAACGAAAGGGAGGAACTTTGCGCCGGTTCTCGCTGGCTTGCATGCGTAATCGTGCGAACGGTAAATAAACTTCGCAGTTCGATATCTCGGAGTGAAGATGCGCTAGGAGAATTCTGCCAAACGGAACTGCGTAGAAACACGAGTGCGTCTAACTTTTCAATAAAAACATGCCTGCTAATGCAGACACAAAAAAGGTAATTATGCAATTTTAGTTAATTAGGCCACCGACATCAATATTTACTACCTTATTCTGTGTCCTCCTGAGCACACAACTTCACTGTAGACGCGGTCTTCACGTATATCAAAGCTCCTAATTAAAAAAATCCTGTCGACTTAATTTTGGTCACCAAGATCAAGATTTGCAATCCTCCATGTTTAGTATATTTGTCGCGATTACGTTATCTTCAGTTGCGATGATGTATTTGTCATCAGATATTCATATGTCTGGAGTTTGATCTTCGCGTCATAACGTGGTGGTGGTATCGGCAGGCAGTAGTCTTAGCATCAGCGAGCAGTATCTTTGTGTTTTGTTGCATCTCCTTCAGAGGCTTACTTCCGTGGACCGCTAGATTTCCCAACTGCCGCCGAGGTATACATAGACGCCCCAGAGTCCGGTGCAGTAACGACACCGCCAACAGCATAAACGCGTCCAATGGCTCGATTTTTTCCTCTCATTACGATTGTCCTAATCATTTTCCCATTTCGTCGTTTTTGTTATTCGCTTTGGTACTATGACTAAGCAATCCTTCTTGTTAATCCGACATATACGCTATTAGCGCAAACGTGATTTGGTACCGTTTTAATTAACGCGCTGAAATTACTCCTTTAGCCTCCGTGCACGTCTTTACGTCGAAGGACGCAACACATTCATTAGGTTCAACTTTAGTCTGCTAAGGTCCAGGACGGGCCGTGGTGCAAGGAATGCGTAGTGGACCCTCATTTCCCACGCCCCGTTGTCGAATCTCACACACACATTGACCTTTTTTTGTCTGTGCTGTTATTCCCTTCCCGCCGTCGGGAATTTTTGTGACCGACGGTTGGTCCCGCCGAGGCCGGATGCCAGATTTTGGCTTGTTGCGGCATTTAATGCTTTGCTTTGCCTCGCTGAGTTTCGAAGGTGATGGGAGACCTTTTGTACACAGCACATTTCTTGTAGGAAATACAGTGCCTGAAAATAGAGCGACGGTGTACATACTCGCAAAAAAATAGCAATAAATTAGCAAGTAAATTATAACTTTAAATTCTCAAAATCCTCTTTCCTATAAAAAACCGTCCCCCAGCTAAATTTTAAAGACAATAGTCTTTCTTGGGCTACTTTTTTTTTATTGCGGAAGTTTGCTATTCAGCATAAGGGGAAATTAAATGTATAGATACACCCCGGATTCCCGAAGGAATCGGAGCAGGGGGCCATGATGTGGTCCTTGTATCCACGCCATGAAGTCTGGCGGACGTCCGGGGCGCGGGACGCAGGTGGTGATGTGGACAGCGCGGAGGCTTCGCAGAGCAGGGCAACTCCCCACCAGGTGCTCTGCTGTAGCCTGGTCAACTGGAGCGGGGCAAAAGAGGCAGGTGGAGTTGAACGGGGCATGGTATTGAGGAGGCCAGGCTACTTGAACGCAGAAATTTTGGTCTGTCTGTATGCCTGTCTGTCTGTATGTCTGTGACTCGATTCAGCCACCCGGCCAAAGTGAAACAGAAGCTGCGCAATAGTCTTATATACCCACAGCCAAATCTAAACGTCTAAGGTCGGTGTGAATGTCCACACTTGTCAACATTGTTCAAGAAGAACATGGCATTACGCAAATATGAGGCAGAAAATCAATACATAAGTTATATTTGCAGTGCACCTTTATTAAAAAAATTATGGATACTTGGTTTTTGCGATAGGAAATAAATGCTACGTCAACTGTAGAAAACTGTCGCCTGCTGTTGTCCGCGCTACTATAGCTCCTGGCGGCATTTAAGAAATCAAACGGCAAAAGCAACGAAAGGTTCCACTAAATAGGTTCCACGTTCCGCTTGAAACTTTGATGGAGTAGGGCAACGTGGTTCTATAAACGTTGTAGTAGGGTGCCTCGATTCACGCGCATCTCCGCCATACGGCAGAGCTGGCATCGAGGCACGCGGCGTGGAGCAGTGGAACGCGGTAAATTTAAATTGACTTGAGCAGACCTCTAACGTGTTATCTTGAGAGGAGCGAGACGGGAGAGGAACAGCATGAGAGGTGAGCGGGAAAGAGAAGGGAGGCATTTACTTGGCAGGGGCGCCACCCGACTATCGTCTTTTGTCGACATTTGCAACGAAAGGAGCAGATACGCGGTCATTTTTCCCCTATGCATGCATTGAAGTGCGCGTGGGTGTGGGTGTAAAAAAAGAAGCGACAGGAGCAGAAAAAAATTCCCCGCATTTCCCCGAGGGGAAGAATGTGAAAGTGCGAATGCAGGAGTTGAATTTGCGCGGTTCGGTAATGTTCGCGAAAGAGAGATCACACACACACACACAACTACAAAGAAAGAAAGATGCATTTATTCACAGACACCTATTTGTGTTGTCGTTGTACTTGATTGCTAGAGCGGATCTCAGCTTTGAAATTTCGTGTCAGTACTCCTTTAAGCGGGTGCATTAGCCCTTCTCACGCCCGATTCCTGGCCAATCCCCCACGTGGGTATGTGCCATGCACAGACACCTATTTGTGTTGTCGTTGTACTTGATTGCTAGAGCGGATCTCAGCATTGAAATTTCGTGTCAGTACTCCTTTAAGCGGGTGCATTAGCCCTTCTCACGCCCGATTCCTGGCCAATCCCCCACGTGGGTATGTGCTATGTCAGCGGCCAGGCAGCGCGCGCCCATCTCCCCCCGTTGCCAAGGAAGACGAGGAGATTCCTGGCCAATCCCCCACGTGGGTATGTGCCATGTCAGCGGCCAGGCAGCGCGCGCCCATCTCCCCCCGTTGCCAAGGAAGACGAGGAGCGCGCGCACCCGCAGCTGTTGCTATGTGGACGGACGGCGGTCACCGGAATTCAGGGTCACTTATAAAGTGCATTCGCACTTAAAAAAAGAGCAGCATGTATTAATGGCAGGACGTGCTAAACAGACATATAGACCCGCCGCGGTGGCTCAGGGGCTAAGGCGTTGCGCTGCTGAGCACGAGGTCGCGGGTTCGATTCCCCGCCGCGGCGGCCGCTTTTCTGATGGAGGCGAAAAGCAAAAACGCCCGTGTGTACGAGATTTCGGCGCACGTAAAGATACCCAGGTGGTCAAAATTAATCCGGAGCCCTCCACTACGGCGCGCCTCATCGCCTGTGTTGCGTCGGCGCGTTAAACCCCACAATCAATGAAATCAATTGAACAGACATATACAATGAATGTGAATGTGTAGGTAATGTTTACTAGGAAAGACGTTGTGCCTACTCTACTTTAAGCTATAGCCATGCCACTGGAGGCCTTGTTTTCGGCGAAGCTGCCGCTTAGAATGCTGATAGGCGATGCCTGTCTCCGGAAAAACGGGGCAGCCACCCTAAACTTGCCTGATAAATGCGGATTAAGGGTCTAAACTAACGCCGCCTACGATTACCACTGGTTCGTTCCTTGCTGACGACCGCTGGAGCTTTGTTCAGAAAGTTGTTTCCGTGGGGCGTAGCACGAGCGAAAAATATGTGACAGGCGTCTTGAGAGGCAAGAGCTCGAAGAAAACGCTGCGCAGGCTCCGACGAATGCTGTTGGCAAAGCTCACCCAGGAGACGCATACGGCCCTAACAAGACTTTTAATATCTCTTGCGGCGAGCACTTGGCGTATACCAGCGGCGTAATGGCCCGAAAGGGAGTCCACGGGTTGTATAATACGAGGGGGGAAGAAAACGTGTTTTCGTGGGACGCCAGTCCTTATATTGCACCAGCCGTCCAAGGACGGCTTGAAACCCAAGGACGACGCAAGCGTCCTTTTGAAAAGCCCGCGGCTAAAGCTTCAGCCGCCACGGGAGATGTAATTTTGCGGCTTGCCCTTAAACGTCGTTTCTTTTTCTTCTTTTTCTCCCTCTTTGATAGTCTACAATAGTGGAGAATACATTCACACCACCTTGAATGCTAGTTTCGACTTGGGTTGGGATATGTTACGAAGCCGCGAGTGCAGCCATGGACAAGTGAAATGCGAACACGAAAATATGAACCATAAAACAAAACATTGAAAAATACTGTTCGTTGAGGTCCGATTGGTACATTTATTGGTACATTTATTTATTGGCTATTGGTACATTTACATTGGTACATTGGCACATTGGATCACGTGCATAAATACATGCATGTATATATATAAATAAGGGTAGGCAGTCATGAAAGCCAAGGAAAATAAAGGGGGAATGTGGTAGGTCATTTATTATCGTTAAAACAGGTACAGATTTTTTGAACGAAAGAAAGAGAGTTGAGAAAAACATGCCCGCCTGATGGGATATTTTTCTCCACTTTCTGTCTTTCAAAAATCTGTAGTTGTTGCGACGATATTAAATGACCTACCACATTCTCCCTTTGCTTTCCTCGGCTTTCATGACTGCCTACCCTTATTTCCATATATACATACATGTATTTATGCACGTGAACGCATATATACGTAGTATATGTACCTCTTGCTGGTATAAACTGCTTGCTGGGGCAATACCCGTGAGTTAGAATAGCCTCCAGGAAAGTAACGCAAAAAAGCTACACTAAAAATGACTAGCACGGATTCGCCAAGGCATACTTTTCCTATATATCTGTGTATCAAAAAAAGGAGCTGGCCGAGGGTTGAACGGAGAAATTCCGGCCTATTTTCGTCAACTTACAAGGACACTTGTCCGTCGTTGTCAAACAAATGTCGCAGCGCTCAGGTGTCACGTCCATGTGTTTATTCAAAATCTCATTCAGCCTCTAAAGTGCATGCAAAACCTACGCTCAAAGTGCGGTGAGATTACAAGGCCGCTGTCAAGATGTCAAGACGGCGTGTAAGCCCACGACACTTCCTATCAATAGCGGCTGACACGGCCAGAGCCGCGGCACAGCGTTCTCCCGTAATTCCAGGTCCTTCAGAGCGGAATTCGGTGTGGTCGCCGTGCGAACGCCGGGATTAGGTGCCGCGCGTTTCCCGGGCGGCGCATATGAGATTCCACGTGTCGTGTATACCTGAATTGGGGGGACCCGAGGTGAGCGCCAAATGCCAAAGTTCTTTCACGGAGCCTACTTGAAACGCCATCTGCGGGCTAAAGGTAGAAATGAGCTGGCGAAATACAACTGAAAGGATCTTGTCGGTCTATCGGCACATTTTTTTTTTTCGGGCGCACAGACGTGTAGGATTTAGGAGCATTCATTTTGTCCATCTTCTGTTCCACTCCAGCGGCAGCTTTCCCTCCTTTAGTCAATACATCTTTGAGACGTATGAAAGAGACTGCGTGCCTGTGTATACTTAATTTCGGTGCCTTTGTTCTCCTCCTCTCGCGGCACTCCGTGCATTGTGCCGAGAGCGGAATCTGAATTTCTATCTCGTGGAATCACTTTCCAATTGAATATTCGGAGAAGAGTAGCTCCACTTGGTAACTCAATACGTCAAAAAAACTGTGGTTGATTCCTCTGTCATATGAATCGGTAAAACACGAAAGTGAAATGTGCAGCGAAATCTGCGGGTCGGCAGCTGTCTTGTGGGTGTGCTTGGCGAGCGACACCCTGCTGGCTGGTCGCTTCGGCAAAGGTGTACTGGTGTCATTTCCGTGACGGATATGACATCAGTGAAATCTTGGGGTATCACGGCATAAAACACTGTCTTAAAATATAAAACCTGAAAACGAACAACCCGAAGTATAACATACTTTATAGTACTAAAGGTTGCTTCTCCGCAAGAATACCCTGTGTGGAGGGGTGCACCCTTTACAGGCCACTTGCTTCGTTATACTGGCGTCACTTCCGTGACGGATATGACGTCACTCAAATGTTTGTGTATCCGGGAATAAAACACTTTCGTGTTAAAATATATGGGCCGAGAGTTGGCCTCGAACATCACCTTTGGCTGGAAGAATGAATTTCCTCGGGCACTTAAGTCCGTTTATGTTTCTTGAAGGCAAAGGTTTAGCGATTGTCAATATTTTTTACCGCTACATCGTGTCTGCGTCTCTTTCTTTTTCCTTGTTTTTCGACGGGAATTACTCCGAACGGCAGACTAGCCGCACTTCCCGCTGCAGCTTCCCCACAGTCGCGGTTCTCCTTCACGCGCACCCGTTATACGCCCGCACCGTCACGTGCACCGGTCACGGCGCGAACATCAGGCTAATCCTTGTCCCATTCTGGCCGGGTGCCGGTTACCGTTGTTGTTAGAGCTCTTGGATACTGCTTGCTTTGGCGACCGGGTTCAAATCCCGCACGAACACAATTTACTTTTGCAGCGACGACCAAGTTGGTACCAATCATGTCGCCGGCGATGACTACGGCCACTTTTCGCATGTGATGTTACATCCAAGGCTTTCGCCTTAACAACTGTCTTCGCTATCGCCAGGAACAGATGGCCCTGCAGAGTGTGTGGGTATCACGACGTTGAGGCGAACCCCTTTTGGTTAGTTTTACCACGAAGCAGTAGACCTCCAACCAGCCAAGGAAATGTTCGTGTCCGTGTCTGCAGAAAACTCCGAGGCTATTACTGGCCACACAAAGAAACATCCCAGGCTACTACTGGTTGCACCCAGGCTGCACAAACAAACTAATGGCACCGCCAGCAATCGTACCTGGGCCCGAACAGAACCGGAGCGAGAGCCCGTCGTCTTGCCGACTACGCTACGCCCACACGTGGAGACGGGGAGACAGACGGTGGTTTAAATTGAGCGTCTGAAGTTGGGTGCTCTTTGGAGGTGACACATGAATCAACAGTGAGGCTGAGGCAGTGAGAGAGACGACGCCATAGTCACGCGTGACGCCCTCCTCTCCCCCTTCGAAAGATCTTCCTCTCCGTTTTATTTCTGCCGACGCTTCTGCGTTCGGGACTCCGCCCTGGCGAATCCCATGTGACGGCTGGTAGATTATCTCGTTTCAGCCTTCATGGAGCCAGGTGTGTGAATTGAAGTGACGCCGCATGGGTAATCGCTGTGGGTGTCATTTAAAGCTTCGGAGTCCAATGTGAGCCAATTTTTCCCTCACGGCCGCTGTTACGCAACGCGCCTCGCTCGCGCAACGGGAGCGCGCCAGCACCAAGCGGGTTCGCTCCCGTGAAGGTGGTGGCTTTGCCGCTGTTTTCTCCCTGGCTTACCCGGCTTAACCGGTGCTGGCACTGCGACTATAGTGCCAGCAATTAGCGAAGGGTCGCGGGACGTCGCACGACAAGGAGACAGGCTCTGGACTTCAAGGACGCATAGTGCGCGGACCTCGCCGCGAGCTTGTCTCTTGACTGCTCTCGGGACATGGGGAACGCGTGAGGTATGGACGCTACCCGGCGAGCTCGAGGCGTGATCTCGCTGCCACGCACGCGGTGCCTCGCTGCTGCGGTATTCCATCGGAGAGTCGAACTGCAGAGTGTTGTTTAATGACTCGCTCCCAGTGCTATAATTATGGCCTACAATTCGTCTGTATGCACTATATTAGATTTGCACGTTGCAATAAATGCTGTCCGTGATGTTTTGCCATGTCGCCTCCTGGCTTTGTCTGTCTTCGCAAATACCGAGCAGGCCGCAAGCCAGCGCTCGCATTTCATGTTTGTTGAGTGCGGATGGCTGCGGGATGGGAAATAACTGTGTGAATATTAAAACCCACAAGTGAGGCATGGGCTCCCGTTCGCGGGGATCCGTGCTTCACTGCTCGTTATTGGGGCATTGTGTGTGGGCCTCTTCCAGGAAAATGTGTCATTTGCAGTGAGGCCAGCAGATACGCAGCCATTTTTTTTTCATTCTTATTCGGGAAAAAAATCGCTGTTGGCCAGACCGTTATACCGCAGCATAAAAACGAACACTTCAATTGCCTTAGACTTCATTTTTTATGCAGTGGCCGCCGTCCGATTAATCAAGAAAAAGAAATGGATAGTGCTTAGCATAGCTGCCTTCCGGGATATAGAAGGCGCGAAATACCGCCAGAAGCTATTATCTGGGTTGATATCGTCCGAGAGCCTAAAACGTGCGATTTTGATTCAGCCTACGTGTCGCGCTTGCGTGAACACGCTATGAAGTTGGCGGAAGTCTCAATTTAAGTTACACAGCATGGTCTGGCGTGCTCCGCTCTGCCGCTTCCACTCTGATATCAAAGTCGGCGGCTCTCGAAATATATCCGACGTTGCCATTACATTAAGGCGCATTGAAGAACCGTTTTACAGTACGAGCACCGCTTCCATCGTGAAATACAAACAGGCCGGAACAATTTTTCCGACCCGTCTAGAAAATTTTCGCGTCTTGTGGGGTTTGGACAGAAATTTAAACAGACGACCAATGATCTGACACAGTTATGGTTTTTATGCCTATTGCTGAATAAAAGGCGCCCCCGCACCGCAACATCATCAACAGTTGACTATCCTTTCTCACTCAATACCGCGAAAGAGCTCGCACAGAAAAAAATGTCCGCCTCGCCAAAACAGAGAAGTCTATAGAAGTGCAGCCAACAAAATACTGCATCCAATTACTCCTCTCGTTTTTTATCAGCGTTTTTTACTCCTGTCACCCACCGAGACACTGTGACATCGCTAGCTCGGGTACTTAGCCCAACCAATCGGTCATATTTTATTGGTCTTCCCTCGGAAGATACCGTCGTGGCCTCCTCGCTGTCTTTCTTTTCGTTAACGTTGAGTGGAAGGTAAGAAAGTATGCCTTCCCTACAGCGTTTTCCGGAAGGCTCCAACGCCTGAATATGCTGATGGCCTGCTTCGCTCCTTGCGTCATGCCGACGAATAGCAAGCAAGAAACCCCGCGGCCATTACTTCGATTGTGTCGTCTGGACAACGCTCCCTCTCTTCCGTTTCACCCAAAGTTGGTCCGTGCAGCATACTGAAAATACTTCGAAACAACGTACAGTCGAGCCTCGTCATAACGACGTAGTATCGGGACAGTAAATTAGTTCGTTATATCCGGTATTCATTGTGGCCGTAACGGTAAAACTCGGCTCTAATAAATCGGCAATTTGGCTCGCTCAACACTCCTACATAAAAAAACCGCATGGTTCTAGGCTTTGAACCCACTATAAACGAGGCGATCCTTATCAGTCTCCTTGTGGCACTTCAAACTAAACAGACCGGAGCGGGAGGACGTGAAATTACAACAGAACAAAGTTCGTTCGGCAAAACAGGCCTACGTTCTTATTTACTTGAAGGAGGATGTGGCGTTCAGGACGTGGGTTCGATTCCCGGCCGCGGCGGCCGCTTTTCTGATGGAGGCGAAAAGCAAAAACGCCCGTGCGTACGAGATTTCGGCGCCCATTAAAGATCCCCAGGTGGTCAAAGTTAATCCGGAGCCCTTTACCACGGCGCGCCTCATCACCTGCGTTGCGTCGGCGCGTTAAACCCTACAATAACTCAATCAATCGAGGATGTGGCCTTCGCCTGGTGGTTTTCACAGTCTGAGCGGAATGAAGTTCTTCACGGTGCCCGCGCACTAAAGGGCCTTTTTTACTTCTCAGTTTTTCAAGCTACTAAATATAGTCGTTTTGTCTCACTTTCTTTTTAAGTTTTGCTTTTATTATGCTTGAGCATCGCTTGAGTTTTGGGCATCGCGGGAGCCAAATATTTCTTCCTTATAGCCGATATCGCGCGTCTCTTGAGGTTTCGGTTTCAGTATAAAAATAGTAGGTGTCATTGAAATGAAGCGTGATCAAACAAACTTCCTATTTAGCTCGCTATGTCCGATAATTCGTTATATCAGTTTTCGCTATAGCGAGGTTCGTCTGTATTGAGGACATGCCAAAGTTCCTTAAATATAACGCAAGAAAAAAGGCCGGCTCTGGCGTAACGCCAAGATGAAAAAAAAAATCCGGATGAGACATTTATATTTATTGAAGAAATAAAGGCAGCTGATACGTAATTATATTGAATTTGTGCGGCAGTCTAGGGGATTTCCAAACAAAGTATTACGTTGTGACAAGTGGTATTGAATAAACGAATAAAACAAGACGGGGTTTTATAACGGCTTTTGAAGCATATTGAGAAACAAGGTACCGAAACCGTCCTTCCTTCTTTTCCCCTTTTCTCCCTTTCCCTAGTAAAATTGAGGAAGCTATGTCTTGCTGTTGCAACGAATGTCCCTGTTATATCAATCATTAGTAATTCTATCCGTCCAACAACGAACTGGAACACACTCTTTTGGTTTATCCTTTCCAGGTCAGCAAAGTTCAGTATAACCGTGGTTCCGTCCTTCCATTACGTTATGTAATTTCCATAACAGCACGTGGAAAAAAAAATGGCTGCGAGGGAAATTGTCTTCAGCAATTTTATCTCCTGGCTCTTTTTATTTATTTTTGTTTCCGGTGCGAAATATGATATCGCGCCGCCCTATGAAACCAGCTTTTTTTTACGACCACGCTTTATCGCCTCAGACTTTCTCGCAAACCTTCTTAAAACCTTGTTTTTTTATCGACGTCCCTCTCAACCTCCACAATTTTCGTCGAACACAGACTTTTTAAATGTTGTTGGCGGCAAGTAATGTGCTTTGTTTGATGCTGGCCTTTGCGTGAACCTTTTCTTTTCTGCTTTTCCAATTAGGCTAACACCGTGTGTGCACTTGCTGCAAGTCATTTTGGCAGCTGTCGTCGAGCTGTGTGTCCCACTTCGCACTGACATAGAAATCCTCGGTACTTCCAATTTATTCAGGACTCTGTTCTTAATAATGCCTGCACTGTAACCTAGCCTTTCATTGAAAGACTTGACTTTACCATCATGCGAATATATTTATCCTGGGGCCACATCTGGCGGCGACATCTACGGGAACAGAATAGGCAGGCCATAACGAATGTAGCAATTTAAAGCCCTGAAATTCAATCTTCTCTTCGCCTCACCATTCCTGAGACTCCGGTATAAGGTGCCTTTTTTAAGAGACAATACAGACAAAGTACGAGTACGGTTCAGAGACTTGTTTGTGCGATTTATGGGCGCTGACCAACAAACATCCCCATGCGACTGTAGTGGTGCGTCTAGTTTCGTTCAATAGCACAGCGTGTACGCTTGTGGCATGGCGTTAAAACACTGATAACTCTGGTTTCAGTATTTTCCCTTTGATTCAGCACTGATGTTGTATGACGTGGGCTTGCCCACCCATGTTTTCTCTCACCACTATCCTCAACCCGTCTCCCTCGGAGCAGTGCGAGGGCCTGCTGACCAGACTTCCCTGGTAATCCGTGATGCGGCTGCACCCCGAGGTCACCGGGGTACCTGGACTGAGGCCAACTCATCTCACAGTGGGCAGGCTCAACCCCCGCTATTTGCTCCATTAAAAACTTATTTTGTTTATTTCTTCTCTACTGCTGTCGTAATCAGGCCAACTCCTCCAGTGGGTATGTTTGAATTGTAGGCGGGTACGTTTGCGTCAGAGTGAGTGAGTGAGTGAGTGAGTGAGTGAGTGAGTGAGTGAGTGAGTGAGTGAGTGAGTGAGTGAGTGAGTGAGTGAGTGAGTGAGTGAGTGAGTGAGTGAGTGAGTGAGTGAGTGAGTGAGTGAGTGAGTGAGTGAAAAACGTTTTATTGAGCCGGTGAAGTGGGAGTGTCCCTATTCCGGGAAGCCATGTGATGAGCGGGCAGCCTTCGCTCTGGAGGCCAAAAGTGTCTGGCCATCCAGATCGCTGCTAGTCACCAGGTTCTCCCACAGCTCAGGGGTGGGAAGTGGTGATGGAAGAGGGGGGAGGTTGGGGTTGTGCTTGCACTCTAATATGATGTGAGGAATAGTTCCAGGTTCTAAATAAAGCTTGTATTCGGGCGGAAATTGCGTTGGGAACATGCTATGGAGGCGTACTGGGAGAGGTAATAATGTGCAGTCGGCGAAGTAGGGATTCTTCTTCTTTTGAGAGTTGAGGATGTGGAGTAGGGAAATGCTGTTGTTCGAACCGGTAATATTGTGTAATATCTTGAAAAGACAGTAGAGGGACGGACGGTGCGGTATCCTCGGTAGCCTGGAGGGACAGGGTGCAGGCTTGCTGGTGAGCAAAGTTATTGCAAGTCAAATGGAAATGGTGAATCTGCCTTTAGCGTCTGACAGCTGCTGTTAATCTCACTGACCAATCCACATGGGTAGGTATGTTAGGCGTATATTCAGCCTTAACGCTAGGTAACGTTAACGTTGAGCGCAACGACGTGCCAAGCATCGTCAAACTATATGTACGGCCAGCTGCCGGCCCTAGAGGATAACAAATTCGCGCACGTGGCGACCTACGCACTCGCCAGTCAGGCAACGGGAGGATGGCCTGATTCCATCCCATATTGTACTAACGAAACCTTATCCCGCAGTACAGGCTAGACCATAGGATCTAGGCTCTATACTCCGTTTAATGAAAACCAAGACGTTCCCTCACCCGTTCTGGCTCCGTATGCACTTCTTTAATCAGTATTCACCACAGTGCAAGCTCTGATGACATTCGGGCTTCCTGTAGCACATAGTGTGAGAATGTAGTTAAAACCTGGACTTGTTGCTGCCTTCGCCTGCCGCCACAACCGAGAAATGAGAGATCGGGCTGTCCAGCGCTCGCATCGCCGACCAAATCATGCTAGCTTTCGGTGAGGGCAGGACGTACGAAACGGCGTTTGGACTTCTGGACTATGAAGATACTCCTACAAATAAATATGGCGAATAAAAGTTTTCCTCCCTCCCTCCCTCCCTCCCTCCCTCCATCCCTCCCCTCCTCTCTCTCTCTCTCTCTCTCTCTCTCTCTCTCTCTCTCTCTCTCTCTCTCTCTCTCTCTCTCTCTCCGTATGACGACGTTCGACCTGAAAACGTAACGATAGAGGGCTAACGTTGTTGAATCGGCGGTGTCCTTCCGACAGCTGGTGCTGTTGCCACTGGCCAATCCACCGACACGGGTATAGGTGGTTAGGCTGTCGCACCTTATGTTGGTTTTGACGAGGGTTGCAGGCTGTAATGCAGCCCATGGGAATTTTATGACCCGCACTGGTGGCGATTTTTAGAGAGCTGGATTTAAGCCGCCGCTTTGCTCGCTGAATGAGCGGTGTGGCGCTCACGCATAAAAAAAAATAATTAAATGCTTCAAAGCGTTATGCTCATGCCTTCAATTATCCTGGAAGAGCCAACGGTTGCTTACAGCTTGAATTCGGCTCGACTAGAGGAAATGTCGGTGGCGATGTGTGGTTAAAGTCCCTAACTTGTGGGCTGATAAGGTGATTTATGGACGACCCGAAAGGCGCTTTGTCGCCCCGTTAAGAGGTGTCATACACGAAGCGCGTGCCACGGTTTCCCACTACCCTGGGAGAACTAACGATGGCCCAAAGTTCATATTAGCAAGGAATTTACGGCTTATCATACGGCTTATCATCCAATTATCAGACAGGGTTTTAAATGCGTGATTATTTACTAATTTTAGAAAAGAGGTACTCATACACGCAGTCGAAAGCCTCATACGCACGTTCTTGGGAGCTCGCACGCTGTTCGTGCGGTTTCATGAATGAGCTCGGAGGCAGTACGTTTCAATTTGGAGAAAACGGTGCTTCCTTTTGGTTGAGTCAGGAGTTGCGACTGTTTTCTAGAGATTAAAAGACGCCAGTCGCAGTAGCAGCTTTGTTGGAAATTAATTAGGGATTCAGCAAAGTCGAAAAAGTCTGCTGCGATGTTTTCTCTTTTTCTTTCCTTCTTCTTTTGTTTGCAGAAGAGACATGACAGCAGCCAGCTTATAGGTAATATCCCGCACGCGGAGGGCCGGTGCCTCCCTCGAAATTTTAATGATGAAGTTAGCTGGCTCATAAAGTTGCGTGGTTACCTGGTTGTTAACGCATTCGCGACAGGTCGAAGGAATGCCTTACTTATGAAAAATAGGGTGTTACCGTGGATTTAAACGTGTTAGAGTAATATTACATCGGCTTTGGTGCATTAGGCAAGTTAATCGCTGAGCGTCAGCAGTATACTGTTTCGGGATTATTCAGCCCGACGGGGACGCAATGCGCAACTTTAGGAAATGAAACATGTCCATGGCAACCACCGCTAAGGTGATGGAAACCGCACCCTTTTACTGATAGGCCGCAGCTTGGCAATTACTTGTGTGGACATGAGAGAACACTGTCAGGTAATTACGACTGCACGCTGACCACGCGTACAGTCCTCGCCACGGTTGCAGGCATTGTGTTGGTGATAGCACGGTTGGGGCCGTGACCCTCGGACACACAACGTAGGCGAATGTTAAAAAAATTACGAGCAGCTCAGTCAAGGCGGACAAACGGCGAAGCTGTATAGAATATACATTACCACATGCGTAGCGAATGTTTACACAATTATGTCTCCCATCTAATGGTAGTGCCTACGTCTTTGTGATAAATAATAACCTTAGAATTACTAGAGTTTTATTTTAGCTGGCAAACGTATGGAGCTGGCCGTTTTCCTGACGTATTCCCAGCCGACGGGAATTCTACAGCATTTGCATCTTCACTGTGAATTATCTAATGAAGACAAGTCACAATGGCGCAATTGGTCGTCTTAGCGGTCAATTTTCATAAAATTTTCGTTGAAGGACAGTTTCGACGTAACACTTTTTGAACGCCTTCTCTATTGAGAACAGAGGTGTACAACCCTGTGAGATAGTAAACCACTCCCTTGGGAACTCCCTGTCAAATTAAATGCCTTTTTTGCCGACCCCATTTAGCAGCCCACCGTTGTCGTTTCTCCTGGCTTTCCAATTGCCGAAGCTCGCGATTAGCTCGCGAGCACGCACACGTTCGACGGGCCCATTCCCGCTGTCGTTCTTTCAGGGCTTCCTGCTCTTCAGCCGAGCGGACCAAGTGCGGCCTACCCATGGCGCTGTAGGACCTGAACTAGCGAGAAAGAGCGCTCACAGAGCGAGCTAGCTCCGTTTTCCCTTCTCTAGGAGGAGGGGGGGGGGGGGGTAGAGCGCCTCTGATTGGTTGGGATTACAGCGTGATCCGGCGCGCCACTTGTGGGAGGAGGGGGGGGGGGCGGAAGATGGCGCCAGGAGGGAGCTATTGAGTGCGACACCAAGAGCAACACCGACGGCGACAGGAGTCATCCAATACAAGCTTCACTTGAAAAAATGGCAGCATCTCCACTCCGTGGATGATGGTGAGGTTGCGGAGTACGGGGACTCGAAATGACATCCAAGTTGCGCCCCGAGTGACATCCGATTTGCGCCCCGACCGTCATTTGATTTGAGCCGTGAGTTGCACCTTGATTATTCCCTAAATGAAACTACAACTCACGGCTCAAATCGAATTTCGCTTGGGTTTTGCTTGATTGTGGTGCGCGCACGGATGGACGCGGACGGACATTGGGAGGTCCTAAGGTACTCCGCACCGTTACAGGCGAGGGAGTAAGCCGTTTGACTCTCGGGTACTAACTCACGGCCGTAGCCCAATGGGTAAGACGACTGACACTAACTCTGTCTGGTCTACCAGACACAGGCTCTTATCCTGTCGGTGCCTGTGTGGTGTTTTGCGATTGTAAATGCTATGCGGACGGACGCCGACGGACATTGTGCGGTCCTAAGGTACTCCGCACCTAAAAGCTACAGCCGTTTTCGTAACCATACTCCTTTCGCAGATATACATGTATTGACAACATACGGGAATAATGTAACGTTTACGACTTCACTGTGAACTAATTCGGGCATAGTGGTAGAGTCGTCTTGCAACCCTGTGTCATATAACTGCTTTTGTGAAATTTCTTTGTAAAACAAGAGTCAGCGTCGTTTTCGGCTTAGCACTCGCGATGAAGTTGTCTGTGTTGCACGCAAGGCACTTTAGTGCACAAGCACTTTGGCGGCCACTAGTGGGGTTCGGCGGCGGCGATGGCGTCGGCCATGGCGATGGCGTCGGCCATGGCGATGGCGTCGTAACCGACAGAGCTAAGTCAGGACGGAAACAGCGGAGGAAAATGTGGCGAAAGTGGGCGGGGGAGGGCGGGGAGGCCATCAGGTGGAGGTCATCTCTCTCACTGCCTCCCCCTCACACTTTTGACAGACGCTACTATTCCATGCGTGGCCCATCCGAACCACGTGACATTTTCGCGGGAGCATGAAACCGCGCGCGGAAAGTTCAAACACGATTTGCAACAACATGGTCGCTGGTGGCGGCGATGCGCTGCGAGACAACAACACATTAGCGCACGCCGCCATGCGTTCGCTGATCACGTGATACATCCCTGAGACGCAGCAGATATGCGCCGTGACCGAGAAGACGGCACGCGCAGCGCACGGATTTCGCATTAGGGAGTATAGTAACCGTCAGTGCATTTTTTACACACTTACAGGAAAAGTGCATAGAACCCTAGCCACATAAACACATACAGCTTCGTTTTAAACTGTGTGTGCGAGATTTCGGCTCACGTTAAAGATCCTGGGGTTGTAAAAATGGATATATTTCCTAGCCTTCCACAACGGCCCGCCGTGTAGCCCCGGTGTTCTTACAGGCTAAGTTAATCCAACACTTTTTCATTTAACAGAGCGAAAGGTAACTAAAGGAGAAGCAGTGACAGTTAGTCGTGAGATTAAAACAACCTTGGCTGCCGCGAATAAATGAACAACATGAAATAAAGAAAGTACGCGGACAGTGACCGTTTTTGGCGAGCACAATCTGTCTGCCTATCTAAGACCAAGAGCTATTTTCTGACCGCGGACTTTATGGCAGCCCAGTTATGGCAGGATCAACATGCCCATGCAAACTGAAAGGGCTTTATTTTGGTTCCAAAAATACTTAGCATGCATGTACTGAAATTATTAGGAAATTTAGAAAAGTTTTTTGTTTTCTTCCTGTGTTACCTTTATAACACAACCATAATAACCCAATTATGTTAAGATGAAGGAAGCTCTCACTGACGCGAGAGACTCTAAGGTAACCTTCACGACCGTCATGACGATTTAAGTCCACAATTGCAGCTACTTTACGACGTGTCTTTCTCGTTCTGAACAAGTGTTGCCATGGTTACGGTGAACGCTAGATTTTTTTTTCCAATCTTTGCCAATCTCCGTAAGTGCGTACGCTTGGCTTGACAAACGTGCGCCGGGGACGCTGGGAGGTCGCCGCGAGGCACGCACACACGGGCGTTCGGCATTTTTTTTGGGTTTTTTTTTTACTTCCCGCTGGTCGCACGAGGCAGACGCTCACGTGCGCCGAGAATTTTCTTGGTATTTGTAACTGCGGACACTAAACCCTAACGATTTGCTAAACAGCTTCGTTGTTAATATCTATAACAAAACCGCGCAAACTTTATAAACCAACTCCCTAACTATTATTCTGATCAAAACTGAGGGAAGCCCGCGCTTCCGGATACTGTTTCTACGCGCCATAACCAACCATCCAACGCTGTCGCGCTTTCCGATAGCAGCATCGGAGCTACGTCTTCTCTGAGAGAAGCGATACGCAAGATAGTCAGCTCTCATCCTCTTCTTTTCCTGCTCGCGCTTTCTGCATGCCGTGCTGTCGCGTCTCCCCTAATGAGACACTCAGCGACGAGTGACCCCCATGCCTGCACCATTAGCAGCCTTCCGGGGGCGCCGCAATCGATCGATTGCCGGCACTCTCCGGTGGTCGTTGTGGGTTCGAACCGCGTCAAAGTTGCTCCGCGCATACGAAGTGACAAGAAAACTTACAACTTGCAGGAACATGCTTGCGATTCCGTGTCCATGCGTATGTGACCCGCAGGGTGCCTATATATTGCAGACAGTGCACCACGAAGAGGAAGAGCCACTGTTTGATTCACCTCACGTGCACGGTCTCCTTAACACGAAAAATATTGACGGATCATTTTTCTAGAAATAGCTGTGGTACCCCTCTTTATGTTTTCATGGCATCATTCATTCCAGCTAAATGTTGCGGAGAGCCAGACACAGCCCAACTTGGGCACTCTACAACGCCATGGCAGCTACATTCTTACACCTAGTGAATGCTGACACACCTTTACCTACTCCGACACTGTTGAAAAGCGCAACTTGTTTTTTCACTCGTAAAAGGAGCAATATTCTTGTTTTTTGATACATGCTTGAAGAGAGACAAGTAACTGTCACAAAATTTGTTTGAAATGTTTTTCGCAAACAGCGTAGAAATATTTGCGACATAATCCCGCTACATTTCTAGCTAGGTGAGTAATGTGGGCCGAGGTGCCCAGGAGAAGACGGAAGAAATGCATTCCTACCCTCCTTCTCAACAGAGGATATAAGTACCCATAAGGTAAACACTTTTTTTAGCGAGTTCGCGATGTGATCCCTACTATCGTTCAGCCCTTGAATAAACATTGATATAACGTACATAGCTTACCAACATCGTGCAAAGACGTCCAACAAGGGAAAGAAGTCGACAGGACAAACGCTCGTCCAGACTCCTTCGCCTTGGTTTATTGTCACCCGCCGCAGTAGCTCAGGGGCTACGGCTTTGTGCTTCTGAGCCCAAGTATGCGGGTTCGATTCTCGGCCGCGGCGGCCGCTTCTCTGATAGAGGCGAAAGGCAAAAACTCCTGTTTCTACGAGATTTCGGCGCACGTTAAAGATCCTCAGGAGGTCAAAATTAATCCGGAGCCCTCCACTACGGCGTGCCTCATCGCCTGCGTTACGTCGGCGCGTTAAACCCTACAATAAATCAATTGGGTTATTATCTTTGCACGCTGTTATGAATCATTACCAACTCGCCCATTTGTCCGCTCTCTTGTGATCGATACAACGTGGGTCATCTCTATACCATACTCCACCAATACAGACCCTATTGTCTTACCATATTACTATCTAGACAGACAGACTATCCAGACAGGCTATCCAGACAGACAGACAGACAGATCCAGACAGACCGACTATCCAGACAGACACAGACAGACAGACAGACAGACAGACAGACAGACAGACAGACAGACCAAAATTTCTGAGTTTAAGTAGCCCAAGAAAGACTATCGTTTTTAAAACAGAAATCTACAACCTTGATAATCCCCACGAGAATATTTTGCGCGCAACGGGCAACGTTGGTCCGCTGGTAGATCATGCATACTCCTCAAGTTTGAGAGGAGATGAGCTAGGAGGCGAACATGATCATAATCCGACGTTTCAGTACCGCAATAACTCATGCTGCTCACACCACAGCTCACTAACAAGAGTTATGCAACATATCGAGTTGGGAAACTCCCCGTAAGACCTGTGTATTGAAAAGTTACCCCTTATTTTCTCCACTGGTAGTGGCGTACTCAAGGGGGAGGAAGAGACGAGGAAACCACGCCTCCCACGATATTGTCTGCTTCAAATGGGTTGCATCTCAAGTTCCAGGGGATTCTGCGCACCTCAATATTATCTCGTTCGATATACCCTTCCTTTAATAACACTTATGTAGCTTGTTATGTAATTCGTTAAATGCGAGGACTCGTGGCCGAGCGCTTTTATTTGCCCCTCAGAAGGAAAGGTATACCGGGGCTCGGACCGCATGCATAAGAGCAATATCATTTTGTGCTGCGGATCTGTGCTCGGCAGCGCAAGCGACGGGCACAGGGCGATGGACGCTCGGCCACGCGCACATAGCGACAGGCACGCGCCAAAAAAAAAGTATCTTTTAATAATGCGCCCCGGATAACAATATATCGACAGCCGTCGCTGTGAAACGATTGCAGCCTTTACAAAAAAAAAAAAGGCAGCAGATGAATGCGCTACGGGGACAAAAAATTACACCCATCTCCCCGAAGGGAACCATGAGTAGGATGCGGAGCGTCATGGGGATTTCGTTTGCGTTTCCGTTATGTTGGTTAGCCAAATTTGGTGGAAATGTAGTGAACCCCGTAATGCTCATATATCCAACTCATGGTTCCCTTCGGGGAGATGGGTCTACTTTTCCTTATTACATGCGTATATACGCGAGGGAGACGAGATTGAAGTGGTATCTAAAGGTCTTTATTTAGGTTTGCACGTCTTCTTACTTTGAGTAAGACGGCCTTATGGTCGCTGAAGTGCACAGTCAGTGGATCTAGTAGCAGCGGTTGTATGTAGTCGTCGCCGTTGCAGTTGGTAAAGACTAGATCGATACACGTTCCGTGGATTGTAGTTGGCTCTCTCGATACGCACTGCAGCGAGTGACGCGATGCCATGTCTCCCACGAGAACGAACGGATGCACCGTGTCTGTACATTTCTTCTTGTAGTCACCCATTGCCTCGTCGATGTACCTTTTCCGCGTTTGTACACGAGAGGTTGGGTGTGAGGTACGTTGTCATTGCGCTGATGCTCTCACTTAATTGCGTTAGCACACTCACTGACGGGGCTGTTGCTTCCATCCTACTTCATCTGAAGAATCACGGAGTCAAGCGCAAGCACAACCGGAGTTGTTCTTGTTGTTGTTGTTGTTGTTGTTGTTGTTCCTCTTCTATGGCACGTACCCACGTGGGGGATTGGCCAAGAAACGGTGGTGTGCGGACGCCAGAACACCGCCGACGCCACGGGACATACCCCCGAGTATAAGACGCTCCGCATCTAAAAATCTAGGGATGCTTGGTTTTTGCGATAGCAAATGAAATACTACATCGACGGCAGAAAACCGTCGCCTGCTGTTGCCAGCGCTACAATAGCTCTGGCGGTATTTAATAAATAAAGCGGAAAACGCAACGAAAGGTTCCACTAGATAGACTCCACGTTCCGCTTGGCACGCTCGTAGAGTCGGTCAACGTGGTTCTATAAACTTTGTAGTAGGGTGACTCGATTCACGCGTGTCTCCGTCGTACGGCAGCGCTGGCATCGAGGCTCCAGACTTAGAGCAGTGGAACTCAGTAAATTAAAATTGACTTGCGCGTACCTCTAGCGTGTTATCCTGGAAGTTATGGTGGAACAGCATGACAGGTGAGTGGGAAAGAGAAGGGTGGAATTTACTTGCTAGGGGCGCCAGTCGACTATCGTCTTTCGTCGACATTTGCAACGAGAGGAGCAAATACGCAGTTATTTTTTCGCCTGTTGGAGTTTAGACGACCTTTTTCGGGTGAGAATTAGCCTAAGTTTATTTGTGTGTGTGCTTTTATGAGTGCGTGTGTATGAATACCATGTTGTAGCATTGCGAAAAGTGGGCTGGTAAAATATCTTTCATTTTACGAGGTCAGGGTACAGGGAAGGGTCACCGGGGGAGTAGAAGTTTGTTTTTGGCAATAAAAGTTTGAACACGCTTACAGCTTCCCATGGGATCGTAATGGCTAATTGCATACCACGCGCCACCCAAGTATTTAGATGAGGATGTGGTCAACTGTCAAAGCACACAAACAGGTGGTCGGGAAGTTTAAATCTTTGTATTATCTATTTAAATTTATGACAAATCACCACCTCATTCAGTTTAGACGCCATAAGAGACGTGTTCGACAAAAGAAAGCAACGAAGGGCAAAGCAGTAGTTCCAACGCAAAAAAAGGCAACAATAAAAGCACGGAGACGTATGAAATCGTCTTCGTACAGAAAGGGACCAATGAGGCGACCGTGGATGTACAGGAAAGCAGTTATTCCAGAACATTATTACGTGGTGTAAGGCATGAAAACAGCACGCCGAGGACTAAAAGAGGGTGAAACAAATTTAAGCTACTTCAAGTGCACCGCACAGTATTGGCGTTCAGTGAGCGTCAGAGACAGCCAATAGGCGATCAGGAACTAAACACGAACCTTTTGCACGCCTACTCTACCCGCAAGAAGCCTATTCGAATAGCCATTACGGCGGAGAGGGGCCAATAAAAAACCGTGGTAGATTCCTCTGTCATAGGAATCAGTAAAACACGAAAGTGAAATGCCCAGTGAAATCTGCAGCTGAGCATGAATTGCGGGTCGGCGGCTGTCTTGTGGGTGTGCTTGGCGAGCGACGTCCTGCTGGCGGGTCGCTTCGGCAAAGGTATACTTACGTGACGGATACAACGTCAGTGAAATCTTGGTGTATCCCGGCATAAAATACTTTCTTGTTTAAATATAAACCCTAAAACGAACAACCTTAAGTATAACGTGCTCTTTAGTACTAAAGGTTGCTTCCCCGCAAGAGAACCATGCGAGAAGGGCTGAATCCTTTACATACGGCTTGCTTCGTTGTACTGGCGTCACCTCCGCGACGGATATGACGCAGGTAAAATCTTTGTGAGTCCCGGAATAAAACACTTGCGTGTTACTATAACGATAGACTTGAGAGAGCACCTGCATACAGTCTAAAAGAACCCGACTCCGTTCATCTATGCTCAAATACTCTTACGCGGTTCCTGAACGTTTAACATAATTTCCTCCCTTGTGCTTAACGAAGCCAATCGTGTTTGCAGAGGTCCTGCAGAGGTCCTGCAACCACGTTCTACACAGTTCTTTTGCTCCACCGCCATTCGTTCCTGATCCATTCGTTACCATAAATTGAACAAAAAATTGTATTCGGAATTTCCGTTCTCTTTCATTCGTGAGAACCTCGCCATATGTTGTTTAGACGAACAAAATATTTATCCTGACGTGGTAGACTACATCCAGAAGTAAGTCCTTCAGTCGGAGCACGGACCACAACGCTCGGATTCGCTGACAACGCTCGAATTCGCAAAACTCGCCGACATCGCCGTTACATCCCCTTATACATTTTCTTTATACATAAGAAAAAGTTTGTTCTCTCTCTCTCTCTACAAGCCCGCACGTGCTCCCGCGCGCATACAGACACAAATTTGCGCTCATACACAAACTCACACGCACGCAATGACATACACAAACGCGCATGCACGAATACCCACACGAACAGGTGCCGTCATAAATAATCGGAACAAGGATTTGTGAATGTCACAAAATATTTATCCTACTGGCTTCATGACAGCCATTACCGGTTTGCAGGAAGCTTTTTTCTATTAGGGAGGGTTTCTTTAAACGCACACCAATGCAGCCAGGCAGTTTCCTGAAGAAGAAATTCTTTCAAATTCACGAGACCATGTTCCAATTACTTTTGACGACACCTGTACATACGCAGTTCCCGTATACAGAGACGAGCCCTCCCGTACGCCAGGACCCCGTATACAGAAACACGCACGAATTCCCACGCCCACTCTACTTCCCGCACACATGCACGAGCTCACTAATGAAACAATCTTGAGCAAACAGCGGGGTACAAAATAAAAAGAGAGAGGAGGGGCTTTCTCGGGATCTCAGGCTAACGTGTGTGAGTACAAGGAGCGGCTGCGGGAGGGCCGCCTGCGCGCCGCCGTCGGTGAGCCGCTGCTCGCCTCCTCGCAGCCAGCGCGAGGCGCTCGGAGAGGAGGGGGACCCGGGGTCCAGAGCCGCGCTCGAGCCCCGGCGAGTCGGTCGGTTGGCGGCTGCCGAACGCCGCCCCCGCCGCTTGTTCGCCGACCGTCGCGCGTGCATCGGAGGCGCGCGCGCGCCATGCGCCCCTCCCGCCGCTGCCCTGGAAGACCATGGTCCTTCTTCGGTCCTGCTGCTGCTGGCTGTCGCTGCGCAAGGGGAGCTTCGCCAGCGGAATCTACACGCTTGTGAGTTCCCGATCCCTCGTTGATCTGCGCGCGGCTCGAGTTGGTGTTGCGAACCTGTGGAGGCGACCGTAACGTGAAAAATAAAGGGAAATTCGTCAGCTAACTAAGGAGTAAAGTTTCTATTGCTAGCCTGTAGTGTGCAGATGTGAGAAATAAAGTTACTGCACTGACTTTAAATTAGCCCACATGTGATAAGGAATCAGGCGTTGAATTTGTTGTCGAGAAGAACAAACCGCACATGGTTCGAATGGAATTTTCATTGCTAACAGTGCTCCCTTCCATTTCTGAAAAGCAATAATGTTTGTGTAGTCTTGTTTCACATCATTAAGACAACGAGAAAATTCTGCAGTAGAAAGATTAGCCAAGTAACAGTTGTCTCGGCATTGTAAGACCCTAACTATACTGATTGAGTAACATGTTTAAAACTGAAGACTAAGCTCGCGTAATCTGAACGCTGAGCCTATGACCAAAAATAAAAAGGAAGAACATAATTGTTTTAATGGGACGTGTCGGAATGTTGCCCGGACTTTGAACAAATCTATTTTAATGACATTGTAAGGGTAGTTGTTCTTTTTTTAATCACACGACCACGAAGTAGAGGTTGGCGTCATGTACGACAGCCAGCAACTCTTTCTTACGTAAGTTGTAAATAGCGTTAAGAAGTATAACTACACCAATTACACACTAAACACTCAACAGAAACAATTTGCCCGTGTAGTCTTTCCTCCTCACTTATGCTGTCGAAGAAGTCATCCTGCCCGCATCAACGGCGATTTTATAACTAGTGTTAGAATGCAGGCATTCGTGCGGTTCTTTTAAAGCGAAGCTTTCGTGTCCTCACTGACGCCATTGTACGCCAATACGCCCTGCAGGAAAGCCAACTTTCTCTGCCGATGATGATGAATTATCGTGGTTGAAGTGACAGAAAAAAAAAAAACGCTTCCTGAGGCCGGAATCAAACCTGGGTCCTTCGTGTTACGCAGCCAGCGCCTATCCGATTGCTCGCAGTGTGCGATTAGCCAACCAAAGAATCCATCGCGAGAAAGCTTCGAGTTCAACAATCATCGTCGTTAGACGGAGGGACGCATGATTTTCTTCCTTTGGGTGTTATGTCTGCCACATTTATTTTCGGCCAGTTCAAACGACCTGTCGTCCCTTATGGGTTGATTCGTGTGGCGCTATAATTAATTTTGTTTAGGCGGGTATTGGTATTACGTAGTCATTTCATTCTTTCTTTGTGAAAGGTTGAAACACCGAAGCTTCACTTAATTCGTCTCAGTATAAGCTCCATACTAAATCTAGAGTTGCTTTGACTTCTTACCGTCAACCATACAACCGTCTTCATTTCCTTCGGGTACGTCATTAACCCATCCTGTGACATTTCAGCTAGTTTAAACCACCTTCGTTTTCTGAATGTTTAGCTTATGGGCTGGCTCTAAGCTTCGCACTAGGTTCTTGCTCATTTATTCAAAAAAATTTCTCCCCGGTCAGTTAATATTAAACTACAATCTCAAGTTGCTCAAGTATATCCGTACGTATTCACAACCGTGCGTACTTACATTCAATTTCTCTCCACGTAGCGCAGTTAAGCCTTCATTCAGCCAACGCACAGAGGCTCGTTTCTCTATCTAATCCCCGTCCCGATTGGAAAATTTTAACCCTTCCCCCGCCCTTATGAACGGTTGAGCAGCCCGCACATTTCTGAATATTAAGTCTGGATCCTTAAAATTCTCCTCAGTTTTCTAAGCTTTCAACCAGAGAAGGGGTTTCCATGGTACTAAGCGGAGTGTGTGCCGTAATCTTATATATTAAGTCCGCGGTCTTCAACGCCAAGGGAGTCATTGGGGAATGGTTAGGCTTTGTTTTTTACTACGGTTAGCGAAGTTTCCATTTTTAAATATACGTAAGAAACAAGGAAAGGGAGAAAAAAACGCGTCGAGAACGGGGACCAAACCCTTTCTTTTTTTTCTTACGTAAATTTTAACTCGGAAATTTCACTAACCGTAGTATAAAGAAACCCTAACCATTCCCCTATGCCTCCCTTGGCGTTGAAGACACTGCCGGCCTTTCTGTATTTTCTGAACGAGCTCAGCATGCATAACCACACACGCACACACACACACACGCACGCACACACATTTATATATATATATATATATATATATATATATATATATATATATATATATATATATATATATATATATATATATATATATATATATATATATATATATATATATATATATATGGGCATTGCGTCTCTGTTTGTTGAAGTGCAGGAATTCCAGCACAACATCTTCTTAGATGACGTAAATGTCATCTAGCGTTGAAGAATTCGGCCTAACTTCAGCGTGTTCACTAGTGTGACGGAAATATGGGGTTGTGCTGATGCTACTTGCGGTTATTCTGGTTAATACCTAATATATAAGGTGGGGTGTACACTTCTAGCCTTTAGTCAAGAAATGTCGATGAGGAGTTTTGGGTGACAATATCCCAAAATTAGTTAAAACCGCAGAGCGTGGTTTTCGGAATACCTCTCTTCTATTCTCAGTGTCGCCAACTGTGCACATGCCTTTAGAAACTTCGAAATGCATTCGGGCTTTGTGACAGTAAGAAGAATAGATAATTGGGTAGGCTTATCTCCCAGATGCATACAACGTAAACGCGGAGGCGTGAAAAAGGTGCCATTGTATCCCCTCTTTGCACTGGCGGACGCTACTGCGCACGCTACTCTCCCTGACTGAAATCAGCCACAGCTTTCGCAATTCTGCGGGCGGTAGATTAAAGAGATACCATCACCAATATCGCCATCATCAGCCTATGAATGTCTGCTGCATGACGAATGTCTGTCCTATATACCCCCAATCGTTCCTGCCCCGCGCTTTTCGAGTTTGTTCTTTATCCATTATTTTTTAACACGAAAGTGTTTTATTCCCAGTTAGACGAAGATTTCGCCAACGTCATACCCGTCACGGAAGTGACGCCTGTACAACGAAGCAAGCGGCCTGTAAAGGGTGCAACCCTGCACACAGGGTCTTCTTGCGGGGAAGCTACCTTTAGTGCTAAAGAGTACGTTATACTTAGGGTTGCTCCTTTTCGGGTTTTATATTTTAACACGAAAGTGTTTTATGCCGTGTTACCCCAATATTTCACTGACGTTATATCTGTCACGGAAATGACGCCAGTGCACCTTTGACGAAGCGACCCGCCAGCAGGACGTCGCTCACCAAGCACACCCACAAGACCGCCGCCGACCCGCAAATCATGCTCAGATTCAGATTTCGCTGCACATTTCACTTTCGTGTCTTACCGAATCCTATGTCAGAGGAGTCAACCACAGTTTTTTTATTCTCGTTCCTCCATCGGTGGACGATAAGGACAAAAGACGTTTGCTTCATTCACCAGCCACCACAGCCATCTTTTCGTGCTGACCCTGGGCCGTCACAGAGACTAGTTGGTGTAATTGACCGCGTCCCACATAAGCTAGCAGCAATAAACATGGCTGCGGTATTGTAGCGGTGCTTTTTTATGGTACTGCTGGAGTGCGAATATGAATCAACACACGGATTATTCAGTTCTTGTTACCGCATTTACGACTACACTGCTGATGTCGTGTGGCATTGAATGTGAAAATTTTTCATTGTTGGAATTTCTGGAATTCTTTTTTTGTTTGTTTGTGGAATAACGGCGTCCTTCGCTGCAGGAATGCAGTTTATCGAGTTATTCGCGGCTAGTTTCTTCGAATAAAACAATAATCTGTGTTGTCCTCAAGGTCTTTTGATGCTGGCGCTAAGCAATGTGATGTTGCCTAAACAGTTTCTATTATACAGTACCGTATCATATATTATCAAATTATACGTTCCAATAAATAGTTAAAATCGCTGCGTAGATTTTATGTTTGAAACAACCCTGCTACAATAACACCGTGCTCGCGCTAGTGTAGTTAGGATAAATATTTTGAGACCCAACTTGCAGATACTACATGGTACCGTACACTTTTCGCCGATTTCGTCCGCGTTGAGCAAGTCACTCCTTTTTCAGTTGCCCAACGATCAAGCCCAGTTTGATATCGGCATTACCCTTAACTCGCCGTCTACGGCCTGGACCTTTATGATTTCAAGGTCGTTGCTACGGGCAACAGTTCTGTTCAATGCGCCGCAACGGCGTAAGTGCATGCAAGAAGATATCAGCTTACGAAAACAATTTCCGTTAACTTGTTTCAGAAGCATCAGCGCCTTTAACAACGCTCTCCCACCCAGTTGCGCGCCTAGCCCTTGCGTGTCTCAGGTAACGAGCGAAGTTGTTCATTATATAGGAGCGCCTGCACGGCCCAGGGAGGCAGGGCGTCCCTTCGCTAACAAGTCAATTTCCAGGAAGCTATCTCGTAAAGTGCCACCCTAAGGGACTTTGCACTGTAAACTAGTCACAATGAGGAAACGTGGGAGCGTGTGCAGCTGCGGGATTTTGCCGTCGTGCGTTCATTGGGCGGAGGTTGCGTCTTTTTCGCGACACCGGGTTTACTTGACACCCCACTGGCGTCCATGCCCCGCTGACGCTATTTCCGGCCTTGCTGAACTTCAGGAGATCACGCAAGCGGCGATAAGGCACTGGGCGCGAATTGAGATACCTAATTACGTTCCGGGAACTCCCGTGTGTTCGCTATTTTAATATATTCGGACAACACCGTTAAAGCTTGCAAGAAATATCTACAATCGGGATGTATTTGTACCGCTAAGTTACGTAATTTTTAAGGCTGTCAGCGCCACTAGTTTTAAAATAAAAAAAATACAAAGTCGTGGGGCTCATTTTCATAGATCCTATCCCTATAAAATTGGTCAATGCCAATGAATTCTATCCTGCGATATTTCGAACGTCACTTCAAAGTAAGCTTTTAGTTTAACGTTTGGCCAGTGTTAAATTGTAAGGAAATGTGCTTGCACCTAGTCTTTAAAATAACGAACCTTCCCACAAAAATATGGTTTCTTAACAAAAAGTAATTATTTATATTATTACATTAATTTGCTAAATTTAATTTAAATTTGCTTCAATATAACATTTAAAGCCTTGTTTGTGTGTTCTACTGTTTATAAAAAAACAAATAAAAGGCGAGAGAATCATTAGCTTAAGATCTATTATACTTCTTTTTTTTTCGTGTGTAATCCGTGAAGACGGCATATATTACTGCTTTTTATTCCCGGCAGTTCTAAGAATAGGGCTCACCGCAATTTCGTTTGGCGCAAAACGACGTTTTCGTTACAGAAAAAAATTGTACGTAAAACAAAATATTTCAAACTTCCAGCTTCCTAAATAGTCTCATCTCGCACCACAAGTTCTTATGAGGTACTTTGCGGGCATGCAGTCCGTTTGAAAGATGAAATTGCACGAATACCTGCTAAGCCTATTATAGCGTTCCTTCTGTACCTGGCTGCATCTACGCACATAGGTCCTGTGTGGATGGGATATCTCTGGGCCAGGGCCAACACCCGTTGTTATTAACATGATTAACAAGCTAGGTCCGCCCCTCCCCCCCCCCCCTCCCCCCGTCAATTCGCTAACGATACGCACTTACCGGCCGGAAGTCGATGGCGGAAATGGCGGCAATAGACCTATCCCTCTCCCGTAGGCCGACCCGCACAATCATAATGTCGGATTCAAAAACGGCCGTGTGAAATTTCACCGGAGGCGTGATTACGCAGGCTCTCAAAATTCTCAATAAAAATACACCCGACGCCTCAGAAGAACTGACATGGACTCTAGCCCACACGGGCTTGGCAGGAAACGAGGCAGCAAATAGGGCAGCTCGAGAGCTCATCGTGCGAGTTGGACCTGGCCCCGACCTCTTTCACGGAGCTCTATCAGCTCGAGACAGTCTCCTGACATACCAGGAGATCATGGCGCCCTACTGAATCTTCTGCCGCCAGCTACCACCAGCCAACCCGGCGTTTTCCGATGCCAAGTAAAGGTCACGACGACTCGGGAAAACGAACACACTGTCATGCAGATATTGAATGCACGTGACCTGCC
The DNA here is from genome assembly GCF_048455015.1 of Haemaphysalis longicornis. Taxonomy (NCBI): domain Eukaryota; kingdom Metazoa; phylum Arthropoda; class Arachnida; order Ixodida; family Ixodidae; genus Haemaphysalis; species Haemaphysalis longicornis. The sequence continues at coordinate 23,885,206 of NW_027526335.1, read as the reverse complement.
CCACAGTGTAACCCTCCCTGAACTGCCCCGCGAGCGGGCAAGTAGAAACACCAGAACACGCCAAGGGGAAATGCCCCATAGTCTGTTTCTCCAAGACACCAGATCACGAGCTCTGGGCTAAGGTGTTATAGGAAGCTCAGACCTGACGATCCAACAGAGCGTCACGACAAGAGAAGCCATGGTCACCAGCCAGCTGACGCTACCGGTCACCACGCTACCCTAAGTAACAATTTATCTGGTTAATAGAGTTTATTTCCCCCTTTCTCTTACAGCGTTTCTCCTGCCTTACTCCGTCACTAAGGTCCCCGTGTCCTTCAAACGATGATACTCAAGCTCAGATTTATATCTGGCCTGAATGGCTCAACTTGATCCAGACTGAAGTCCAACTGTGCCAAAGGGATACGGGCGCCCTGAATCCTGAGTTCCTGATATTTCTTCTTATTCTGAGCGTGTGGCCTGACTAGACTGAGCCGCGCTTTCAGCTCTGTTACAAATTCCACTCAAAGAAGGTGCTGCGTCCTTGTCTCGACTTCTCAAATTTGCGCTGTTGTTAACCGCATAAGCCAATTACCGCAGGACGGTCGATTCTGTCGGCAGGTGACATAAATAAGACTGTACAAGAGATGTCTTGAGGGAGGGCCGCCTCATTTTTCTACCTGACATATTTGTTATTATGGAATGGCTATTTTTTTTTTTACTTAGCAAAGTTGTCTTGTCTTCGTGGTCTGTTCAAACTTTGAGTGGGTAACGAACTCTCAAACGTCACGTCATAATTTACATCTTTCCGGTCTCCATTTGAAAACGTTGTCTAGTTACATTGCCAGGTTAAGCTCAACACTTCGTGCGCCCTGGTCTGAGTTCCTGCGACCGATTTAGGCGCATTTGTAATCGAGAAAAGTCACTTTGAAGGAGCCGATTCTCTCTGAGCGTTTCCCCTGCCCATTTGTCGACGTTAACGTTGACAAAGTTAAATTTAGCGGCTTTAAGTATGTTTAACCTGTAAAAACTATGCGTAAATAAACAAAAAGTCAATTTTCACCACGAAATGGGAGGAAATGAAAATGTTGAAGGCTGAGATAGCACGAAAACGTATCTCAACCCATTCCTACATCATTGCGCTACGTGGTGTGGGGCAGAGGAGTTTTAGGGCGAAAGCCTTAAATACTTGTTTCAAGAACGCGCGTTGTGAGGTTCAGAAAATACGTGGTCCAAAAAAGTTGAGGTTGCGCTGTTCGGAGAGTGGAAGTCGTTGATCGTCCGTCAGGAAAGCAAAACAATAGCGTAGATGGAAACGCGACGGAGGGCTTTGCAAAATTTGGGTGACGCCGCGTGCGCCGGGAAATGGCGGTGGTTCGCGAACGAGACGAGCTTAGGAGGGTGCAGTCCAAGGGGCTTGTGAACGGCCTCAGCGAAGACCACAACATGGCTATTCAAGGTGGGCCTCATGCGATCGCATCTGTGTTCGTCATGTGCAGTGATACGGGATGTACAGGCGGGGACTTAATATTCCGGACCACGTGAGTGCGGGGCAAAAGCCACCGATGCGCACAGAGGCCTGGCGCCTGTTGTCGAGACCAGCGCGGCGCGCATGCGCGTCCTTTTTTACTCGCTGGCACGCTGATTTTCTCGCTTCCTGCAGCGGTGCAGCGATGGCCACCGAAGCCTCGCAAAGTGACGCCTTTGTAGCATTCCTTTCATCCCGATGGAACATTTGCGGCGTAATATGACGATTGCGCCGGCTTTGGCGCAATTGCTTCTTGCGTCCTGATATATGTTTACGGGGATTATTTTGCTTGGTATTTTCCTATTTTGTGCTTCCGGATTGTGCTTAATATTTGTGCTTAATATTTTGCGGAATATTAAGTCCCCGTCTGTACACCACTATGTAATGTGTTGGCCAGAGTATGATGTCGAGCAGACTGCAATGCTCTCAGCGATTCGAAAGTTTGCAGCCCCACACAACACTCTGGACCCCGTCATCTTCCCAAGGGGTCATTGGATGCTGCGCAGAGACGTGTCGCGCCTTCTACTAACCTCCCTTCGGGAGACGGAACTTGCAAACTCGTGGTGAAAGGACCGTAATATTGACTAATTAGGAGGAGCTTTGGCGGAACAATCGCCGGCATATCCAGCCAGGCTACTGGCTGGATATCCAGCCCACACAACAACAAACCACCACCACATGAATGGGTGACGTCCGCAGCCGCAAGATTCAACAGAAAGTCCAGCAGCAGATCAGGAGATGGTTCAACAAGGCTTACGCCTTCATATTCTTAGAAAGCTTTAAGCATCGCCCGTAATTTTTTCATTTGCTGCAGAAATCTTAGAAATAACGATATCTGGTTTTCGAGGTCCCCGTTTGTGAATTTTACTTGCTTATTTAGCAACCGGTCCGTAAAGTTTGACTTGGGCTGGTTTGCTACCAAATCGTGTTCCCGAAAAAAACGTCTGCGCTCACTTTAAGTTTCACCTTTATGGTACCCTTTTGGTTCAACTAAAATCACCCCAAAAAACCTTATTTGTAACTCCGACAGGCCTTAAGGTTTCTTTCCGTGTTAGTTTAGCGCACTTGCGCTTTGCAAAAGTTGTTTCAATGCTAATTAACATCACCAGAAACCAGAGTTTCAAGAAGACAGGGAAAAGAAGAGGTCAAGCATCTGTTGGGCCGACAAAATAACGGTATTTCTGGAGTAAATCCTTCATCAACTCTGTATACATAAATTATAAAATTTGTGTAAATCACAAATAATGGTGTAATTCCTGTTTGTAACAAGGACTGAACGGTACTTAGGTGGCCGGAATCAGCAGTGCTTTAGTTTTCTGAAAAGGCCCCTGCGCCTGCAACGCTTGAAGCCTCTCTTAAAAGAGGCTACCCTGCTGGGACGGGACGTGTCAGCGGCTGTCCAAATGGGGCTGTAATGCTTGACTGTAGGTACTTGCTTTATATTTCTTTCCGTCCATTATATATATATATATATACATATCTGTTGTAATGTCATCCCCTCCAAAATTCTATTTGCAGCGGTCACCTACTCTCGAGCCCGTGCTTTTCGGCATGTTATTATTGATTTCCTGTTTTAAATGACCAGCGAGAAGCTGCCAGCTCTTGTGACGGGGAAGACGCATGTGCATTGCAGGTAAACAAAACTGTCAACTCCTATTACCATCGCTAACCGTTGTTGATGAAGAATGCCGTTGTGCCAGGGATACCGGCAGACTGGACGTTTTCGCACCAAAAACATCGAACCCTATTCATAAACGGTACCGAATCTTCTTTCTCTTTTTATTGCTTGCGGATCACTGGGCTACATAGGAATAATTTTAGAGCTGTGCCCTTTTGTGTCGGTAAGAAAAGGAAAAGAGGGCAAGAATCCCACAAAAACATCACGAAACAGTTCTTGGTACAGCTTAGCCAACGACTACGCGGGATTATTAAAAAAAAAAAAAACTAAAGTTTGTTGCAGCGAACTTGTGCTCCGCAATGAACTTAAACAATGCACAAACATGAGAAAGCAGTAAACAGCGAAGAGGGTCGCTGGCGAATTAAATGTCGCGGAGTTTGCTTTCCACGCATTTATCGGTTGTGCTCTCGTTTCTAGGTACATGGGATTCGATCGAGAACACTTCCGATCAGACAAGAACAACCTGCGATCGGGACTGTAACGCTTCCCCCTTTTCCCATCAAGCAAGCTTGCCGATGTGGCATGCGAAAAATTCGCATGAAATTAAAGTAAAGATAGCCGAGCACAAATAATCAAACTAAGCAAACAAATCAGAGACCATGGCTCACGGCATTACCCCCTTTGAGAACGCATCGACCCGATGCTAAAATAAAACGGTTGTTTAAACAACACAACGTTCGCCGTCTGGAATATTAAAAGGCTCAAGGCGAAGCAGGTGAAGCGTCCCGTAGTGACCATCGGAGACAAGTTGCCCAACACGCCTTGAAATCTATGGGACCCGGAACACCGTCGCCGGAGCTTCTCTCTGTGTCGTCGGCGTTTGATATGGGCCCAAACCACCGCAAAGTCACCCGGGTGGCATTCGCCGTCTCGGCGTCGGAAGTTGTAGCGTCAGGCGCCCACGAGCGCTGGTTTGTCGTGCGAACTATAGGGCAAACTGCGGGCCTCCTCCTCGCATAGCAGGTGTCCTCGGACGTGGGCCCATACGGAAATACCTTAAGGTGTTCTTCACAAAAACAGAGGCTTCTATCATGGCGCATCGCTTTGCCGTGACTGAAAGAAACCGGCTATGGTTTAACCAAGCGAACAACGAGGTCTTTTTGTACGCAATTGACCCGGAGTTGAAATCAAGACTTTTAAGACAGCTCCCTCGTAGCCTAGAGACATTATATCATCGACTACGACTGAACTCGGCTAACACCAACAGTTACCTTTTTCGCGTCGAACTGACGACCAACCCGTACTGCGACAAAGTTGTTCTTCTGTAGAAACCGTGGAGCATATTTTATTAGAATGTGTGGCCTACTTGGCACCAAGATTCCGTTTTTTAAAGATATTGAACCCCTAGATCAAGGACCAGTAACTTTGAAGACTATATCCTAGGACCATGGAATTGCCCCTCAAAGCAGCGTCAGGCTATAAAAAATTTGTTTTCTTATTTCGAGGAGATTGGTCACATTTAAATTGTAAATTTTGTGACACAATCTAAAAAAAAGTCCGTCAAGCACGTCAAGCCACGCCAATGTTCTTTTTTTTTTCTGCCCACCTCTTTGTAGAGCCTGTTTTCCTTACATCCCCGACCACTAGAGAAGCAGCAGCAGCAGGACGTCGAACATCGTAGTCTTCTGACTTGCGTAGACAAGCTCAAACGGATTTATATGCGCACCCTGGATAGCTGTGCATATTGTAGGCAAAGTGTCGGGGGCTGCAGGCGCGTCGTAGGTAGTGTTCTTCTGGTTTTCGTTGCGTCGTTGGAGGATTTGCGGTATTTCGCCGTAAAGCAACTCTCCCACCAGAAGCTGCTACTTTTGGTATCCGCTTGGTGTGCTGGGGGTCATTCCGCGCGTGAACTCAGCGTTGCTGCGGCGGCTCGGTGAACTGCAGTGTATGGGTACGGTCACGGCGAACGGTTGAAACGCGCCAGACCTCGGCTGGTGTGAGGCAGGTATTCGTAGATCTCAGTTGTGCGCTGCCTGCCCAGGTAAGGGGCGTGATTCGTCTACTGAGAATCCTCGCAGACCGAGTCGTGTGTAAAGACAACGACGGTAGATGTGGCGGGCTTTTCCGTAGTGGTAGCATAGCGGACGGTGATCGGAAATTCATTACACGTTGGTGTTCCTCGGGGTCCGCTGTAGCATTAGAGGTTGTCGACCAGCCGACAACGGAAGGCGGACGGCAGATGGTCCAAAACGACGAACGGCATTGTCGTAAACCGTAGCCCGAAGCTTGCGGCTTGTGAGGTGCTTTTGGCGGCGCAGAAGTTGTCGGTGTTTGCTGCCCTTCTTCCCGGATTACGTCGGTAAGGGAAGCGACTTTCGTCTTCGGCGTCGTTTCCGCTGTTCTTCGCAGTCGACTGACGGGAAGCGCTCTTACGACACATTTGGCACCAAAGCTGCCAGGACCGAAGCCTATGCATGTAGCTTGATATATTTTTTGGCGTTACACAAATAAGGGAAGGAAAGCCAGCAGTTCAGAAGCCCGCGAAAGCATTAGGAAGTGGTTTTATTTTTACAGCGAAGCTGTCTTGCCCTAGGTTTAGACCACAATACCGTGCGTCTATCGGGCCGTGTCGACAAATTATCGCCCGCGCTGGCTCCAGAGCCAGTATAGAATACTCTGTAGCTCTCAATCTAATATAAATATACTATTCGATCGATAAAACTACACTGAAATTGGGCGCTAACACGAATCTATCATTCCTCCGAATTTAGTTCACTTCACTGTTAACAGTGAAGTGGTAAACGTTAGAGAATTCTCGCCTGTTGTCGATGCAGAGGTTACGGCAAACCACTGCAACCCTTGTTTTATCTAAACCACCCGGAAACAAATCACGTGACAAATAATTAAGAATTTATTCTAACGACGTTATGTGCGTGTGTCTTTATTCGATCAGTATAGTAAGTCAACATACCTTAATGTAGCAATTTACCAATACAGCTTCGCTAGTCTTCCATATTCACTGCAGTGGACGGGCTCTAAGTTTTTATAATGACGTTTTTAATTTTAATGCTAGAAAAAAAAAACCGGAAGAACACGCGCCCAAGGAAGAGACCGAACGGAATATTTTTTATTGTACAAATGTTTTTTTTTAATTATTTATGCGTTGTTATCGTAACTAAATGTGATGTGGTATCTTTTAGGTCGGTTTATAAGCTGGAAGATCATTACCACGTTTAATTACGCCCTGAATTGCGCCGGAACTGCAGGGCTCGTTCCTACCGGGGAATGGATTGTCGCATCGAAAGGAGGTGGAGTGGGAGGGGGGGAGGGCATCTTCAGTTGAATACTCCATTCGAGACCCCTGCTGCAACGGCATTTTCAACGAGCCGAAGGTTGGAGTCAGGACCGGAGCTGGACAGCTCCTTCTCCCACTGCTCACGGGGAGGGTGCGGAATTGTACCACTCTAAGAAAAAGGGTAGAAAAAAGGAGGAAATCGAGGGTTTCCTCCCCCGGACCAGCGAGATTCTCCCTTTAGCTAATTACACGTAGCGCCCTCTGTACGGCCTCTACGAAACACCGAAACGGGGAGGAAATATTCTCCCCTGTCGTCTGCAATCTGCTGTCGGCGCCGACGCCAAAAACGAAACCGTTCATCGTTGCACTGTGGATACGGCGACTATGAGCAACACCTCCCCTGTGGTGTGCTGCTTGCTTGTTTTCTCGCTGTCTTTCTTTTTATTATTACCATGTGCCCGTCACGCTAACGCACGGCTCGCCAGCCGTGTGTTTGAAGCACATTCTGTGGGCACCGCTGCATGCTTGCTGTGTGCGACTCGCCTGCGCCCTGTTCAACGTTACCACTGCATTTGTGGACGTTTTATACTGACGCCCAAGGGTAAAAGAGGTCAGCGATGATAGCAAACTGCCCCTTTTTTCGTCAACGAGCACGGACCGCAGCATATTGAAGCATCAGTTACCAACAACAAGAGGCCCCCATTCAGCAACATCTTGGCTGAATGGTTGCCAGACCAGCGGTGCGCTCTACGGTAAAATAGCGAAGGCGAGGCAATAAGTATCATTACCTAAACATACCTGCCGCACTGTTTCGTGAAACGTTTTTTCTTCTTTGAGCTATTTTACTGCTTCTTACAAAACCTCAAATAAATAAAACTTTGAAATTGCACGGGTTACATTTGATGAAATAACAAAACCCACTTAAGGCTTACGCACTGCCGTGGGGTATCGAAACAAGCAACGATCTCACTGTTCCTGCGCGCCTGCTCGGCGATCAGGGTTATAAATACTTTACCGCCGTTGCAATGTTTAGTTGTGGCTTGTGATCATGCGGACATGTGTAAAGTGTACTATATGTTGTGGTGTATTATATAATAGCTTGCGATGTTGTGTGTTGCGTGTATTGTGCGTTGGCAGTGCGTTTAATGAAGTGTATGTCGCTGTGTTGTGCTATGTTTCTTCCCAATATGTGCCCGCCCACATGCGGCCTCTGTGATGTTGGCTATAATAATATACGTTATCCATAAAGGAAACCAAGGAAACGCCTTGATGTTAAGTGCCCACTGATGGTGATGCTTAGTAGCTGCCCTTCCCCACCCCTACTTTTTTTTTTTTTTTGCGTCATCTATCGGTCATTTTAAAACGTTTACGGTTGCTTTACTTCGAGCACGCCAGGGGGCGAGCATTGTCTTCTCGCTCCGACGGTTGCGATGGTAGCGACAGCGACGGATACGTTTTTCCTGTTGCCTACATTGCCTTTGCGCTGAGATTGCAGACGATCCGCGTTTTGATGCATCAGTTGTAGCAAGGAATGACGACTAACAACTGGTTGTTCTCAAACGGCCGCACTGGATGCTTGTGATCTCGAGTGCGGTGAACGGCGGGGTTACGAGCCTTTCGGAAATAAAGGCGGCATTTTGGAAGCAAACGGTATGACTTCTACTTTGTTTACGGCGGCGCGTTCGCTCTGAACGCGTAGGCGGGGCGCGCAGCGAGACGAATGCAAGAACTAACTAACTAACTAAGTGGTTCGAGTGAAAAGGAAAGGAGATGCACTGGGGATATTATTGAGCCCAGCTGGGGGCTCACCTGCATACAACCCAGTGCGGGGGAGAGGGGGAGGAGGGGTATATTAAGATTAGAGAGGCGAAAGGGAGTGATAAAAGGATAGGTAGGAGAAAGCGAGTGATAAAAGGATAGGTAGGAGAAAGGGAGTGATAAAAGGATAGGTAGGCGAGCAACAAGAGCGAGGAGCCTCGACGTGAATATCCGTGAAGCAGCAGCAATGGCGCGTCCAGCAGACTATTGTCTATAGGCGCTGAGCAAGTCCTAGAAGTCGCGCATATACGATTGGCGACATCGCTTGCTAACCGCAGTTCTGGTGCTCGGTAGGTAATTTATTTGTTATTTTAGCGCATTTTAAGCGCACACAACCAAGGTAACCTACGTATTTGTACTTCCTTGATCCTCAAACCGATCAGCTCGCTAGGCCTTTCTCGCATGACAAGCCTTGCTTGGGTGACGCTGCCAGGAGAGCAACACTCCTCCGTTAGCTCACGAAAGGGGGAAATCTTCCTCCACTCCTAGGGGTAGAAACGCGCTCCTCCCTCTTAAAGGGAGAATCTTTCTACCTCTTAGGGAGAAATATATGATACATTCCTGTTCCACCCTTAAGGGAGAAACTACCACACCCTTTTTTCTTAGAGTGACCAATCTCATGTTTCGCCGAACACTCCCACAGGCCGGGTGTAGCATATGCGCGGGAGTATCGCGGGAGAGGGAAGAGCTAGTGCAGAAGAATAAGTGCCGAAAAGTGCACCACGTTAAACCTGAGGGAGTCTCATGTTCAGATGACATCATAAAGCAGTAGCAAATACGTGGAGTATAAATTAGGCGCAGGAGCTGCCTTCAACAACAACAAGAAACTGGTTGATTCCTCTGTCATAGGAATCGGTCAAACAAGAAAGTGAAATGTGCAGCGAAATCTGCAGCTGAGCATAATCTGCGGGTCGGCGGCTGTCTTGTGGGTGTGCTTGGCGAGCGACGTCCTTCCGGCGGGTCGCTTCGGCAAAGGTGTACTGGCGTCATTTCCGTAACGGATATGCCGTCAGTGAAATCTTGGTGTATCCCGGCATAAGACACGTTCGTGTTAAAATGTAAAACCCGAAAACCAACACCCTGAAGTATAACGTACTCTTTAGCACTAAAGTTGCTTCCCCGCAAGAATACCCTGTGTGCAGGGGTTCACCCTTTATAGGCCGCTTGCTTCGTTGTACTGGCGTCAAATCCTTGATGGATGTGACGTCAGTGTCTTTGTTTATCCCGGAATAAAACACTTTCGTGTTAAAAAAATGGGGTTGAAGTAGCTTAATGCGGACACAAAACGGCTTGGATACAAGGCGAAGCATGATTTGGATCGCGAGCGCATGCTGATCTGTTTCGATGCGCTGTGATGGATGATTTTAAACGTGAATGCACTTTAACTTGTGAAGACAAAATGAAGCAACGTGTCGGCGGTTAGGTGTAAGAGGCACTGTACTGCTGTTTGCGGGCCTACGCACGTACAAACCAGCGTCACAGCCGAGGCAATTTCCCTGAACATAAAAGAAAGCTTCGTTTTAACGTCGATTTACATGGAGGGGAAACCGCGGGATTTTCCAAAATCAGAATAAGAAAGGCATTTTATGCCGTCCTGTAGGGAAGTCAGTACTGAGATTTTCCCTTAGATTCACGCGTAAAAGGGAGGCGCGAAGTCTTTTATATTTTGTTTCACCTCAGAGATGCGAGCGCATAAGATAAGCTCCCAAATCCCCTTTATGTGAGGCGCCAGGTAATCACATTTACGGCTCACGCCCACGCTGCAGGCCCAACGGCTTATTATTCCATTGTCTTTTTGTATTATAGCAGAAGAAGGTTCTAAAAATGGGGAAAATAAGGGACAACGAGCAATTATCTTTAAGTGGTGATTCCTTCATACCTCAGTGTCATAAAACATTAACTGCGACGTCGTTCCGCTCAAGTATTCCTTTTTCCTCGTGCATGTTGGTACAAATTCAGTACATGGAAGCAAAACGACACAATAAAATACTAATGATTGATTTTTCGGTATACCTAAGTTAGGCATGTGCGAAAATTAGTCGTTAATATTAGATCAGATTATGCGTTATTTGATATTCGCTTCGATAAGAGTTCCAGCCTACGGAAGTTGCGAAGTATAGGGAAGTTATGGAAAGTGAACGCTCGGATGTTTTCTTTAAAAATGACTCTCATTATCTAGGAAAACCTTACTACGTTTTATTTTTCTCTTGCCTGATATCAACTTTGCCTGTCTTTTGCGCACTGGAGCTCGGCCGCCGTCTAACGGAATCATAAATAATCGGAAACAGTGTACGAGCAAACGAGGACGGAGGAGGGTAGACGGGACAAGAGCAGAAAAACGAATATTTTTGCAGACTATGTCTTCCTTTGCTCGGCCAGTCGCTGTTTCTGGAAGATATTGGACCAACAGGCCAACCACAAGGTTTTATAACGAAGTTAAGCTCTCATGCTCTGACCAAGACTCGGATAATATCGACCAAGGTACAAATTCAATTAAGCAACCGTACCGGAGACAGACGAATCACCACATCTTTTCCTTTATTGCGGCTGGAGATTTCTCTGCCCGGCTCTGTTATCTCGGATCAGTCTCCGGATACGTCTCGGTTTTGGAACGTCCAGTTTCCTTGCGCCGGAAAGAAGAACGTACAAGGCGATAACGGGCGCAGGCAGGGGGCTAGCTGGCACATGTGGAAGCGCTCTCAATGGCGAAAGGAATTCTTAGGATCAAAAGGCGGCGCTTGAGGCCTTTATTTCTGTACCTGTTCCTTGAACGAAGATTGGTGCTCGCTCGGCGAACGAAGAGAAGAAAAAGCGCCAATCCGGCTTCTTCGCTGCGCCCACATGCTCTTAACATTTGATTGCGGGAGCAGCGGAAAGCACGGCTGCAACGGAGGCGGCGCAGGCGGTGTGCTGTTGAAACACCCGCTTAAAGGGGCCCTGCAACCCTTTTTTAGGCTCTTCTTGGAATCTTAAATGCTTGCAGAACGTAGCCACCCAACACACCCAGTACTTAGATTAGGGGGTCGCAAAGTACCTCAGCCAACCATTACTGCTCTATGCCCATCAGATAACTTGGACACTCGCTCAAAAGATTTTTCTCTCTTTCCCGGTCTTGAGTTGACGTTCTTCGACGGTTGTAATTACGTCACTAAGACCATGTACCGTCTGTTGGCCGGTTTTTCTTCAGTTGCAGCAATAAACGCTTTTCGATGGCAACTTTTAAAAAAATCCACAAAAACAAAGCAGAAATTTAGGCGTATCTGGTACGACGAGCAAATCACTCAGTGCCGCTCCGTGCTGGTGACAACTATAGCTTTCACAGTGGTTCCAGACGCGAAGGAAAGAGGAAAGCGCTTATCGAAAGTGTTGCAGGGTCCCTTTAACTCATTTGTTACCACGCCTACTCGCTCGGAAAGTGCTCTGGTAACCGACGCGTCGTCGTTTGTAAATCAGGGGCGCTATTTCAGAAGGCCCGAGATAGCTCGCTTTCGAGTTTCCAGCTGCTCGAGTTAACAAAGTAGTGATAGCCGAGCCATGCTCAGCATCCGATAAAACTCGAGCGACACCAGCGCTATCGCGCGGAGCACGCTTGGCATTATCCGCGCGCCCAGTCGAGGGCGCTCACATTGAAAAAGCACGGCTTGTGTGAACATCCGCGTGCAGCGCCGTCTAGAATTCAGTTGCAATATGCACTCTGTTTGGTAAAGTACACAACCCCGCAGTTTCCTTTAAAACTACGGCTTGGCTCCAGCCTTCTTTCAAAGCTCCGCCCTCTAACAGCGGCGCGGGGCGGCTCTGGTCTTCTCGGTGTTCTGTTCTTCCACTGAAATATGTTTGCTACGTGGTTTGAGGGTGGCTCCAGTGCATCTCAGCGCAAGCCCAAACCAAGTAAGCGAAGGAGTTCTGTAGCGAAATCAACGCGCCCTTCTCCCGGCTCTGTCGAACGTGACCGGCTTTGTTTACGTGCGGAAGGCGGACGTAGTATCACACATCTCTCCAATTTAGCGTGTCATAAGCATGTTTTAACATTGACGAGTGCGTTTTAGACGTTGAATTTCTGTCATCTGTCGTCGATTGTGTTTCAGATGCGAAGCATCTCATGCTCGGGGCTGTGTCCCTCCCTCCCTTGTCGTTGTTGTCCGCCGTCCACACACCCACTGCGCATGCCTGGCCAGGTACCGCTGATGATGATTGTGGCACGATGCCCCTAGGGATTGTATTAGATGCGAAGCATCTCATGCTCGGGGCTGTGTCCCTCCCTCCCTTGTCGTTGTCGTTGGCCGCCGTCCGCACACCCACTGCGCATGCCTGGCCAGGCACCGCTGATGATGATTGTGGCAGGATGCGCCCAGGGATTGGCCAACCAAAGAATCCATCACGAGATAGTTTCGCGTTCAAACACCGGTCGTCATCTTTCCGTAGGGGAACCCTGAGTACCACACCCCCACTGCGCATGCCTGGCCAGGCACCGCTGATGATGATTGTGGCAGGATGCCCCTAGGGATTGTATTAGATGCGAAGCATCTCATGCTCGGGGCTGTGTCCCTCCCTCCCTTGTCGTTGTCGTTGGCCGCCGTCCGCACACCCACTGCGCATGCCTGGCCAGGCACCGCTGATGATGATTGTGGCAGGATGCGCCCAGGGATTGGCCAACCAAAGAATCCATCACGAGATAGCTTCGCGTTCAACCACCGTCGTCATCTTCCCCTAGGGGAACCCTGAGTAGTATGCCAGGCATTCCTCCTCTCCTCTCCGACACTCCTCTCCTCTCCGGCATTCCTCTTCTCCTCTCCGAAGCTCCTCTCCTCCCCGGGATTGCGCAGCGAATGGCAACACCTGCGGCTCCGCACGCGATAATGCGAAGCAGCTTAGGGTTAGAGACGCGACGGTAGCCGCTGCATACTCCGCTGGGGGCGCCAGTCTAGCTCCGCGGTATAAATGACGCGCGCGCACGCTGCTCTCCCCTCATTCTCCTCCCGCAACGCCGCGATCGAACTGAAAACTAATGGAAACTTGAGTCGACCCCATGGCTGCTTCGCATACTACTCAGGGTTCCCCTACGGGAAGATGGTGAAATTTTTTACTGAGTATAAATACGGCTGCGTGGGAAAATGTTGTCGCCTTGGCCGCTCCTATCGTTGGGACTAGAGCGAACTCTTCGTTCGGACCGGACCCCCCCGTGACTGGGGCACCGCGACTGCGACCCCGGACTGACTGTGGCCTGGCGACTTTGTTCGTTCATTGTTTCCCGCTAAGCTTTGTTACCGGAGCACCAACTGCAAGTGACTTCATGGCTGCGACGCTACCCACAGGCGAAGTGTACACCATGGTAGCCATGGTTGGGTGGGGTTTCGGTGGCTACGCCGCGCACACGAGTGGGCTGGGTGTCTTTGATCGACACAAGAACTCGGAGGAAGCTCGGGATGGACATTGCACGGCCTAATTGAACTCTTGACACGCGTGGTGGCGGCTGCTGCGGCGTGCTTCATTGTTCCCGGTCGCCGTAGCAGGCATATATCTATCCCGACAGAGTTTTTTTCTTTAGCGGACGAGGAATTTCAATCACTTTTTCGTCTCGAGAAAGTACTATACATTGTCTGTGCAGTCATATGGTTCCCGACCCCCTCTGTGACATCTTTGGAGGGCTTACGCTCCATGACTTCCGAGGAGCAAGTGTTGTGTGCACTGTGGTTTTACGCGACGGACACCTTCCACAGAAGCGTTGGTAGCGAACGCACCAGCGAGCGCCACCAGTTGATAGCCTGCTGGTATGTGCGCAATAGGATTACTGCAGGCATGTTTTCGCCTTTTCTAGGCGGTTCTAAACGCAAACAGACACAGGGGCGAGAAAGGGAAACGACACCAGCGCTTACTATCAGCTGAATCATTTATTAAAATCGAAAACACATATATACCATGCCAAGACCCCACAATCAGGCACGTGTGACCGTCGCACATGCTCACGGCGGTACATGAGGACAACCGCCCCCTTTCCTTCTCTTCTTTTTTCTTCCCTCATCCTCTACCCCATCTTCTTAAGAAGTTGCACTTCTTTGTCCTCGTGTACCGCCGTATGTTTAAATGTATGTTCTCAGAATGTTTAAAGCCTGGGAAAGCGCTAAGAGTGTTTTAATTCACAAGTGGGGAGATAACAAAGATGTTAAGAACTACAGACCCATCAGCGTTCTGTAGGTTGTATACAATAGTAGTTAGCCGCATAACCACCAGCCTATACTTCCAACAATCCAGTGAACAGGCTGGGTTCAGAAAAGGACACTCTACAATGTATCACATCCATGTCATCAACCAGGTAATAAAAAAAAAGGCACAGAGTACAATAAATCACTTTGCATGATTTTATAGACTATGAAAAAGCGTTCGATTCAGTAAGCACCGCTGCAGTGTTGGAAGCCCTAAAGAACCAAGGAATAGAGAAGACCTACCGACGACTCCTAGACGGCATATATGAGGAATGCACTGGCAGAATTACCCTTCACAAGAGAAGTGATAATGTCCCGTTCCGAAGGGGACTGCCACAAGGAGATACCATTTCGCAAAAATTGTTCGCAGCATGTCTGGAGAGCGTATTCAGAAGGCTTGACTGGGAAAACTTAGGCTTACGGATAAACGGCGAATACGTGAGCCAATTAAGGTTTGCAGATGACATAGCCTTGCTCAGTGAATCTGTAGAGCAACTCCAAAACATGATTGAGGAACTAAAATCACAGAGCTTCGCTCTGGGTCTAAAAATATACTTGAATAAAACTAGTGACGATAAATAAACATGCTGAACGAGCCTTTTTTTATACTGGGAGACGAAACACTGGAATAAGTACAAGAATATAACTACCTTGGCCAGATGGTCAGTGCGGACCCAAACCACGAGAAAGAAATCAGGCGCAGAATAGCACTGGGATGGGGTGCATTCGGCAAGCACTCGCAAATAATGAAAAGATGCCTCTATCCCTAAAAATAAAGGCATTCAACCAATGCGTCCTGCCGGTGATGACATGCGGAGCGAGAACTTGTCGACTTACTAAACAATTAGAAAGCAAGCGTAGGTCCGCTGAACGTGCCGTGGAGAGAATAATGTTAGGAGTAACACTTATGGACAGAAAACGAGCTACCTGGATTCGGGAGCAAACTCGGATAGATGATATCATAGTCCAGGTTAAGAAAAAGAAATGGACTTGGGCTGGCCATGTGGTACGACGAACGGACAACAGGTGGACCACAAGGACAACAGAATGGACACCGCGAGACGGGACTGGAAGAAGAGGAAGGAGATTGACTCGATGGAGAGATGAAATAAGGAAATTCGGAGGCACAGAAGGGACTCGGGCAGCCCATGACAGAAGCGGGTGGAGGTCAATGGGGGAGGCCTTCGTCCTGCAGTGGACCCAAGTAGGTTCTTGATGATGATGATGATGATGATGGTGATGAAAACTCTCGGCGTATGCGGAGATTTCGGCGCTCAGTAAATATCCACATGTGATATAAATTATTTCATTGTTTTCTTCTTCGTCACTCCATATTGCCTAGGTGTACATTTGGCGGGTAAAGCCCAAATTTGAAAGACCCTTTGGAAGGTTCATGCAAACAGCTTTTAATATCTTGCAACTTACCGAACAGCTCCCATGTGTCACCATGTCAGGCACGTTTTTCAGTTTTCTATAAGCTCTTTGCTTCTGTTTGCCATTAAACTCTCTGAAAGTCGCGCCATCAGCGCAAAAACTCCCACCGATGTATCAAGAAGCAAGGACAAGTTATCCACTTCCCCTGACAGGCCGTCTGTTTACTCTCGTCCACTCGGAAAGCGGCGGTCATGTTTCCTCCTTCGAGGTGCCTTCGCGGGCCGCATAGTCCTGGAATCACATTCGCCGGACGGGTCCAGCGGGCTATATAGAGAAGAGAACAAACAAGCTCCCGGTGCATATTTGTTGACTGCGCGGTCACTCACGCCAAGCCGCTCGGGGGTCCCCCTTTCTCGGTGACACATGGGACGTGAAGCGTGTCCATAAAGTCTATTTAGGCCCCTCGTTCCGCCATCTCCTGGTCGTCCTGCTGTGTTGGAGCGACGACGCGGGCCGTACCATAAACGGCCCCCGGACACCGGGGCCACAATTTCGTTTTCATAGCTCTCGACTCGCCTGCGGAAGGAACCAGTCTTTATGCCGCGTATGAAGGCGGGCGTCTGCGTTGTGGTCTTCTTATTTACCAGCCTCCCTATTCTCCTGTTTTTTTATGTAGAGGGCCGAGACCTGGTCTATCGACGTCTAACATAATTCCAATCCCTACAAGGACACGCATTGGACAAGAAAGGAATGTATTCCCCGAGGCTGACGTTGTATGGTGACCGCCGAATCAATTCTGCTTCATGTCATCGACTACACGTGGACGAATTGCTTTTAGGGGGCCTCCGGGAAAGCTCTCTGAATGGTACGGTCATCTGGCCTGAGGTGCGGTATTTCTTTGTTCGGAACTATTTGCACTGGGATGAAACGATTCGACGTCAGCTTTCTGTTGGGCTCCAAGTGAGATGTGAATTATATTAGGGAGCCCGCCTTGGACAGTGCTCTATAGAGAACTAAAACGATTGGGCAAATAGGAAAGTTATATCTACGATGCCATGCGCACAGAAAGGTAGGAGAGCCTATTGTGCCACTGTGCAAGCAGTCATTTGTTTGCGCATCAAACCTTTCGTCTTGGGATTAGACTGACCCACAGGGCATGGTCACCATAGGATGCCATTGCAAAATGTTCCAGTTTGCTCAAATTACCGGAGCTTTGGCAGCCCTCGGCAACCTCCACTTGGCCTAAAAAAGCAGCTCGCAATTCTGCGTAGTTCACACATTCATTCCATCGTGTTGACTGGACATCGGGGAAGCACGCGTGTTAGAGACATGTGATAAGGCGCGCATGAGTATTTTGAGCACGCCAGTTATAGAGGTAGCAACAAGGTGAGTTAAAGAAAGCTCAGGCTAATTCCCTCTTTGCTCAGTGAAGGGAGCGCGGGCATGTGCCGAACCTTAGTAACGGAGAGAACACAAAAAAAAAATAACGGAAAGGTAAAATGATGATGGTAAGAGTGATGGGACACGTTCAGCAACTCAACACTGATGCATTCGCAAACCCTACATCTTTAGGACAGCTTAAGTGTCCTTACGCCTCACTACGTGCAATATTACAAATCTTTCTCTCCCCGTATATTTGGCAGAGCTTCCCGGGAACTATTAGCGAGAAAAAAATCCTGGTGGTTATTTACTGCCATAATCTAAATTCATGACTATCTTTTCACATGAAGTGAGTCCAGTTGAGGCCATCAGCGACTACATTAAATTGTTAATTTCTGGATGAAAGGTTAGCGCATTGTTACATAAGTAGCGCATTTGCACAGTGTGGTCCACTGTTAAAGGGAAACGGCGAGCGCGTGGCCGCTGCGCTCCGCGAAGCGCCGTCGCCACAGGTGGCGAGAATCGGATACAGCCGGCGCATGCGCGCACTGACCGTATGAGGCGGGAGAAATCGCTGTGTTGTCTGCTACGGCGCTCCGCTGCGCCGCTCAGCTTGCGATAGCGGAGGAATTTCGTACTCGCAGGAGCTGAGCGGCCGGGCGAAGCGCCAGAGCGGCTTCTCCCGCCTCATGCGGTCAGTGCGCGCATGCGCCGGCTGTATCCGATTCTCGCCACCTGTGGCGACGGAGCTTCGCGGAGCGCAGTGGCCACGCGCTCGCCGTTTCCCTTTAACAGTGGACCACACTGTACATAAGCACGCCGCGTTTGTGTAAATACATTTAAAGAATTTACCAATAGTAAAAGCAAAGTCAAGGTCGTGAAAACTATGCATTAAAAAATGTTGAACTAGTGATCGCTGTGATTACCACTGGAGTACCAACCACGGGACCTAATTTAAAAAAAATTGAAGCCACAGGAATGTATTAGCGGTGCTCGCTAGTTTGCCGCTGTACCATGTTTAGTCACTCTATATTGCGTTGCCAAGATTATATTACCACCCCGCTTTTTTCTAGCTGAATGTGTACATAAGTAAGACTGGAGCTTTGTGACGGATTTTTTGTACTTTCTATTGTTAACCTCTAGCATGAAGCTGTCTGGTATGAGCGTTTGCTTCTTTGATACAGTGTTTTCAACCAACACTAAACAAATCCAGCCAGACGACGCGTTTACTTTCAAAAATCTCTTCCCTACTTCCTGCTTATTTCCAAATTGCTCTGTGGAAAAAGCAAAGCTTATTGGAGTTTTCTTTTTAGAATCGTGTTCAGGAACAAGAAACATTGAAGATCAGTGGCTTTCTGCCAGGGAAGAGTTTCTGCAAAACTTTTTTTTTTTTGGATTGGAAAACGTTTATTGAGCAATATTTTTTTTTTGTATCGAACGCGATGGAAGAATATCCCAGGGATCACTTGAAAGATTTCTCCAACTAATTAAAAATGAGCGTGAAATAACCTATATGTAGTGTACCTTCTTTATAGTTTGGACAAAAGAAAACCTGAAACTCAGTGTATAACCCAATACGGTCGCAATCTGAGACGTTTCTCAAGGGGCGAGTAAACGACCATTTTTTTACAGACGGATCACTCGGTTTTGGAGGGCGGGCAGACTACAGTGATACCTCAGCTAGAAAAGACCCTACATAAAATGAAATAAAAGTTTATTATTCATCTTTTTTTAAAGATGGGGGTTGTGTGTTAAACAACGTCCACGGAACGACTTTCCTAAAAGCAGCCACAAAAGCGGACAGTACGGTTTACACAACTAAGCGTGCACTACAAAAGATCGAAATGTTCCTTTCCCAAAATAGCTGGCTTTGACAGTTCATTGTATATCACCTATATTTTTTGTCACAATTAAGAAAATAGACAGAAAAATTCTCGCTGGCATTAAGTAGAAGCATTTGGTTGAGTCATCTGCTGGTTCTACGTTGTGCCGTGGCCTCGTCGTCAAGAGGATCCATAGGAATGGTGCAAAATAACAAATATTTAAATAATTCGGCAATTAATTACTAATGAGTAAATAACTGACTGTCTTCGTAATTTGTCAAAACCGATGCGTCCAAAAATCACTAGAAATTGTTCCTTCCTCTTTTGAAAAAATCACGTGTTGAACCAGGATTGTTGCACTCGACGCACAAGTTCGTACTAGAAACCATTTTAAGTTATTTACAGTACATGTAAACATACACAGAATGAACCGGAGCAGCACCTTTCGGCAACAGAAAGCAGCATGAACGGAACTATAAGCTGATGTGGAATGATGACTATTAACTGTGCAGTTTATTTCAGGGCTTCTTGTTCAGTCCCTTTTTTGCTGTATATTTCTGTTCCCAAGAGAAACTCGTTTTATTGCGTTTGAAACTAGCATCGTAAAAAATTGTGCTGATTGGAATAATGTTCACCCGTGGTCGGGTTTAAGTGAAGGGAGTAAAGTAATGAGATTCGCTTCTTTAACGGTGATAAAAAGCGACAGGAAATTCTCCCCTCAGGGGCGTGCGCCTATCTCCACCGCCGCCTACCGTCATAGAATTCAATCAGGTCAAAAAGTCTTTTCCGTGCGGACACACAGTGGCTACTAGTTGTTTCGCGTATATCAGCGTATTTACAGAGCATAATTTCACCTACCCAAAGCGAGTGCACTGCCACTGAGGCAGCGCTGCGGAAGCTGATATCCTTTGAAGCGCACATGAAGGAACCGCCAGTTAGGCGTTTTGGTACATGCACAGTCTTCGACAAATGAAACGCGAACACGAACATATAATCTAGAACACACAAATAGCCCTACTTCTTTCCGTGTAAGTTAAATTGTCGCTTGGCTATTTTACAATAACAATGAATGGACATTTGTCTTTCCAAATATACCACTAGCGAGCCATTATTTTGTCTTCACTCTCCATATTCTTTCATTTTGCGTGTTCTGGTTCATATTTTAGTGTTCTTATTTTATATGTCCATGACTTGGATGGCCGAAAGGCGCGATTGAACACAGGACGAAGCGCTCCCCGTGTTCGTCTTGTGTTCTTCGTTACTAGCGCTTCGTCGAGTGTTCTTGCTAAATATGTGTGCTAAATCGCTCCTTTCCATTCACGAATTTGAAGCGTCACTCGTCGCAACAATCAGGAGTTCAAATTTGGCTGTTGCAGCGAAGTACACCTGCCGAAAAAACATGCCAATGATCTCTTCCTTTCCTCAAGCCCCTCCCCCATTACGGCTCCACAGTGAAAACCCGCCGCACGCAGTAGTGCGTGGGACGTTCTATCCTCTACAAGGATACACAGTTAGAGCACTGTGCGACCAACAAGTACTGAAACGGATGGTACACAAGTAATTTAACCAGCTGTGGCATCTGCCGCATCAGCCTGCTGTGATGATGGGTCCAAGAAGAGACGAAGCCTAGCAGCTCCGCCGCGTAAAGCTAGCCACAGCTCGTACGACGGCTTTTAGATGCGGAGCGTCTTGTGCTTGGGGGTATGTCCCGCGGCGTCGGCGGTGGTCCGGCGTCCGCACACCACCTGCGCATGCGCCACCGTCGTCATCTTCCCATAGGGGAACCGCTGAAGACGAAGAAGGAGAAGAAGACAAAGCTGCGAAGAGGAGGGCGTGTACGTTGCTGTCGCCCAGTCCGCAGCACTTCTGATGATGCTTTTGGCAGCATGCCCCTAGGGAATGGCCAAGGGATTGGCCGCATGCATCGCTTGACTCCGGTTGTACTTGCGCTTGACTCCGTGATTCTTCAGATGAAGTAGGATGGAAGCAACAGCCCCGTCAGTGAGTGTGCTGACGCAATTAAGTGAGAGCATCAGCGCAAACACTAACCGACCTTTAGATACCACTTCAATCTCGTCTCACTCGCGTATATACACATGCAATAAGGAAAATTACACCCATCTCCCCGAAGGGAACCATGAGTAGGATATATGAGCATTACGGGGTTCACTACATTTCCACCAAATTTGGCTAACCAACATCACGGAAACGCAAACGGAACCCCCATGACGCTCCGCATCCTACTCATGGTTCCCTTCGGGGAGATGGGTGTAATTTTTTTGTTCAAGGTCAATCTTTCCTGATCCCTTTGCACCCCCGTGAAGTGTGCTTGGCGACGTTAGTCACTTTACTATAACCTGCTCCAAGCGCAACGTGGAGCGGATGAATTTCTTGTGACCTTTGGAGACTAGAACTGGCATTCCGATTCCCCCCTCCACCCGAGCCTCCGGTCGAAGAGATCCTTGAAATCGATTTCCTCATGCATACGCATTGCGGAATCCACCCATCAGCCGAGTGGAGGGAGGAAATGGAGCGGAGGAGGGACTTAAAATACGTCCTATGAGTGCCACATGCTGCAATCGAGGTCATTAGTTATTTTTCTTAGGGGTCACTGGATAGTGCGAGGAGGCGTTTCTTGTCTTCTGCTGGAGTTTTTGCGGGCCACAGGACTAAGTGATAAGTGATTTCCCGAGCCATATGCAGTCGGTTTCTGGAAATTGCCGGAAATTTCAGGGTAGGCATCGCAAGACAGTAATAGTTGGAGGAACGTGGGCAAGGCCATCCTGCAGTCGACAAAAACGGGACGACGATGACGACGACGATGATGATGATGGCTGTGGTGGTGGTAGTGGGGGTTGATGACCCTATCGCACAGCTGCCCCGGAGTTTTGGTGTATCGCTTCCATTCGTCACTTGTGGTGCTACTGTCAGCGCCGTGAACACACCCCTTGCAGGAGCCGCGTTTTAGTATGCTGTGACGTTCAAGATCCCTTGCGGTAATGTCGAATCTGCGGGGCGTCTGCTTTTGGGCGCGCTGTTTTAGTTTGATGATTTCAAATCCATCGAATTTGTGCGCTTGGCGCGGGCGGTTACGGATACATTGGGGTGTTTGCTGTGGAGTTGGTGATCAGCGGTTTGGATGACTAATACTGCGGTCGCGTAATGACTGTCATGGTGCGAAGCAGTGCATGACTGAGGACGTGTTAGGACACTGGGCCATCATTAACGGGGGATGAAGTAGGACGGAGGCGTGACTCCATCATGAACACGAAGGAAGGGGAACAGGGGGCGTCGTGAAAGTGCCTGCCCTGGTCCTCGCGAAGTGCGGCCGCCCGTATCGGCACGCCGAGGAGCGAAG
Source organism: Haemaphysalis longicornis (assembly GCF_048455015.1). Taxonomy (NCBI): domain Eukaryota; kingdom Metazoa; phylum Arthropoda; class Arachnida; order Ixodida; family Ixodidae; genus Haemaphysalis; species Haemaphysalis longicornis. The sequence continues at coordinate 23,862,836 of NW_027526335.1, read as the reverse complement.
GCCGCGACCGCTGCACTCACTACACCAACGTCGCTTTTCTCGCCGAAACCCCCCTTAGCTGGCAGAGCTGGGAGAGACCGATCTTCCGAAGCCAAAAGTTGCCGAAAGCTGTAGGACTGAAGATTGATGAAAATTGCCCCAGTGTTCCCAGCGATGTTATTAATCCTGGTGATGCCTGTTGGGCACTCGGTAAGAGAAAAAAAAATGGCACGAAATTCAACGGACTGACATGAAGGCATGCCCATCCACTTAGGAGTGGCGGCTGTCTATGTGAAGAAAAAATAATGGCAAAGTCCCATAATCACTGCATCGGGAGTGTTCCGACCAGCGTTTCGAAAATACTTGCAAGCAATTACCGAGCGTCCTGGGCTCATAACGAGCACCAGGAAGTTCCGCATTGAATGTTGCTGAAACATAAAACTAAAACTTTATTAAAATCATGTTATTATGCCTTGTTTCCCATTTCTGGTTGAGGGATCAAATTCTTTTTCTTTGCAGCTAGCGACGGGACAGATGAACGAAATAACTTTAAACTACACCCATTTCGTGCATTAGCGTTAATCATTATCTTATACTCTCATGATTTTGCCATGCACAGCGGTTTTAGGAAGCTCTCGCTAGTTGAAAGTCTAGGTCCAACAAACCCGTTAGCAACAGACTATACCCACTAACGACGGATGCATCGGACGTAATGAGGGTCTTCTTCTGAGGGATTTCTCTTTCCATCGTACTCATTTCATACATAAAAATTGATATTACTACGCGAAAGACTGAAGTGCCCTTTATGTGAAAAACTGGCTTTGTCGTTTTTTTATGGTGCAGAAACTGGCCGCCGGCGTAAAAAGCCAGTAAAAACACATTTGAGTTCGTATGGCAATGGAACCTGGGTTTACAGACTAGGAGCCAAGTCCTTTTCTTTCGTGCTGCCTTAGCCCGCTGCCAGCGGGAAACAAGGATTAGCCTATTGCGTGGGGCACTCACGTCATATCGCAAGACGAGTGCACTTGACCGCAGCCACGGGCGATTTCGATTTTAGAGAAGCTGTGGCGTAAAGTGTCGCCGGTCTGGCTGCCCAAGTAATTCGCGCGAAAGACGAAGCAACGAAAGCGAGGAAATAGACACAAACAGGGTGTAACAGTGAAGAAGTCTTTGACAAGGGTCACCAGGAAAAGCGTTGCTTTCGCATTCAAAGCAAGCAAGAGTCTCGTGTACGCCGAGGACTTTTCGTCATACTGAGTACGTAAACGTACTAGGGACTATAAATAAAGACTAGATAGCAAAACGTAGACGCACTCATTAAATTACTAACTCTTGCATCCTGATACCAATGACCACTTACGCTGCACGCAGCGTACAGCATGCGAACCAGGCTTGCACCGAGAACGAGAACCAAAAGTCGATAGAGCAATGCACCAGTGCGAGCACTGAAGCAAGACGTAAAAATATGTGCGGTTGATGACCATTTAGCGGGGCATGTAATCTTCCACGAGGTCATAAACTTTTCTACAGTATTCCTGCCAGTCACGCAGTGTCGCCACCATTACTCACCATTCTATGAAGTATCTGGGGCCGCGGGTTTCACCGTCTAAAGCAATCATCGAGGGGCCAAATTTAAACCCATCTTCTGCATCTGCTAAAAAACACCTGCCTGGTTTGACATCGGGCTGTCAAGAAGAGGTGTTGCGTATAATTCACTCCGACGGTCTGTTGTTGCAGACGCCAAACAGTCGACTAGAACTCGGGTCGCTCTTAATGTTATCCGCCTGTGTGAGCTCTCGAGGCAGATGCTCAGAAAACTGGAATTACTCTGAGATACCAGGGCGCCGACTCTAAATCTGTCACAAAAACCAGTTAGAATACACGCCACGTTTAGCTGATTGGTTCGTGTGGGTGATCTATGTCCCAAGATCTTGCAAAAGGGAAGTCATGTGCATTACCGACGGCACTGTGTCTTTCACTTTCGGTGCACATGGCTGTCGCGACAAGTGTGAGTCGACAAACCCAAAGTACAAGAACTTGCCTCTGGCATCGAGCGACCGGCACTCTTTTCTCGCACGCGCGTCACTGCATAATCTGTATATAATCGGACGCTGAACAGCGGAAGCCGCTCCACACATCGTTTTTCTCTTTCTTCGGGGACGAAATAACGTTTTCCGCTTGAAGTTCTGCGTTGCCACGAATGATCGATAACTTTATGCGGGAACAGCGCCTCCGGGGGTCACCTGCGAACGACGCTTCCATAAAAACTTCACGTTCCGCAATACCCTGACCTAAACCCGCTAGCTGGGTTTACCCGTTTTTTCTTCTTTAATGTTCGTCTAACACAACTTTTCTGTTTCGGGGATGTAATCGATGTAGTTATATCTTGTGTTTACGCTGCTAGCTATGCCGGGGGATTTAAAAGCTGAACCCGACAAAGTAACAATGGTTTATCGTCTAAGGATACGCATGAACTTATGGAAGCGGGCTATCCTACAACGAGATTAGAAATGCATTACTTTAAATTAATAAGTCGTACATGTACTCTCCATTTACAAGTTCTTTTCTTGTCGTTAAGTACGGGCCCTTGAAGTGGCAATGATTTAGAACACAGAGAAAAACGACTTGATCCGACAATTTATTAAAAATACCCGTATCATAAATTAAAGGGACCCTGCAACAGTTTCGATACGCGCTTTCACTCTTTCCTTCGCGTGTGGAACCACTGCGAAAGTTATAGTTATCGCGAGCACGGAGCGGCACTGCGTGATTTGCTCGTCGCACCAGATACGCCTTCCATTTATGCTTTGTTTTTGTGGCTTTATTTTTAACGTTGCTATCGAAAAGCGTTCATTGCTGCAACTAAAGGAAAACCGGCCCATAGCCGCTACATGGCCTTACTGACGTAATTAGGGCCGTCGAAGAACGTCAAGACCGGGAAAAGGGAAAAATCTTTTGAACGATTTTTCAAGTTATCTGATGGGCATAGAGCAGTAATTTTTGGCTGAGGTGCTTTGCGACACCATAATCTAAGTACTGGGTGAGTTGGATGACTACGTTCTACAAGCATTTAAGATTTAAAAAATGTTTAAGGAAGTTTTGCAGGGTCCCTTTAAACCAAGTTCTGTTGTTAACGCCGAAAACACCTTTAATTACAAATATTTGGTTTGACTCGTACATAGATAGAACTGAATATTTTATGTGGGCATACCACAAACTGAACGCCCTAAGGTTTTACCTTTGCAGATTCCTGAAGTTTCAAATGACAAACATTAACTGTTGAGCGAGTACCACAGTACTAGACATATCACTGTACCATATCTTGAGATATCTGTCATGTAGGAATTTGCCTAATACGGTGGGTAGAATTTTATTTCGTGATTTTCGAATGGCAATGGTTTTTTCTGCTGCAAAAGACTATTAACACCATACTGCGTGGCTTCTATAAAACTAACCCAAAGATGAAGCATATATAGGCGAAACCTATCCAAACTACTATCACTGGTGGCCCATTCCATGCACTCCAACACTGCTTCGCCCATGGTAGCCTACCTGGAAAATTTGAGGCAAAACACGCGTACATAAACGGATTACAGCGCCATTTTAAACGGACACTGAAGTGAATTTGTCAAGCTCCTATTTTTCCTAGCACTGCGCAGACTGGCTCAAATGAACACGCTCTTCATCGTTTACCCGGGTGATAAGGTGGTATTTATTTTATAAAGCCTAAAAGAAGAAAAACTGCCATGCGCGGTATCCGGCGGTCGCACCAACTAACAGCAGTGACGTCAATAGAAGGTGCTACTCGATTGTACAGTGTCGAAGGTTAGAATTCGAACCAATTTCGGTTTTGGTTCTGTGAAACATGCTTGTCGTCCGACGTTATCGTTGGATGGGCATTCTTGATATCTCAGTAATGGGTATACCACTCTTCTGCCATGTTGTCGGCTTTACAATGCCTCAGGTAACACTACCAGCACGGCTCGGAATCGTAACAATCACTAGCCGAGGCGTACGCAATGAATGAACGCCCTCCGTGTCACCGCAGTCGCTCAAATACGATGCGCTTTTCTCCCACCTTCGGAGCTTGCCTGGCTCGCGCCTGTATCGTAAGAGGGGTGTTCGCACCAGGCCAAGGGTCGGCTGATTCGGGACTGCGCCTGCAAGCAGTTGATGCTTATAGCCAGAGTTGTTCAATATATAGTAGACTCTAGATGAACGGAACTTCAAGGGACCGAAAAAATTAGTTCGATTTAGTAAAAGGAGTTCCGTTTACTCAGATAGATGTGTGAAAGTGCAAATTTATGTGCGTACACACTCTTAATACCATTTCATGGATTGTAAGCTCTAGAAGCTGAAGGTAGGTGATAGTTTTTCAGAAAGCAAGAAAACTACAACAGGTTTAGGCACAGCATTCCCAAAGTTGATTTGACAACAATGAGTCGCTGAGCACTACAAAATGCATCAATTATTTTTGTTTGAGTCCTTGCAACTGCATCTTCATGAAGGCTAGAGGCCTCAACTTCGCGAGTGCTTACGAGCCACCAAATTTAGAAGACGGCAACGCGGTAATGATGTTCGAATAGCACCACGATGGCACGAACGTGGCAGCAGGAGCTGAGCCCTGTAATCTCGGCGTCTTGAATCGAGACCGAACGACTGGAACAAGAACTACGATGTTGCATTCGTTGCGCTATCACGGCTGACCACTAAGGTGACGAGGCTTACGAGGACAACGAGGGAAAAAAAAGACGCGGATAAAAAAAAACGAGACAGCCGGAACCGTAAAAGGCTGATTCTCATGCCAATGGGTTTCTCAAGAAGTTTCATTTCTGGTTCCGTTTACATGGTGACGCAGAAATTTTAGATCCGATTACCGAGAGTATTTTTACGTTATCTGAATACAAAACCAACCAACTTACAGGCTACTGTGCCATTTAAGCGGCAATTCATTTTAAGCGATTTCTGTTTATCGAGATTATAGTGTACACCACTTGCGAAACTCCACTTCAGAATCTGGGCGGCGCGCGACCCCTGCCTTCGTTGAAGCTGAGGGGCAAGTGTTCGCGCGCGGCACCTGGGGGACAAAAAATGGACTTTGCTGAACACCAACGTATTAACGAAACTTAATAAAATAAAGCTTGTTTTTATAATTAGAACACGTTACTCAGGTAATATTTATTTACATTTCTTTGGTTTTTCTCATTATGACTTACAGCAGCTGCCGCAAGGACTTGAGTACTACTTCAACTTACTGCCGACAGGCGACAGGCTCGTCTTCTTGCCCCGTGCTTGCCCCTGTTTGCCTCAGCGCAGGGTGGCCAACCGCGGACCGGCTTTTGGTACATGGGGCCTATGGAGTTTCGCAACTGGTATATATCGAGTAACTCTGCCGCCAACGAGAACTCGCCAGCGCGTCAGTGTCAGTTTGCATGCGTTCTGGGAACTCGCTCGTGGAACAATTAACGTTAAAGCGCAAAAGTGGTGAATTTAGTATAGAAAACATTGCCCAAAAACAAATGAATCAATTTTAAAAATGCACTACCAGGGATTCACACTAGTGACTTGCAGAACAATATATCTTGTGCTCCAGAACACTCGGCCATAACCAGAGATGCCAGGTGCAGAAATACGAATTATGTAATTTATAGCCAGTTTAATATTTTTTACTTAGTTTTAGCATTCTAAGCAGCTTAGATGACTATCGGGAAGTGAGTCCTCCAAATTCCCACAATACCTCATGTCTAGTGACTGCATTCCTTAGACGGAAAGGCGTTCACAGATGTGTGGTCGTGCTGCTGACCGCTGTACTAGTTCACACAGCGCAAAAGGTGCTTCCCGTACCATGGTTTTACGCTGTACGATAAAAGTTTCATTTGATTTTAATTTCTTAGTACCTATATTAACTTCGCTGACTGTTCTCCCGCCATCAACTGGCCTTAGATTTTTCAACTAGAGTACCAGTCAGCGAAGCGTCGCATGTGCGCTTGTGTGGAGCGACTTGGACTTATTGTTTGATACAGTCGACAAACTAACCTAAAGGCAAAGTGTGGTATTGGGCTAGTTGGTGATTCATCTTAACAATACAGCGCGACAGCGCGGCAGTCCTGTGTGCCTCGCTTAAGTCTTTGTTTCTGTCGCGCTGTATTGTTAAGATGAACCTAAAGGCACATTCTTACCGGCACAAACGTGCCGTGGCTTAGTTTCAACTGAGCGAACGAATTGCGACGACTCGTCGGCGGCCGGCGGACTTAACGCTGGGTCGACTATAACTCTGTCGGAAGGTCGGTGAGCCGGGCAGCAGCGCAGTCATACCAAGCCATCTTGTTTTGCGTCATACAAAACGTCATAGCAAATCGGCAAGAAGGATACAGAGAGGCGTACACCATTTTCAAATTGATTTTTGTACTGAATAGAGTCGCGTAAACGCAACGAGAGTGGTCGAAACATGGCCTAGAGACTCCCGATTACAATTTGCACTAGTAATCCCGCAATGTTTACAAATCACTTCAGAGCCCCTTAATTGAAAAGTTCACGCCGAAAAATGAATAAAAAAACTATTGAAAAATGGCGCCGAAGAGGGACGCGGTAAAAGCATAACAAAAAAATCCCGGGCTATCTCCACTAACGTGAAACCTGAGGAGGGCGTTCAAATCATCTCGGTGGAACGAGCTGCCATCGTCGCCGCCGACCTCCACCGGAGGCCACCAAGCTTTACTAACTCCAGTCGCTCAATAAAAGCCTCTTTCTCTTTCTCTCTCTCTGTCTGTCTTTGAGGAGAGGTGAAGCATAATACAATTGAAAGTTGAGTTGGTGATACATTTTGGGAATAAGCGCGAAAAATGACTACACCTACTATACGTAGCGCGCCGCCCTGTGTTCATTTCTACGTGTAGTCGTTTTACGCGCTTATTCCCAAAAAAAAGGTGAAGCCTGTCGTGTATAAGTGTATTATTAGGGCCTTGGCGTTTTTGCCCACGGTGATGAAACCGTAACGTGAAGCCAGAGGAAGGGCTAAGCATCCAGTGTGGAAGTGTATTCTTGGGGCCTTGGCGTTTTTGCCCATGGAGATGAAACAGTATAACGTAAAGCCTGAGGAGGAGCGAAGCATGCAGTGTATAAGTGTATTCTTGTCATTTCTTGGCACTTTGGCGTTTTTTTTCCCACGGAGATAAAACCATTGGGGGTATAGGTATTCAGCTTTGCTGTAAGTCTCGTGTCTCTGAAGCATGAAACGTTCCAGCGCGAGGCGTTGGAAAACGAGTGTCCTACTACATGAGACGACGCCGAAATGAGACGCCGACAACCAAAGCCCCTAAGGGGCTTCGCCCATAAAACACTCTCTGACGCTGTCGACTGTCGCGGCTGTTTTAAACCACGCAGATCCGGTCAACTCCGCCCTGTCATTTTCAACAGGAACACTGCCACGCAGTCGGAGAGAACGGCCTCGAAAGAAAGGCCAACTAAAACGATTCAGCTATTAGTGCTGTGGACATTATTTGGCAATTCCGCAGTATAAATTTTCGGTCCTGATTCTATCTCTCTACTGGTGATTTCTAGTAGTAAATCACTAGTAGTTAATTACATTCATTTCCGCTGGCATCATATAAATATTCAGGAGACAGAGCAACTGGGCTAGTTGATAATGCACCATTCTTCAAGCGGTGAACTTTACACAGGACCACGAACAGGATTTAGAAATCAGTATGACCGGGAAAGTTTACTCACTTTGTTCATTTTGTCGTGTTCGTTGCTTTTAGCGAAATTTCGCCCATCACAAACAATACAAATACAGATTTCACAATAGAGAATACTAGTTCTTGTATTAAAAGCTTTTTTTTTGTTAAAACCTTTGTCAATCAGCACCGAAAGACCCACCCGGGTATAAGTTTTTCAGAGTGATAGAACTGTTCGTATTAAACGCGCTTCCTAATCCCCGGCGAAGCATAATACCCATAGTACATGGCGGAGCCCGTGGACGTCTGAAAATAATCCTGGATTTAAAGTCTCCCAGTCATTCCAATTTTCAAGGTTTTGCTTAAAACAGACAAAAAAGATCACCAAATTACTGTACGCGGATTTAACGTCAGCATTTCAATGACGGAAACACGGGAGCTCATTATTTTGTACAAAGTGCACCCAATTGTTTCTTATTCGTCTCCACTTCGCAGTCAAAGATCCTGCGGAAGCCGACTTCGGGTTGACAAAGCAAGTCAACTGATCAAAAATAGAGCGCGACTCAGACAACGACACATTTAAAAACGACGGGACAAGCGCTTGTCCCGTCGTTCTTACGTGTGTAGTTGTGTCAGTCGTGCCAGAGTCCCTCTTTTTATCACAATGCACCAACTTGCCCAACAGCTCGTTTCATCAAATCAGCGGAGTTTCCGCTACTTTACAAATTTGTACACACTCCACCGCGGCCATACGTGATTTACGTCGAGTAAATAACAACTCGGTTATCTCGAGGGACATTCTTGATATACTGGATACGTACCCCTCCCTCTGCGGCTCTCGTGGGTCGGCCGAAATACGCTCCCCGCTCACATTACGGGGGATGGTGCCTGCCACCCTGCATCTGTTGCACGACAATTGCCTTTACTGACAGTAGATGCTCCAGGACAGTTTCTCCAAAGGAAAGAAGATCTTCGTCGCACTACGCGAGCTCTAATTCCACCACGTGGAACGGACCTCCCTAGTAGACTCGCTCGCTGGGAGGAGGTCTTGCTGCAAAGTCTTTGTGTTGTTGTATATAGCCCTCTCTCCCGCTGTTACCCGGGAGTGGCCACCACGCTACCACGTCCCGTTCTCACAGAACTGCCACTTTTTCACGGCTCATGCCGAAGATGCGGACACAGAACATTTGCTGTGGACGTGCCCTTCATTAAAAGCGGCCAGAAGACGATACCTTCGAGGCACAGGCCTACACCCTAGCAGACCACCTCAACTTCATCGGTGGATATGGGAACCCCACCACCGCTCATTCCTTGCGTTTCTTCGCGAAGCGGGAGTTCACCTATACTTGTAACATAATGTTTATGCCATCGGGTACCCTATCACAATGAAAAAATATTGGCCACGTATCTGCTCCTTTCGTCGCAAATGTCGACGCAAGACGATAGTCGACTGGCGCCCCTGGCAAAATAAACGCATACCTTCTCTTTCCCGCTCACCACTGTTGCAGTTCTTCTCCCGTCTCGTTCTTTCCAAGGTAGCAGGCTAGAGGTTTTCTCAGTCAATTTAAATTTACCGCGTTCCACTGCTCCCAGTCTGGTGCCTCGATGCCAGCACTGCCGTAAGGCGAGGGCGCGCGTGAATCGAGGCACCCGACTACAACGTTTATAGAACCACGTTGCCCAATTCCACGAGCTTTCCAAGTCGAACGCGGGACCTATCTATCTTTCGTTGCTATTGCCGTTTGATTTTTTATGATTCCGCCAGGTAGCGCGGGCAACAGCAGGAGGCCGTTTTCTGCAGTTGATGTAGTATTTTATTTGCTATCGCAAAAAGCAAGCATCCGTAATTTTTTTAATAAAGGAACACTGCAAATATCACTCATGTACTGATTTTTGGCCTTATATTTGCGTAATGTCTTGTTCTTGTTCAACAATGTTGACAAGTATGAACATTAACACCGGACTTTGACGTTAAGATTTGGCTGTGAAAATATGAGACTATTGCGCAGATAATGTTTCACTTCGGCCGGCTGGCTGAATCAAAGGACAGACGGACAGACATACAGACACACAGACCAAAATTTTCCTGTTCCAGTAGCCGAAAAAAGACTATCGTATTTAAAGACTGAGTTTCCGCATAATGTAATGTGCCCCTGCATCCGACTGCGCTGTGCAAGCTGTCCATCCAGCCACACGTGGACAGTTGCTGATGCAACTTCGTGGAGGAGTTGATCTAAAATTGAGCACGCTGAACCCGTGCGTCTGCGTCGCGTCCAACGTCCGCGCGCTCTATGTGGGGCGCATGCCGTCGAGGACGCCTGAAACATTAATGTGCTCCCGAGGTGTCGGCGCGCTCTTGTCACCTTGATGGACGTCGCCATCAGACAAAGCGAAAAGGATTCCCTGCGAGGGCCGAAACATGTGCGGGTAGTGTGAAACTGGGACACCCGGCTACATACTAAATATGTGAACGGACAGAAAACATTTCTCAATAACGAACTTACGTGTGGTAAACGTGAGTTGACACATCACTTGGAGCTACCAAGTAGGGAAAAAAAAAACAATCCTGATTCCCCTTAGAGGAACCGCGAAGAGAACCTACATCCATGTTTGATTTTTAAGAACTAGCCTAAGTCGCTCAGCCCAGTTCCGGCTCGGAGAATGCTCTGTTCGGCAATAAACATGGCTCATATTGAGAAACGTTTAATTTTACTTCTCCAGAACTGCAGCTCCGTTTTGGGGATCAAGCTTTGTTAACACCTACAAATATTTCCCGAGCTGGCCCATAAGGCTGCAGGTGGGAGCATTTTTTTGTATTTTTTCATTACAATTTGTTTGGTAGCAAAGACGACATGAATATTTTTGTGTACGTCCGTAGTTCTTATGTTTACTCATGCATTTGTGCATTAATTTTTGTCAGATTTTTCTGCCCCGAGTTTTTGTGACCTAATGACTTGACTGCGATAACCATGTATGCCGCCGATTGGAACCCTACATAGGATTTAATCACAGAGAGTTGAAGTGGCGAAACTGTATTTTGTACAGCCTCAGTTGGGGAGTGAAAATGTGAATACGCTGAACAGATACCGTTATAATATTCTACTTCAACGACTTGCGCAGCAAAATGTATCGCTGAAGATTTCAGATACTGGTCTCCTCGAGAACGCCCTTCGCAAAGTACGTGATGCTGGCTGAGGGCGCCGACTGAGCATACGTTACTGGCCGCAGTTGTAATCGAAAACGTTTTTAAATGCAGAGCATTTCAATAACTCACGATGTCACCCGCGTTGACGTCCGTAGTCTGCACCCTCCCTACTATATAAAAAAAAACTATCCGGCGCCCGGTTTCGATCCCTCGACCCTGCGGGCGGAACGCAATGTACATGGTGCTCTACCCACTGCGCCACAAAGCCGACACAGAATGGGACGCTACGAACGCGCCTTATATCGTTGACTCATTCAAATTACTGCTGACGAGCGCTCTCTCGTTAGCAGAAGCCACAAGTGCAACAACATTAACGTAACGCAAACTACTTAACGTCGTGCGCCCCCGGAAATGCTCTGGATTTGATCGTGCCCCTCGCGAGGGGGATGTTTCACTGCGTCTTTTCTCGGTCGTGGGACCCGTGGCGCCATCTGGCGGAGGCGCGGCACAACTCGTAGCACTTTGAAAAGATGCGGCGCCAGCCAGCTGTGTGTGTACGTGCCGCACTTGTACAAATGGCGAGTGCATTGGCTGTCCACAGAGCAAAGCACTCTTCTTTCCCGCTCGAAAGTGAGCACATTCATTCAGGTTCATTCGTCCTAAATATTAATGTTTGATTTACACGTGAGGCCGTACATTTGCTGTGTGCCCGCTTCATCTTAGTAGTCAACGGTGCAGCGTATCCCGCCATTGAGATGTCTACCAAAACACACGGGGCAAATATTTTTTTTCTGCGCTTTTCGACACTTCGTCTGATCTACCTGTCGTAATAAGCGCGACACATAGAGCCTATGGAGGGAACCTGAACTGTTGGGAACGAATGACTGAATCACGCTTGGTGGTGCCGCGCCGGAGACTTCATATGCTTCTGCACATTAGAGCGCTTCCGCGAACATCCTGTTACATTTAGCGACGACCAAAATGAGCTCCGACTGCATCCACAATATTAAATTACGACATTTTTTCTGGCCTAATCAATTTTGTTAACGACAGACTTCGAGCGGATAATGGGAGTCTACTTGGAAGCCGAAACTCTAAAAGGCCAGCAGAGGCGAGAGCGGCGCTGGCGCCATCTGGCTAAGGCGGGCCTAACTGCTCGCTGTAAACGGTCTATCGGAATGTTTTCGCGTGATCAAGAAATGTTTATCAGGGTTGCCCGTATCATGACTGAATCGCACATACTTCTTTGCGAAGCGTAATGCTATCAGGTTCCTGCTCGGACACTCAGTGCGTTTAGTACATCTTTTCTTCGAGTACGCTTGACGACACTAATTGTGCGTGTGTAAGCTCATTTTTACTTTCCCTGCCGTACACTTTCAGCGGTGAGATTTGGCCTTGTAGCTAGTTGCTTTTTCTGCTTCCCATGACCGTTTCTGCTACTCCAGCTTAACTCTTAGAGTAGACAGCTCTCCGTTAGCTTGGGGCCAGCATCTCCACTGAGCAAATATTCTGTCTCTGGCGCTCTGCCGCCTGTGGGCCTACTTGAACCCATCCGAGTCCTTCCAGCTATTTGAAACTGAGCCATGTGTAATTAATTTAGCGAGCTTCATTCCTTTAGGAGCCTCGTACGCATTGAACCAACGAGCCCTGGACATCTGAACAACAGGCATAAGAGGAAAGAAGCGACAACGTTGCTCGCACTGCGCAGTTCTTCGGCCTTATCCTTGCTTGGGACTAGGGTGGAGCGAGGCTTCGTCTCCGTTGACGTCAACTACCCGGAACTGAGCAACTGCTTTTCTCCTTCACACAATGGGTCGCGCTGCCTGCATTGTACTCTACACGCACAGCAAGGGTTTCACGTTGCGCTGCCGTGGTGACCTGCTTCTTTTGCATACGTGATTGTTCCTTCTTGCATCCTGAACCGAAACAAAAAACAACTACGCGACGCCCACGCTTTCTCTCTTGGTGCGGGAATGCGTAAACATCCGTCTTGGGCGAGATATTTCCCCTAACTTGTCACCGAGGCTAGTGCAGTCCAGTTCTGAGTAGTGTGGCCGAGTATAGTGTGGCCGAGTGTATAACGCCGTGAAACACGCAAGACGAAAAAAAAATTATCAGTGACTTAGCTCGGCTATGCCATGATATACGTAGCGTGAGCTAAGGTTCAGCTGGTTATTCTTAAGTTTCCTGGTTGTCTAGGATTAGCTGATTATCATGCTTACTGGTGCTAAAACAATTTCCGATTCAATCCAATTTAATCCAATCCAATCCAGTCGCAGCGGCAGCGGCTCCGGCGCGCCAGCTGTGCGCCGTATGACGTCACTGCTCCTCGCGAATGCTCAGCACGGCTCTCCAGGAGCCACGTGAAACTGCTCAACCTCGGCCAGTGGAGCTCACGCTACAAAACCAGCAACATTTCGAGCACGTCTTTATCCGCAGTATTTCTAGTTAAAGTAGTGGCCTAGCAAGGGTTCATAGCACGTGGTATAGCAAATACACCACTTTTCCGAGCATTGACACCACCTTCCTGAACGAAGACAGCGCTCTTCGTGTGCCCACAAGACAATTTGGACACAGACAATGATGTTGGTGCCTGCTCTATTCCTGACGCTGCGTTTCTATACCGAAGGTGCAACCTACACAGCAGAGCTCAATTTCGCTTTGCTCCAGCCATAATGAAGGGTTTTTCAATCTTCCTAATCATTCGCCCCTGTCTCTTGGTGTTTTTCCTGTGCGCTTTTCTTTTTATCTTGTTTTTTTTTTTAAGTCTTGAATTTTCTAAGATGTGTGTTGCGCAAGCAAGGAAAAGAAGATTATGCGTTAGAACTGTGCGCTTATGTTTTCGTGCTCCCAATTTCGTTTGCAGATTTTCTATACGATGCTGGTTGCCACAGGCATATGCCATGTCCACACAGTGCTGCACTCGGCAGGTGAGTAATCGTATCTGGTTTCAGTCAAGTGTGTCTTTCAGGCCTTTTTTTTTCGTTCGGTTTTTTTTTTGCTTGACAATCCTCCTGTTCTCATGCAAACCGTACAAAAAATTCGCTTTCGCAATCCAAAACTTTCTATGCCATCCTAGTGTTCTCTTAATACATGGACTGCACGGTAGTTGTGAAGTAAATGTTCTACGCAAGAGTAGCAGTTGCGCGCAGTCTATCTTTTTTTTATTGTTGCGATAGTATACCTGATGGCATAAAGACTACGTTGCAAGTATAGTTTAACTCCCGTTTCGTGAAGAAACGCAAGGAGGGAGTGTTGGTGGGGTCCTGATATCCACCTATCGAGATCAGGGTGTTCTGCCACGGTGCACGAGGCTCCTCTAAGGTGTCGTGTTTTGGGCGCTTTCAATGAAGGGCACGTCCACAGCAAGCGTTCTGTGTCCGCATCTTCAGCAGGAGCCGTGCAAAAGGGGCAGTTCTGTATGATCAGTGTTAAGCAGTACTCGCCTTTTTATTGCGGTTTCTTCCCTATGGTAATAGGAGCTTTCTTCAGTTGGTGTTGCCTTTACTTATTCGTATATCATGATTCAGACGAGGTAACGATTAAGCATAACTGGTTCAATATTGCGTTGGCTTGCGTATCAAACGATCGCTACCCAGAAATCGTCCGAGGAAACATACACACCCAGCGCGAAGGCCTGTGTGTTGTATATCTATGTTAGAATCGGCAACTTGCGATTTGATTTCAACCCATAAAAATCGCATTTCGTCCACATCCACAGCTGTGCCCAAGTGCCGTAAAAATTGTCCGTGGCATTTAGCTGCCGCATCTGTAAAAAATCAAGCAACTATGTCCATAAACCTCTCTAAAATTACGTCTCTTCCACTGCATTTTTTGTCATGCGTTTGCGATACTTGGAGTCTCTGCTGAATTTTCTTTTCTCCATGATAAACGAGACCAAGCCGGATGAAATCTGACTTCTATGGAATGTTTTTGTTTTTATTTAGGACACTATGTGTAAAAAAACTCCGCAAAATAATTTCTCAAGCACGCAATATTTGAGCAAAGAAAGCGGTCCGTGGAAGCCAATGTTATTAAGTGAGCCATTGGAAGCCATTGTTACTGACCGGGTTATTAGATGAGATTGTAGGCGTGGTAAACCTAAACAGTAGAATATTTGGGAATCATCATCATGGTGGCACCGACTGCATAGTCGTCATAATTGGTAGCGGTCATCAAGAAAGGCAGGACTCACTCAGCTGCTTCATTTACTTCTAAATCTCTGACCTGCCCGGTCGCTAGCTCAGCGTGGAGGTCCGTTCGTGTGGCCAAGAGTCCAACACAAACAAATGCTAAATAAACAGTAATTACAGCGAAGACACCTCGAAGGAGGTTAATACTGACTAAAGAGACAGCTTTCGGGTCGCGTCTCCTTTGCGTTTTCCTAAGAGCATGTCTGACTAGGCTAACAGTCTTATAGTTACGTCTCTCTAACTTCTTTTGAAGGGTCATGAGCCCCTTAGTCGTCCTTAATTAGTTCAGCTTAATCCTCCCGACAGCCCAGGCTTATTCTATCGTGCGCTGCGGAACTAGGCCTGAGGGCGACATCTTCGATCGGCAGAGGTGCGCATTGTTAACTCTGTATTCGTATTTGCACTTCCAGTTGGCTTCACTCTAATCCTGCTCCTCCTGACATTCTCCGGCCTTTGTGTCATCTTCTCCGTGGTGCTCCTCCTCGGATTGTTTTTTGTAAGTCATGCGTTACGGTCGCCACCTTTGCTCTTCTTATCTCGTATTCAATTCAGGATTTTTTATTTTTTGGTTCCCGTCGGCTGTTACAAGACTGGGAGTACTCTGATAAATCCAGTCACTTTCAATGTCCGTTTTGTTTTCTTTCTTTTTTTGTCGCCTTAACGAAAAATTCCAGGCTGAAACGTGAAACCTGGGGAAGGGCGAACCATGCAGTGTATAAGTGTATTCTTGGCGCCTTGGTGTTTTTCCAAGGAAGATGAAACCGTTGGGGGGTACAGGTATACAGCTTTGCTACAAAAGTCTCTTGTCTTTGAAGCACGAAGCTCTCTAGCTCGAGGCGTAAACGAGTGTACTTGTGTTCTTTTAGTACGCGTTACGAAGCGCTCCAGCACGAGGCCTCAACGAGTGTCCTGGTGTTTTCGTAGCGTGAATACATGATCAGAACCATGATTACGACGACGACTACAGAAGACGCCAACAACCCCAGCCCCTAAGGGGCTTCGCCCCTAATACTACAGTACAATAGGTTCCCTTAGGAAGAAGTCCTTTCTGGCGGCCGTATTTTTTTTAGTATAGTGAAAATAATCGAAATATATAAAACAATGGCAGATAAGGAACGAGGTTATTCAACGAATGACGATAGGCAAGTGAATCAATTTAAAGTTGACGTAATAGCAGAAAGATTTACCGGCAAGCTAGGCCAATTAAAGGCTGCTTCGCAAGAGCATCGCTGAGAGCTGTAACCACGCCCACTGAGTGCCAAAGTACCAGCATGGTTCCTTTGGAGCGGGATTACATGGTTTCGAGGATGCAAACAAATCTAAAATCCCGAAATGGAGAGCGTACTACCTAACATACATCGTTGCCCCCTCATGAAGTTTCCAAGCGTACGTGCAGATAGCTATGTTTTCCCGCTCTCGTTTAAAAATGGTATCAAAACAGCGCGAGATGAACAAGAAGCAAGAAAGGACGACAGGACAGCTTCTTTGTGTCTTCTCGCGCTGTTGCAACTATGAACGAGTGCCAACTCGCTCACTCATGTTTCGGGCGAATCCTATTTAGACCTGCGATCGTGAGATCGTTGCAGCAATACTGTGTCTCTGAGGTGACACAGCACCTACGAGATACGAACAAGCTGATGAAACGACGGGTATGTCTATAGGGACGCGCAGGGAAGCCCCCCTCGCGGGTGCTGCGCACCACGTTGTGCCTCTGCGCGTGCCCATCGATCTTTGCAGCGCCTTTGCCTTCAGCGGACGAGAGTAATTGCGGAGTCAGGAACGCCACTGATTGCTTTCCCCCGTGCAACTCCGTCGCCTCGCACTGAGCTGCACGTCGTTATCACCCTCGGTTCGTCCCCCTTGCCAATCCGTTCTCCTCCGCAGGACAACCGGCTCCTACTCATCCCCTGGCTAACTATCGTGTCCATGACGACTCTGCTCGACATCGCGCTCTCACTCTACTTCATCAAGGACTTCGTAAGTCGTCATCTTTCCCTCCCTCGCGTGGCATGCACGCGTGTGGTGAAACTGTTCCCCGTACTCGGATCTTCTCTAAGTGGCCTTCTCGCACTGTGCACCCCCGGCGCTCGTCATCAGAGCGCCAAATGCCATCGCTACACGGCGCCCCCCCGACAAGCGCGCGCGTGCGAGACTCTTAATTTACCGACAGTCTCTATATCTCTTCTAAGCAGTCTCGTTTGCTTGAGCGCTTTGCGAGACACTGGTGCTCCTAGTAGTTGCCCGACTGTGGAGTGTCATCCTCGTTTTCCGGCGTCCCGTCTCTTCCCGGGTAACGCGCAGCCCCGCAATGCCTATGATCGCTGGCGGCAGTTACACGGGCCTTCTCTCGAGAGCGCCGGCGCGGTTAAAACGCGCGCTGCATAGCGGTTTTGATTTATACGCCGCTCGACCGCGTTTCTAGAAACCCCCCGGGAAGGGCAGAAATCGTAGCAATAAAATTTCGCTCGGGCGTTGTTTACCCCATGTTTTCGGGTTACAGTTCCGTTCATGCAAAAGAGGGGTACTAGGAGGTCTCCCTATAGCGTGATGTCTCTTTTTCCGCGTGTGCGTGCCGGCGGGATATTGCAATCACTTACTCTCTTTGTGTAATAAGGTATGACGGGTTGACTGTGTATTTTTTGAGCAAGATAAACAAATTCGGAGGACCTTTCGCATCTTCTCCATATTTATTTTTTTTTATTGCGAACACTGTGAAAATGGGTTTTGTCCCTCTCATTTAGACCAAGTGCACATGGTAAAGCGGTGGTTCCGAACTGCATGCTAAAGGGCAACCGGACACGTGTCCGATGTTTTTGAGCGCTCATCATACAATGTTTAATGGCCGTACAAATGATTTACAAGAGAAGATAAGGACACCTTTATCGACAGCGTTTGCTACAAATTGTTCAGTAACATAGGTCTAAGGAAACAGCCGCAAAACAAATGCAGTTTAATAGCGATAGAGCAGCCCAAGTCCCCCACCCCTCCCCACCCACATAAACAAACAAGTGCACCGGGAAACTCTCCTACTAAATAAAAAGTGAACCAGAGGAAAGGGACGGAGAAGGTGCAATTCAGGACTGAACGCTTTCCCGCCCAGCAAATCCCCCACGTTTAGCAAAAAGTACAGACACACAAAAATTAAAAAGGGTCCGTTTTAACACTGATACTTTATTTAACCTTGCGAAAAATCAGTCCTTCTCAAGATGAAAAATTCCCAATATCACCATCATCATCACCACTACCACCACCACCACTACCATCATCATCCTCAGATGTGCACATAAAATATCTCGTACAAATTATTGTTTTGACAGTTACGAAATCCGAGGAATTGTTATTTCGAAAAGGAGAGGGAGCTGAGTATACATGGCTCCCTTAAGCTCTCATGATCGGTGTTTGGTAGAGTAGCAAGAAAGGTAGAACACTGTGCTAGCCTTATTTTGGTCCGAAAGAACGAAGAGGAGCTGCACCTATGGGGGACAGAGTGTCGGGGGCATATGGAGCGGTCTGGTACGCACACGTTACACAAAAAAAGACAGATATCATTTTGCTCCGCTATCTGGCGCTAATGAACCAAATGGGGCATGCTTGTTCCCCTAGAACGAATCTGCATCATGTCGCCCCGTATATTTTTCTTAACCCGGATTTCGTACAAAGCTGTGAAGATGGGCTATAGTTGGTTCCCAGTCATGGTGAAAAAGCAGCGCACAGATATTGAAGTTAACGGCAGACAAGAAAGAGACAAACACGGACACTGTATGCGCTGTTTTTTGCCATGATTGTGAATTTCGTGCGTCCTTCTTGCATAGCACCAGTGTTCAGCTGTAACCTTACCGCCATATCTAAGGGCCTGATAGTTATTTCTACTTTTTTCCAGCGGGTTGATGGTTTCGTTATCGCCATGTACGTCGTTGACTACACCCTGTGTTCCGTGAACGTAAGTATTTATGCCGTTATTTCAACAGACATGCGAGGTCTCCAGGCGTTGCTGGTGCACTATGTTAGGTGGCGATACCAACATTAGCGGGAGCTCATATGATGTGGCATTGCTGGGCTGAAAAACAGGTTTTCTCGAACTTATTTGGTCGCAATTTAATCATACAGAAACGTCCTACGTTTCCTGTCACGGAAGGCGCACTGGTGAACAGACGCCAGTGTTCATTTCCGTATTGCGTGCTGTACAAACTATCGTCAGGTTCTACACAGAAGGCAGCTTGATGCCGTAGATTAGGTGTTTCTTCTTAAATAAGATATGTTCTAAAACGCATTCGACGTATTCAAATTAACAAAGAGGCTTGCAAAGAGATGGTTACTTTATTTGACCAACTTTATGAAGTTCCTCCTGAAAAAATTGATCAATGAGCGAACTCATAATTTTAAAATACAAGTTAAAAGGGCAGAATTTTTCTTCTTGCGAATTCAGACACATTCGCGTACCGACACCGACGAACGTACTAGGTACGATCTAACCAGGAATAGCTGAATTGACGCACCGTAGTGATGAAAAAATGCTTGCGGGCGTCCGCGGAATTATACGAAATTCTCATGTTTTGATTTGAGTGTTACATGCGCACACATACATACATACATACATACATACATACATGCATGCATGCATATATACATACATACATACATACAGAAATAAGGGTTGGCAGTCGAGAAAACCTCGGAAAGCAAAGGGGAGGATGTGGTAGATCATTGAAACAGATTAAGAATTTGGAAAGAAAGAAAGAAAGTGAAGAAAAAATGCCCGCCAGGTGGGATCCGAACCCACGACCTCCAGAATACCGGTCTGGTGCGATAACCACTACGCTACCGGCGGGGCGATTTTCCCATTCACTTTCTGGGGTATTTATGTTAGGTATGTTTGTTTCCTGTGCTTGGGGGTGGTAGCCAGCGCCATTCGGACTAATCGGGGTGAAGGGGACCTTCTTTTTAAGCCCCGGGTCGTGACTCGAGTGTCTACGACATGTCCAGAGTGGTTGACCAGCTTTGAACCCTCTTAAGCTCCCTTTGGCAACAAGACTGCCAGAACAGAGGCCCTCGCTATGCATGTAGCGAATCAGAATAGGAAATGAGGGGCTCGTTGAAAATAACACAGAAATAAGGGTTGGCAGTCGAGAAAACCTCGGAAAGCAAAGGGGAGGATGTGGTAGATCATTGAAACAGATTAAGAATTTGGAAAGAAAGAAAGAAAGTGAAGAAAAAAATGCCCGCCAGGTGGGATCCGAACCCACGACCTCCAGAATACCGGTCTGGTGCGATAACCACTACGCTACCGGCGGGGCGATTTTCCCATTCACTTTCTGGGGTATTTATGTTAGGTATGTTTGTTTCCTGTGCTTGGGGGTGGTAGCCAGCGCCATTCGGACTAATCGGGGTGAAGGGGACCTTCTTTTTAAGCCCCGGGTCGTGACTCGAGTGTCTACGACATGTCCAGAGTGGTTGACCAGCTTTGAACCCTCTTAAGCTCCCTTTGGCAACAAGACTGCCAGAACAGAGGCCCTCGCTATGCATGTAGCGAATCAGAATAGGAAATGAGGGGCTCGTTGAAAATAACACAGAAATAAGGGTTGGCAGTCGAGAAAACCTCGGAAAGCAAAGGGGAGGATGTGGTAGATCATTGAAACAGATTAAGAATTTGGAAAGAAAGAAAGAAAGTGAAGAAAAAATGCCCGCCAGGTGGGATCCCAAGCACAGGAAACAAACATACCTAACATAAATACCCCAGAAAGTGAATGGGAAAATCGCCCCGCCGGTAGCGTAGTGGTTATCGCACCAGACCGGTATTCTGGAGGTCGTGGGTTCGGATTGTCGTAGACACTCGAGTCACGACCCGGGGCTTAAAAAGAAGGTCCCCTTCACCCCGATTAGTCCGAATGGCGCTGGCTACCACCCCCAAGCACAGGAAACAAACATACCTAACATAAATACCCCAGAAAGTGAATGGGAAAATCGCCCCGCCGGTAGCGTAGTGGTTATCGCACCAGACCGGTATTCTGGAGGTCGTGGGTTCGGATCCCACCTGGCGGGCATTTTTTCTTCACTTTCTTTCTTTCTTTCCAAATTCTTAATCTGTTTCAATGATCTACCACATCCTCCCCTTTGCTTTCCGAGGTTTTCTCGACTGCCAACCCTTATTTCTGTGTTATTTTCAACGAGCCCCTCATTTCCTATTCTGATTCGCTACATGCATAGCGAGGGCCTCTGTTCTGGCAGTCTTGTTGCCAAAGGGAGCTTAAGAGGGTTCAAAGCTGGTCAACCACTCTGGACATGTCGTAGACACTCGAGTCACGACCCGGGGCTTAAAAAGAAGGTCCCCTTCACCCCGATTAGTCCGAATGGCGCTGGCTACCACCCCCAAGCACAGGAAACAAACATACCTAACATAAATACCCCAGAAAGTGAATGGGAAAATCGCCCCGCCGGTAGCGTAGTGGTTATCGCACCAGACCGGTATTCTGGAGGTCGTGGGTTCGGATCCCACCTGGCGGGCATTTTTTCTTCACTTTCTTTCTTTCTTTCCAAATTCTTAATCTGTTTCAATGATCTACCACATCCTCCCCTTTGCTTTCCGAGGTTTTCTCGACTGCCAACCCTTATTTCTGTGTTATTTTCAACGAGCCCCTCATTTCCTATTCTGATTCGCTACATGCATAGCGAGGGCCTCTGTTCTGGCAGTCTTGTTGCCAAAGGGAGCTTAAGAGGGTTCAAAGCTGGTCAACCACTCTGGACATGTCGTAGACACTCGAGTCACGACCCGGGGCTTAAAAAGAAGGTCCCCTTCACCCCGATTAGTCCGAATGGCGCTGGCTACCACCCCCAAGCACAGGAAACAAACATACCTAACATAAATACCCCAGAAAGTGAATGGGAAAATCGCCCCGCCGGTAGCGTAGTGGTTATCGCACCAGACCGGTATTCTGGAGGTCGTGGGTTCGGATCCCACCTGGCGGGCATTTTTTCTTCACTTTCTTTCTTTCTTTCCAAATTCTTAATCTGTTTCAATGATCTACCACATCCTCCCCTACATACATACATACATACATACATACATACATACATACATACATACATACATGCATACATACATACATACATACATACATACATACATACATACATACATGCATGCATGCATGCATGCATGCATACATGCATACATGCATACATACATACATACATACATCTCGTTTGACAGGGAAAATGTGCAACTCGTTCACGGCCCACGTCCCGTTCTTGTTTAATCGACAAATTTCTCCATCTGGTTCGATGTTCTTGATCAGATCGAAGTAAACGCCAGCAGAACAAACTCCGCGGCATTCGATTTGCCGTCGTTCGACACCGAACGTCACTTTTCCGGCTGATTCTTCAACAATTGTGTTCCTTTTTATAGTTTGCCGAGCCCAAGTTCGCTCTAACAAAATTCTATTACTACAAGAGCCTTGTGACGTTCTTGACTACCTGACAGTATAATTGCGGGGAAACTACGCCTTGAACGGCAGCAAAGAACAGCTAAGGATATGAACAAAAGGAAAGACACGTCGAAAAATGAATGCTTTTGATGTTTCGGCTGATGGACAGACTCTTGGAAGATTAAAGGCAGTGAAATCTCATACAAAAAAAGACGTTTTTGCCGCTTACTTGTCGAAATATTCGGGTCCAAGCCCAGCGGCCTAAGAAGCGTAGCCAGCCGGATCCGGGGTCGTCGACCACGTTCCGCCGCCCGGAATGTTCGCCAGAGGGAGGGATTAGACGTTTTCGTTTAAACAGGTCACACCAATCGCGCCACTGGGACGTGACAGGTCCCGTTAAAATCGGCATACCTTTCCTGTCAGAAATTGTAGGAGGGCATTTGCTCTTGTTATATGGCGTGCCGCCTCTTCGGAGTGCTCTGCCTTGTCCGATATTCCTGACAGCACATATAGACAAGTCTTTATTGCTGCTGACGTCAAATTTATTGGACGGCTTTCACCATGGCAGAATTGCTTGCAGGAATAGACTTTGTTAAAAGAGAGACTGTGCCTTGTTCGCGCACCAGTTACTGCGAGCTTTTTATGAATTTGAGCAATAGTGCCCTCATTCCACGCGTCGATATCATCAACGAGGCATGATTAAGTGGCATCGCTTCTCCCAACTAAAAAGCAGTGCATCTCGTTCTTATTTTAAAACTTGGTTATCCGGCGACTGTTCTGCAAAACCTTCAGCCAATCTCGCTTACGTAGACGCTTTGAAAGCTTGCGGAGAAAGTGCTGGCCGCTCGTCTGGCGTGGTGGCTTGAGCAGCGTGTATATTACCACACCGCACAAATTGGCTTTCGCCCATCACCAGGCACAGAAGACCATGCCCTTAGGGTTGTAGCAGCATGATCCTCGTCATTAGTCCATAATCATGGTGTACGCACCATCCCAGCAATGAACATACAACAAGGCTATGCGAGCTGCAGCCACATTGCCATCCTCGACTCGACTGACCTGCACCATTTCTCGCGTGGGAGCAGGTCAGTATAGTTTCTTTAGGACAGGAAATTTAAGCGCTTGGTGCGTGCGTGCATGCGTGCGATGTGTCCGCGTGTGTGCGTGCGGCGCGCGTGTGTGTGTGCGTGCGTGTGCGCGCGTGTGTGAAGAGAGTGAAAGAGGGAGGGAGGGTCTCTTATTATCCCAAAATCGTTTTGTTCAACGCCATATTTTAGACGTTTTCGGGAAAGGCCACACACTCAATTTTCTGAATACTGTGTATAGCAGGTCACGATGAAGGCCTTAAAAATACAGAACTCCACTTCATCTTACAATGACTGATGTGACAGGGCCTCCTTTAATTTCACGTACTCAGCTACTGAACCTCCCTCTATCTCGTTATAACTGTTCGAGCTTGAGTGGAAATAAATTATGCCCTACGTAATGCCTCGTTAAACGAGGCCCCGCTATAGAACGCTCTTTGTCTGGCGGCTGAAAACTTTCGCGGCAGTTGTTGTTGTTTTTTAATCTGGACGAAGCAGTGTGGTTGGATGGTGGATGTGGCGCCCCAGAGTAACGCAAGCAAATTATTCACTGCTCCGTACACTGCAATCTCGTCCGGTTTAATTTTCTCCCATCGAGCCCAAAGTTAGTGTTTCTCTGAGCGACCACCTGCCCAGATTTCTTTTACTTTTTTTTCTTGTAGATATCCCTACAATTTACTTTAGTCTTCTCAATCATTAAAAAAACACAAGACACGTTACCTCCAACAACGAAAGCCCGAGCGCAGTCTTACAACCATAATAATGCTTTGCTTTCTTTTGCCAATAAAGCACTAGCGTACTGCTTAATTCACAAGCCTCCTCGAGTGCTCTGCAGGCCTGTAAATGAAAGTCCCTGCCGCAAAAAGAAGAAAAGCTACACATTTCAAGGAGGCAATAAGTGAACGTGCACGTGCATTGACCCGAACAATTCTGCTTTGCTTTGGGGCTTCCCAAAGTTGCTTCGCCTGAACTGCATTTATTTTCTTTGTTACGCAGCGGGCGAAAATGTACGGATACGCATAAAAGTACGCTATCTACTTCAGATATCTTGAGCTTGTTGCTGGAAGACGCTACAGGGAGCAGCATTAAAGCACTCTCCTCGTCCTATTCTTCTAGCGCACTTTTACGAGCCCCACGAAACTGTTCCGGTTCAATTCGTTCGGTTCAAAAAACATGGAGCTGTTCAGTGGGAATCCGGGGCTCACACCCCGATGGGTATCGGGGTCTTTTTATAAGACTCAGAGATTTTCTGACTGCAGGCACTCAAAAAGAGATAGATATTCAGCGACCCCCCCCCCCCCCCCTACGGGGTTTGTGCGTGTATCTGTGAGAAGAAAGTTTTTTTTTTCATTTCCCTCCCGAAATAAAAAAAATACAATCGCTAAAATACATCATTTATAATCAGAATAATGCAGGACTTGGCAACTGTTTTTGGAGCATTAGTGTAAAAGACACTTTCTCCAAGATTGAAAGGAGGGGGCACGCTTAGACCGTTCGAATGCGGGGTGGATAGCTGACCTGAAATGGGGATTACACAGCATGAAAAATCCGCATACAAACAGCATTTCGCCCTTTGATGCTTCCGGTTTCGATGTTAAAGATTGTTTTGGGCTCCTGTACAGTTGCTGAAAGATTGAAGTATCTGATTCACATTAAAGGTACGTGCCAAGACGAGCTATATTAGAAAAAAACAGTGGTTGATTTCTGTGTCATAGGAATCGGTAAAACACGAAAGTGAAATGTGCTGCGAAATCTGCAGCTGAGCGTGATTTGCGGGTCAGCGGCTGTCTTGTGGGTGTGCTTGGCTAGCGACGTCCTGCTGGCGGGTCGCTTCGGCAAAGGTGTACTGGCGTCATTTCCATGACGGATATGACGTCAGTGAAATCTTGGTGCATCACGACATAATGAACTTTCGTGTTAAAGCACAAAACCCGAAAACGAACAACCCTACATATAACGTACTCTCTAGTACTAAAGGTTGCTTCCCCGCAAGAAGACCTTGCGTGCAGGGGTGCACCCTTTACAGGCCACCTGCTCCGTTGTACTGGCGTCATTTCCGTGACGGATATGACGTCAGTGAAATCTTTGTGTTTCCGGGAATAAAACACTTTCGTGTGAAAAAAAGAAATATCTTTCGCGCGAAGCGAAAGCATAACGGCATGTAGAAAAATAGTCACCATACACAAGCTCTCCCCACAAGTTATCTGCCTTTCTTTTTTTTCTGTCGTGCGTTCTCTTCTGCCCTTCCTTATGCTCTAAGTTGGCTGGCCCGCTGCTTCCCCAATTGGCCTGCCTGCTTAGTGTGTGTTCCTTCGGTCCAGTCGCCCAGTTGTCCATGCCAAATGAAGTGCACTCCCTTATTGGATTAATTCCCCCTTGCAACAAGATCTTCGGCTCCATGTTGCCGCATCCAATGCACGGTATCTCAACTGAAGAGTGGAAGGAACGAGTTTCCCGCATGTACAGTCGCGCTCACTATGACCTACACCGCTCATTAGTATTCAGACGATTATATCGACAAAACAATGACTATGGGCATATACGTTAGGATAAGGCTTGATTCATTAGGACGTTGTTCTCCTAATGCGCACTTGGTCTAACCCCGGGTGCCAGACAAAGGTCACATAAAGCTGTGAATACTAATGAGCGGTGTAGGTCATAGTGAGCGCGACTGTACGTGCGTTCTTATACGACGCCTTGAAGAACGCGAGGCAACCGCGAAACTCTTGCATGTCTGTAAAGCGTGCATCTTAGCGCAAAGAAGAGCACTGCGGCGAAGCATTACTCAAACCCAGTCATGTATGGGTCCCCGTGACGCGGTGATGCGGTGAAGTGATAATACCCAAAGCTATACCCAACGAATAACCCGTCTAAACTAAGTATGCGGTAGCATTAGGTAGATTAACCGCCGACGACCACCGGCGAGGTTACTTGCAAAACAATTACGTGACTGCAGCATTGCTGGCAAACGTATCGCGCGAGTTTGCGATATAAAAGAAATTAAATAATCCGACTTGGAAAATTGATTGTTATCTTTTTAATCATACGATTATAACTTCCACGTAAAAAAATTGAAGATAGCGGAAAAAGAAAGCCACTCAAAATGTGTAGTATTACCATTATTACTAGCTGCTCTGAAGGTCAGGAGGTTAAAGATCCTACAGTTGACACCAATGCCATGCGTGACATGCACATCCAAATGCTTTCGATGTTTTCTGTTGCTGCTATTTTTGTCACCGTATCCCTAGCAGCTTCTTTTCACCGGGAACAAGAGAGTCAACTAAAGTCCATTTCTTGGCTAATTCCTTTGTATATATCGGCTTGGATACAAAGGAACACAGCAGATTTGACGATACTCTAACGCACCCACCTGAATGCCAACTATTTATTTTTCATTCATTCATTCATTCATTCATATCCGTAAAGGCCTTCACTGGGAGGGTATTACATAGGGGGCGAAAAACATTGAAAAAAAAAACAATGCAAACAAAGCTTACAAACAAGTTATACGCAAAAGAAGCTAATACAAGTTGGTTCATGGCAAAAAATAAATGTAGAGCAAAAATAACAAAAACTGAGAAAACACTTATACACACCTATGAAAACATTTAGTGAAGTAAAATGCCATGGCAGTGCTTATTAGTTCTTGAAATTTGATTACATCGGTGACAGTTGCAATACGAGATAGGAGGGCATTCCAATCAACAATTGTGCGAGGTATTACGAATAGCTATACAAGTGTGGCACTTTACACGCATCATCTTTAAGGCATGGCCACGTCGGGGGAAATTGACTGGTGGCAAAGAAAAGAAATCGCCGTGAAGTGAAGGGTGATGCTACAGTTAATTAAACAATGATAACCGTGATATTTTACGCCGATGTGAAAGGATCCGTAAGGATGCACGAAGTTTTAGAGCCGTGACGCAGGTATGACGTGAATAAGCTAGGAGTCGAACCTCTCCATTTAAGACAAGTGCGCCTCTTAGGACAGCACTTGAACTGCAGGTGTTGTCCCTCAAGGTAACGCCAAAAATGAGCAGTGGCTTAGCTCGGCTATGCCAGGATATACGTAGCGTGAGCTAAGGTTCAGCAATCCAGTCCAGTCCAGTCTAGTCCAGTCACCAATCCTCGTGCATGCACAGCACGGCTCTCCAGGAGCCACGCGAAACTGCTATCAAGCGGCCCCGGCGCAGCGTCAGACTTGGCTACTGCGCAACGGAGGCGCACAGCTGGGATCGCGCCGGTGCCATTGCATCTGCCGCGGCTATGACGTCACTCCTCTGGAATGCGCAGACCGGCGAATGTGCAGACCCAATTCTCTCCACACGCGTACCCCAATTGGATTGGATTCCCAATACAATACAATACAATACAATACAATACAATACAATACAATACAATACAATACAATACAATACAATACAATACAATGCAATACAATTCAATTTAATCTAATCCAATTTAATCCAATACAATACAATCCAAATACAATCCAATGCTCCTCGTGCTTGCGCAGCACGGCCCTTCAAGGTCCAGCCGAAACTGCTCAACCTCGGCCAGTGTAGCTTGCTTACGCTACAAAAATATTCTGAGATTAACAGAAGAAACCTACAGCGTCGTCGGTTATTTTGAAATGATTCTCACGCACTGCACGGAATCACCCAGCTTCGCTTGGAACAAAACTTCTCTTTGACTCCACTGACACCATTTCCGAATACTTTATCCGTGAGAGTAAGACAAAAGACGCCAGAAGCAAACGCAATGGTTAATCTACCGGCTTCCTCTTTTTAAAAAAAATAGGGCTCACTTCGTTCCGAAGAAGTTTAAAAACACTAAATTCGGAACAGTGGTGTCCGTCTTACTTCTCACTTACTCCAAAAAAGCGTACTGCGAAGAGCAGTGGAGATATAGGTAGAGAATCGTGGGTATCTCGAGTAAAAAATTCGCAACCGGAACGACTCTCAGATCCCACGAGAACTGGTCGGCCTAGCAGGGATGTCTAGCTTAAGTAGACAGTGACATTTTGTAAGTAGAAATACAGTGCGTGGGAGGTAGCTGCTGCGAAGCAGACAGGTGCACAGACCAGGGTCGCTTGTTTGAAGCTTCCAAAGCCGGCTCTGGTTACCGGCTAGCGGAATAATACAGTGCTTTCTACTATGGGCTCAGGAGAGCGCGGGATAAGGACTGGGAAACGTGGAAAAGAAGAGTCGCTGACGTTCCTGATTGCTTCCGCCTTAGCCGATAAGAAGTGGACCAGTCAGCGCCACTACCCCGTCCGTCCTTATTTCAGGAAGTTTTTCGTTCGTTTTTCGCGCTTTGGTTCTGCTCCAATCACTCGAACGGCCTCCACAGCCGTCTTTTGAAGCCGGCTTCTCCTGGCAGCAACCAAGCGCGCAGGCAGAGCGATCTTTCGTGTTTTCGCCGATACGTAATCCTTCGAAGTCGCGACTTAAACGACGGGTCCATCAGAGCGCTCCAATTTGTTTTCTTGCCATCTTCACTCCCTCTTCAGCTATCTTTATTGCTTTACATACCCTGGTTTCGCACCTCTTTTTTTCTTCTTCTACTCTATGTTGTGCGCACAGATGGTTTCCGACGGCCTTGTTCAGAGTGCTCTAGAAGATGCATTTCTCAGAGGCCTTCATTCTGCTTTAACTTGTTCGTAGTTGATTTTTACGCTTTTATTTTTCAGAAAACGAAAAGGAAAGGGCTCAACTGCCAACTAGAAAGTTATGCCGACACACAGCCTTGGCAGCTGTTTTTTTTTTTTACTTCTGGTTAGTGCTAGTGTCACTAGATAAGGTTACAGAGTGCCGGCACTCTTTTCTCCTAATGTTCCCTGCCGCCGCCATGATCATTGGTCTGTTCACATCACGTGACACCCGTTTACACTGCGACGGTTCATGGGCGCTGCCATTTTGTCGCTTGTGCATTTTCAGTCGGTAAACTGTGGTAGACTTAGCTTGTCCTCCCTGCTCTGCGGCTGCGCGCGACTGACATTGTTCCGAACACAAATCAAAGATAACGCGTGTAGCAGCATTTCAGCAGCAGAAGTGCGTACAAAGATGCCGTTTTGCTGTATCTTCGGCAGCGTTGTTAACAAGCACCCCGATAGAAGTTAACGGCGAGGCCGTAGAAGCGGCAATCTCGCAACACTGATAAGCACCAAAATGACCGCCGTTGCTTACTTGCGTGCCTGAGTGCCGCTACTCTTATACCGTATCTAGTGACACTAGTTAGTGCACGGCACGCTCAGAGCTTGTTATAACTAATGCGTGCTAACCAAATCGCTCTCTGTTTGTTCATCTTGTGCTGTCAAAGCTTTTCTTTTTTGTGTGATCTGTAACGGAGTAACAACAGGCGAGGCTTGTACCATAGTTTTACGTCGACGCATGACTGGCGCGCCTTTTTACGACGTAACGTGCAATAAAAAAACATTCCTCCTGCATCGTGGCCTATGAACTCATGGAGCTCGTAGTCGACTCGCGTTTTCTTGTGGGCCGAGCTTTTACTGCTGAACTATGCGTGGTAGCGCATTGCCTAATGGTGCGGTGGAGGCGCCCTGCGCTCATCATCTCAGGACACTCACGGGAATAACGTCCACCCGTTTCGCCCTTACAACGCATTCTCTTCACAGCCACTAAGCCCGGCTGAGGCCAAAATAGCAGGCATGTTTTCTCGACGTAGCGAAAGTAGCCTGCACGTGCGCTATCTTCCCCGTCACTCTCGTCTCGCTTCCCACTGCTAAGCAATAGCGCGTGTTTCCGCCTCCAACTACAAACTTTCGTGCAGTTAAGCGAAGAAAATCTATTACCTTTTACAGTCACTCGCTCCCATCATCACTGCTTTTCTTTGCTCCCTCCCTCCTCTCTTTTTTATTTGCACAGGCTTCGCTCTTGCTTCCGGATGAATCGTAAAAACGTACTCGCACGTATTTTTTTTTTTCTGCTAGCAGCATTCTCAAAAAAGCAATTAACTACACGAGGTGTTACAGGAAAGACTTTATGTAATTTTTAAAAATGGGCTTTCGGAGGTAAAATTGTTGTTTTGGCGCGAAGTGGTCAGAGGCCGTGGCGGACTCAGTAAAACGGGTTCCAAGTGCTGTTTAGCGAGACAATTACAATTAATTACCTTTTAAAATGTAATAGTTAGGTGTCTGAATGTAACGATAGAATTGTGAAGGATCATCGAGCAAACCGATAACCACCATTAGATTTGCGAATTGGTAATTCAGTGCAGACATGCAGCGCTCAAGATCCTCAGCTCTCCAGATAAGCGCAACGGGCTCCGTGTGGCAGCTGAGCGCCGCATAGCCACACCCACACGCTCATGTTACTCGGAGCTGTACACGTCACACGCCCACCACGTTGTAGCTTCAACATTATGTAGGCATGCAAACGGCGGCCACGGCGCAACACTTTCCGCTCGAGCCGAAGATGAAGTGTGTTTTGCGTGTGACGTGTACAGCTCCGAGTAGGATGAGCGTGTGGGTGTGGCTTTGCGGCGCTCAGCTGCCACACGGAGCCCCTTGAGCTCATCTGGAGCGCTGAGGTTCTTGAGCGCTGCATGTCTGCACTGAATTACAATTTCGCAAATCTAATGGTGGTTATCGGTTTGCTCGATGATCCTTTACAATTCTATCATTACATTCAGACACCTAACTATTATATTTTAAAAGGTAATTAATTGTAATATTCTCGCTAAACAGCACTTGGAACCAGTTTTATTGCGTCCGTCAGGGCCTCTGACCACTTCGCGCAAAAAAAAAAAAAACAATTTTAGTTTTGAAAGTCTTTTTTTAATTGTTTAATTAATACCCTGATTTTGCCGCATTACTTGCTCAGCGCGAACTTCAATAGAAATCTGCACAGAGCGGAAAAAACATGGCTGTTCTTTGAGCGTTTTATCCTTATTTTCGTGTTTTTCATGTGAGTGCAGAGGGCCCGAGAACTGTTTTCGGGGTACTATTCAAACATTTTCTCTCCGCGAGCGGACACTGAAGCTCGCTGTATAAGCCTTCAAAGTTTACCCACTATACAACCCTCGCGCGTTTTCTTGCATTGTG
The DNA here is from genome assembly GCF_048455015.1 of Haemaphysalis longicornis. Taxonomy (NCBI): domain Eukaryota; kingdom Metazoa; phylum Arthropoda; class Arachnida; order Ixodida; family Ixodidae; genus Haemaphysalis; species Haemaphysalis longicornis. The sequence goes on along the minus strand of NW_027526335.1, from coordinate 23,831,272 downwards.
CGGGTCGGGAGCGTAGCGCAACGCTCATCTTTATCGCTGCACGCAAAACGAGGAGTGCGCATGCAATCTGAAACTTTCCGGAGTATAACAGCAGGTGCACACGAAGCACAGCACCGCAAATATTTTCCCTCCGTATCAAGCCGACACGGTGATTATCGCTGTGATAGAAACTTAGTTCCTTCTTAAAGGCTTAAAACTCAAGCAAAGAAAAGAAAACACCGACAAACTGGACGGTTTTTATTTACTCACGAAAATGTGAAAATAACATTCCTAGTTTCCCCTTCGTTCTATTACAAAAAAAGAACACGATCATGCAGAACTCCGGGGCGGGAAGGGGGGGGGGGGGGGGGGGGGGCACTCCGACACGTTGTGCATTTGCAGTAAATAGTGGCTGAGTGCAGTAAATATTGGCTGAGATGTACGGAGTGGCTGAGATGTACTGTGAGATGTACTACTGAGATGTACTTCAGCTGCTCTCCCTAAGTAAACCCCCTTCATAATACATATGAATTTATAAAGCTGCTGCTGGTATGATTGAAAAACAAGTAATTTTTATTTCGTTGTATATAGTTTAACGTAAAATTCTTCTGCGACCAATCGAACATTTTCGGAAAGGTGACGGGTATAACACTCACGAATGTAACGGCTGCTGAGCAAGAGCAGAGTTGTCCTGAGGTGTACATGGGATATACAGTCGAACCTCGTTATAGCAAACACTGATATAGCGAATTATTGGATATAGCGAACTAAACGCGAAGTTTGTTTGGTCACGCTTAATTTCAATGAAACCTATTCTTTTTATAACGAAACCAAAACCTCGAGAGCCGCGCGATATTGGCTATAACGAAGAAATATTTGGTTCCCGCGAGGCTCAAAACTCTGCTGCTAGAATAATAAAAGCAAAATTTAAAAAAAAAGTTAGACAGAACAATCGTTTTTTATTAGCTTACGGCCCTTTATTGCATATACATTGTGAAGAACTTCATTCCGTTCACACTGTGAAAAGTCACCCGGCGAAGGCCACATCCTCCTTCAAGTACATAAGAAGGCCGGCCTATTTTGCCGAACAAACTTTGTTCTTCTGTGTAATTTCACGATCTCACGTTCCAGTCTGTTTAGTTACAAATGCCACAAGAAAAAAGATAAGGACTACCTCGTTTATAGTGGGTTCGAAGCGTAGAACAATGCGTTTTTTAGGTAAGGTTGTTGCGCGAGCCACATCGCCGATTTATTAGAGCCGATTGTTTACCTCTGCGGTTATAAGGAATATCGGATATAACGAAATAATTTACTGCCCCGATACTACTCCGTTATAGCGAGGTTCGACTGTCAATATAAACGATGTGATTTGTCTGCATTGACAGAACGGCCTCCATACGTGTTCCGTGTCTAACGGGTGCGGCGTCTGTATTTCAACAGATCTACTGCATAATGTGCGTACTATCCCAGTACCAGGAATACGCTGTCGGCAGGCGAGCTGGGGGTCACACGAACCGAGCAGTGGTGAGTATTGGACATTTTGTCGCCTGCTATGTAACCTGAAACTGAGAGGATTATCTGCGGAGCCCTCCAAGCAATAATAATAATAATAATAATAATAATAAATAAATATATAAAACTAAACCCAGTTCCACCCAGTGTGAAATCTGCTGAAACAGAGGATCTGGGGCGTGTCTTTACAAACATTTCGTATAGCTTCGGCTTCTTTCTTGTGCGAAATATTAGAGTGGTCTCATCCGCTAATTGACGTGTATTGTTTTCGGATAGTTCCGGTACTATAGGGATGCCTTCCACGGGGCGAGGCCCACACATCAGCCTCTGCTCGATAAATAAAAATATTCATTCATTCTCTCTCTCTCTCTCTCTCTCTCTCTCTCTCTCTCTCTCTCTCTCTCTCTCTCTCTCTCTCTCTCTCTCTCTCTCTCTCTCTCTCTCTCTCTCTCCATCAAGACAGCCGTTAGAGCCGTTTTCTGTAACCATACTCCATCCGTAGATGGCCAAGAATTGATAGCAGACAGAAATCCTGTAACGTTTACAAATTTGCTAGGAACTAATTAAGGAAAGCAAATGGAACTCGGAGTGATGGTATAGTCGTTTTAGCAGCTAATTTTAATATAATTTGTTTCGGGATAATTTAAATAGCACAAGAGTTGGAGATGTTTTCTGTAATCAACTCCGTCCGTAGATGGCCATGCTGCGCTGTGCAACAAACAGTGTGAAAAAGCCAGTTTACGAAAACGAAGCTTTTGTAAACTGGCTTTCGTAAACGAGTTTACTTTACTTTAATCAAAAATGCATTGCTCGGAACCCACTTTCGGGGGCAATATAAGCCATCCTATAAAAAATACGAAGGCCCTAGGACCTTGTTTTGTTTTTCATGATTTTTTTTCTTCACTGGGAACCGGTTCTTGCGGAGCAGAGAAACATGCTCCAGGCAGAGCGTGGCACGATACCAGCAGAGGCTGTCGTCAGGGCCAACCCTAGAACAGGTCCGCTGTCAATCAAAGAGAAGACAAAAACATCACACATATATTTGTTTCGGCGTTTCTAGACTAAAGCGTCTGCAGTGATCTCTAAATTCAATTTTGGTACATTAGAAGCAGAATGGAGCACCTTGTCAGATTCAATTACTATCGTTTTTTGCCTTACAAAACCTCTACAGCAACATTTGAAGAAACAATCCGAGCAACGAAGGGGATACAGCAGTACGTCCTGTACTCAGTCCGGTAATATCTATGCGAATAAGGCAATTATTTATTTCGTTAATTCCTGTTCGCTTAATTATATCGCTTATTTCTTTATATCTCCAAGCTTCCGCAGCTGCACTGTGCCGAGGACTGCCCTGCACTAGATAACTTAACAAGCTGAAGCAAGAGAACATTGACGGGTTGATCTAGGAAATGAGTTTAGGTGGTTAACTTCGCAGGCGATTGCTAAGGAAGCTTTTTTTTTTAAGCGAAGCTTGCTGTTCCTGACTGATGCCGTCCGTCGTTACGCGGGAACGCACTATGAGAAAGCCAACTTACACAACGAACCCCTCAAGAAAAATTCGCTTCCCGTGTTCGGAATTGAATCTGGTTCCCTCGCGTTATGAAGCCGACGTGTACCCGATTGCGCCATCCTGACACGACCGAAGTAGTTTGCATTTTGGGCTCTGACTCTGACTCAGGTTGTATGAGAAAAAACTGTTTTTTAACCAACTTTCTCTTAAAAAGGGGACTTAAAAAGGGGAAGCAAGGAGGCTCTAATGCTCTAACTTCGGCACACGTGACATCAACGCCCAAGTTTAAAAGTTCAGACCTGCCCCGTGACACGTTTTGCTGTCTTACTGCTTGGATGTCGCTATCGGAGGGACTTTAAATCTCACCTGTCGTTGTGTGACTCGAGCATTGACATTGTCATCGATAGCTTGAGTCGCATTGAACGGATCGCTTTCTAATGCACTCAGGCTTCTGTGTAGCCTTTACATAATGCTATATATTTTTTCACGAGCCATAGTTTGAGAAAGCAGTGTTTAGTGCTGAGCCGAACATGACTTCGTTTATAGCCGCAGTTGAATGTACTTCTTATTTCTGTTTGTGTGCACATGCAGCTGGTGTAGTTTGGCTTCGTTTTGTTTACTGTGTTTGCTTTTATTTCATTGCCTCGATGCATAGCGCCGGATAAGAAGCGAGTTCGAGCTGTATCGAGGAAGCTAGTTATTTTATTTCTTTCTTTTTTAGGTACCCTTGCTAAGTCCGCCTCAATATCCTGTCGACTATGACAGTGATTCAATTTCCCTGAACACTGAAAATTGTCGATTAGTCCGTTTCTCGATAAAATTAGCTTCAAGAAAGACCGCTGTCCCCAAATAAGAAGCTGGCAGTCACGTAAAATTTGACTAAAAAAGGATCTCAACCTTCTCATTACGTAAAGCAAACGTCACGCTGCTCTCATTTAGTCATGGCTCGCTGTCTTCCCATTCACAACATGTTTTATGTCAAACCTTATACTGGATTGGTGTACCACTAACCATGTTGTATCAGTCAGAGGTGTTTTCGCAAGCCCCTGAATATCGCTTAGTGCCGAATTGGTTTTATCTCCAAAAGAATACAAATAAGAATGTACCAAAAAAAAAATTCAAAGTCCACCTTAACGAAGTCACGGAGTGAAGCGCGTTTTAGAAATTGATAGCATCTCTTAGCTATGCGTAAGAGTGCACCTTGTCGGTTAAATCTCGCAACGCGTAAATAGTGTTCCAGCTTTGTATTCAACAGTACGAAGGCATTTTACAGTTCGCAGCTGATCCAAATCACGACGGCTAATGTTTAATTTTCCTAGGGTGAAATTGTTATTCTCGAACAGTTTTACGACCACGTTCAGCGGAGATCACCGGGAAAGCATATATGAGTATTTCGCACCTCAGGGTGCTTAACTTAAGCATCGCACTCATTCCAAGTAACGCAGGGACAAAACTAAGCACGTTCAGAACTGTTCGTAACGGTATGCACAAGCCCAGCAAAATCAGCTTTCATTGCCCGCCCTGCAATACTAGGGCTTCTGTCTGCCCCTCTACGTTTCATGAAACGTTGTTTTCTTGATGACACCAAACGAGCTCTGGTCCCGCTATGACTGTCCTAACGCGCGTATGCGCCCTCTCTCGCAGTTGCCGGTCGTCTCCGCGTACAACAACAGCAGCAGCCGTGGAGGTGCTGGCGACCGGTCCACGTTCAGCCGGCTCGCTTCCTGGCCCAGCCGCCGGTTCTCCCGCAAGGCGGCTTTCTCGCAAAGCGGGCCGCGCGTGCCGCACTGCAGCATCATAGTCCCGCCAGACATGGGCAGCGGGGAAGCGGCAGTAACGTCTGCCACCGCAGGTAATAGCCTTTCTCGGCCTCATTCATCACAGTGCTTCCGCCCTGCCGCTGGCTGATGGGCCCTTGTTGCAGGCCCAACGCTCTCGAGAGTGCGCCAGACCAGAACCGCTTTCAGGTTTTTTTTTTTTTTTTCGGAGGCCGCATGGCCCGCTGGCTCTAAGCCGTTAAAGGTGCCTACTGGTAATTTCACGTCTGGCTTGTAGTGCAGTTGGGTCAAGATGAACTTCACCGCGGTTGGTGTGGACCTTTCTTTTAAAAAAATGTGGTTGATCCTTCTTTCATCCGAATCGGTAAAACACGAAAGTGAAATGTGCCTGCACAGGAGCATTTGAATGTTCATTGTGCATCGACATGAACTTACACATCGCTATTTATATTTAGTCGGTATGCCACAGACGCACGTACTACGCCCGTTCCTTAAATCCTTCATGGCTTTATTCTCTCTCTCTCTCATGGCTCAGTCGGTAGAGCGTTTCTCACTTCCCGTTGCGGCCAGAGTGATCGTGGTCTCGAAACCTAGCGCCGCCGCGCCAATGGAACTTTTTCTGGTGATGTCTTTCCGGGACGGATATGACGTCGGTGAGGTATGTGTACCCAGGCATAAAACATTTTTCTGTTAAAATAACACTGCGCTACTGAGCACGGGGTCGCGGATTCGAATCCCGGTAGCAGCGGCTAATATTCTGATGGGTGCGGAGAAAAAAAAAAAAAAAAAGCCCGTGTGTCGAGACTTCGGGGCATGTTAAAGATCTCCAGATTGTTCGAGTCAATCCGCACTCGTACCCCGCACTAAGATTGTAAGCTTCGCAAGTCAGTAAATTAAAATTGTTAGATGACAGAGTACATACAGTGCAGTTAAACGTGGACACAATGAAGTTGACGAAAATTCGCGATTTTTCGTTACTTGCAGGTTTTCGTTACGTGCAGGTTTCTAGTTAAGGCTCGCGTGAATGAAACAGAAATGAAACCGAAATTATAGGCATCACTGATGGTGAACTCACCTTTAAAGGATTTATCTCACACAGAAAAACTGCGTGATATCCGCCTTCTGCTTTCCCACGAACTTAGTCACTACGCAGCACTTCAAAGAAGCAAGGTCACTTACCCGCGTATTAACAAACGTAACTTCATTACCACGTTTGCCTTAACCCGTTTCAAGGATCAAACGTATGCTGAAAGGGTGCCTTTTGGTGAACTTGACGCTCTTTGCCGCACTAAAACTTGTTGAGAGGGTGCTTGCTAGTATACTGCCCCGGGCGGCTTCGTTCTTCTGTCTCGCCGGCGGAGACGGCATTCAAAATTGCGAGCTTGTCCTGAAAAAAAAAAAAAAAAAAAAAACTTAGAACTCATGATCGATGAACTGACCCCTCAGATGGCAGCGGAGACGCGCGACTACACGCCGACAGGCAGGCCTATAGAACCTAACCGACACTACGCTCACGCTAGAAACGCACGGTAGTTTGCGTTGCGGGAAAAGTTGGGTAAATTGGTGAATTTCTCCAGCCAATTTTTCAGAAAAAGTGCAAAAAAAAAAATGGCTCATCAGCGTAGATAATTCGTTACATCAAGGCTAATCGTCGCAACGCCTTCGTTACATGGAGGCCGCAAACACATGTGTTTCAATAGGGCTGGCAACGGGGAACTGAAAAAAGTTCCTTAAATCCAGGAATTCGCTACACCCAGGTTTAACTGTAATGTCAAATAATATGGCCACGGTAAATTGAAATGAAGCTGAACACGAGCTCTTCTCTTGCCGTCGTCGACGGACCAGCTGTTCTTTCCGCGGGAGAGTCTCTTCTTCGGCAGCGAAATCTGCCAAGCCTAAGCACGTGATGGCTAAGCGCGTGAAACTAAGCACGTGATGGCGTGCGGGGAAACTCATTGATATTTGGTTTCGTTTTATGGACAACTATTGCCCCACATAGTGATACTTCTGCTTTTGGCATCGCCCAAGAAATCCGCAATGATTAGAGTGCAAATGTAAGGATAGTTTTATAGACCCTGTGAATCACGTCGGGGTTCGTGCATAAGGAATGCTGCTTTAGAGAATTCCACAACAGTAATTTTCAGAAAAAGGATATAGGGATGTCTTCGCGGAAATCGACTTGCTAGGTGGGAACTACAACTAAGCTGAGGAACAGACGCAGAGACGCAAAGAGAGCCTTGTTTACCGCAGCCTCACAGTTATGCTTGTAGCCCTGAAACAGTAGACGAGAGTTTTACGATCATCCAGGAACACCAAGACCACTAGAAACGTGACTGGCAGCCGGGACGAATGCCGGTGGCAAAGTAACGGCTGAAAACCCACACACAATTAACAAACAGCAAGTAATGTCGGTCCCTGCAAAAAAAAAAAAAAGCAAGCATCCATATTTCCAGCGGAATTTTTTAACGTAGTTGCGACACACCATTTTCAATGCGCGGGCATAGTTTCGCTTTCCCTCGCTGCTACTGTGCGCTCCGGCACTCTGTCGCATTCTCAAAACTTTTCCCCAGTAAGAAACGTCGCTGCATTCTGCTGGTTTTGGTATCCACTACATGACCATGACACCATGAACCAGTCAGCCTAAATAAAAGTATGCATCGATATGATTTAACTCCTGCCGTGACACTATCGATCCAAGAATCTGCACTTGCGGAATACAAATGGCTCGCGTCTGCCATTCCCTGGCGAACTTTAGCTGTTTCATTCGACATTTTTGCGTGCCAAATGCTGAATGTTTTTTTTTGTTTGTTTGTTTTCCAGATTCACCATTGACATTGAGCTTTCAGTTGACGCTGTCGTTGTCGACGTTTGACTTTTGGTTTCTCGGACACGCTTTTTTTCGTTCGCTTATTTTTGTTTGTTCTCCGGCAGAAAATTGTATTGTTTTGCATCTTGTCATTTCTGCTTACCGGTATAATGCCGGCAAACATGGAACCTCAGGTTGATTTATTGTGGGGTTTAACGTGCCGACGCTTCACAGGAGATGAGGCGCGTTGTAGGGGAGGGCTCCGGATTCATTTTGGCTCTTTAACCTGCTCCAAAATCTCGAACACACGGGCGTTTTTGCTTTTCGCCTCCGTCAAAATAGCGGCCGTCGCGGTCGGGAATCGAACCCGCTTCCTTGTGCTCAGCAGCACCATGGAACCTCAGGTATCAGGCCATGTGTTTCAACGGCATCGTAGAACATCATGAAAGCGTGAAGAAAAACTGTTGATAACTAATCTCATACGCCTGTATATCGCCAGAAAGCACAGTGTTTTTTTATGGTTATGTCATGCCAAAGTAGGGAGAGGTTTGAGTGCAGGGCGTGTGTGCAGAAAGGGGGAAGCGGAGGGCGTGGACGCACCCATAACAAAACAACAATAGTGCGGGGCCTCCCCCTTGTGATGTCAGAATACGGGAGCACCACTTCTCGGAAAGTTGGGAAAGCATAAGTATGGGTGGATATGTTGTCGTTGCTGCCAGTGGGTACAGAGGGAAAGGATAAATCGGAAAGGATAAGTCGGCTGATCTGATCACCACTGGCCAATATACCTTGACGTTGGCGTCGCAGCCTACTTCAAATGCACTGGTATATACGGTTGTTTGTTTTCGGGTTTTATACTTTTTTTAAAAATCGGGGGGGGGGGGGGGGGGTAAAAATGGGGTGCTATGTTTCGAACTGATAATAGGGAATAAATCGGGTTTTTTTTTCGCAAAATCAGTATGAAATTCGGGTTTATTCTGGTTAAATCTACAGATACACTAAGTAATACGCACAGTCTAATTTAGACGGCATTACGATCTTCTCAACTCGAACACGTCAAAATTGGTGTTATTTCCATCTGGTGATCTGGAGGAGGGGGCATCAGGTTTTTCTAGAAAAAGCTCTTTGAAATTTGGCATTTGTTTGTAAATGAATCAGTAATGAGGACAATAAAGAAAATTGATAACTTCTAAGAAATGAACCATTCTATTCACGAACAGCTGGTCACCGATTTTTCGCTCATCTTTGTTTACAAACATTACGATCTGCTTGCGCAACATGTGGTTCTTCATTCGAGACCTGTCTGATCGCTCAACGTATCTCAACCGGGAGGAAATTCCCTAGCCAACACAACTTCCATTAGCGAGGCACAACAATGTCAGTGCCACATTCGCCAGCCTGAGGTAGCGAGCGGCAGAGTCGTGCCAATACTCAATGAGTTCGGAGGCTGTGTTTTGGGGGCTTGCTTCCAGCAAGTGCTGGTTGAGAACGGCGGACCGTCAGAGCACGTTTGTGCAGATCGCTACTTCTAAAAGGTCCATTCGGGAGAAACCGGGTTTAACCTGACTCTCCTGAAACGTGTTCGAGGTGTAAGAATCGGGTAAAATCGGGTTTCACCCGAAAACGATTGACCCTTTATATTGGTCACTTGCTGGAGCTCTATTTTTCATTAATCACCAACTGCAGCTCTGTCGCATTGTCATTTGTCCTCACTAGTATGGTGCTGTCGGGATACAATGTACTGGCGCGAAAACCAGAGACCACTCAGGTCTCAGGGCGTCTCACGTAGGCCGTGATGGCTGCACCTGGAAGGTGGGGGAAGTTTCGAGCAATACGACCTATTTTAAGTCGCTTCGAACAGCACTCCGCAGTGATGTCATCCATAGTCGAGCCGTTCTTGAACACGAATAAACTGAAGGCGTCGTCCTCAGGGTCTCTTAAGGCGTGTGCACCTTTCTCATTCTGGCATTGCATGGTCAGTTGTGACTCCTAAAGAAAGCCCGTCCAAAATTCACGCAATGTGCGATTCGGTGGAAGTTTGAACTCGATAAGCGATGTCTTTATCGGTGGTAAGTTGGCGCTCAAGGAACTTACCGAAGAAGACCCCGAGCTTCTCCTTGTATACTTGTGTATTTCGTACCAGACCTGCGCACTCCCTCTTGAATACAAAATAATACCGGCCAACACAAGTGTAGGGTCTCATCTATTGTGGCCGCTTACTCGCTCGCACATAACATTAGTCCATCCTACGGCGCCGACTTCATTGATGCTGGAAAATGTTCGGGGGTCACGAGGGCGGGGCGCAGTGTCTGGCCGTAGGCACTGTGTGGATCAGGATCTGCGCATTGCGGCAATCTTGAAAGTGGTATTGCTTGAAAGTGGCATTTGACGGCCGCTGCGGATTAACGTATTTGATACTTCAGTAAAATGGGCTGTTGGGCTAGTTGGTTCATTGCAAAAAACGAGCGCTACGAACGAGGACAGAAAAAACGGAGAACGACGAGACAGGTGCGCATCTGTCTCGTCGTTCTTCGTTTTTCCTGTCCTCGTTTGTAGCGCTCGTTTTTCCTTAACGTATTTGATTTTAGAAGCCCGCAAGCTTCACCAAGATGATATATTTACATTATTAACAATGCGTAACGACGCTGAGAGGAGAAGAGCGTAGTGAACGATGGCCGAAAGGTTAGTTGTCTTCCCCCAAGAACAGCCCACGCTAAACATACCCATAGCCATCTCTTGTCGTCTTCGATTCTCCGAACCATCCCGCAACCAAACTGATTGCCGAGATGAGCTATCAAAACAATCACATTACAGTTACCAATAAAAATGACTATAGGCACGATTAAGTATGTGCGTGCGTGCGAGCTAGCCTGCAGCGTGCACCTGAAGTCGCATTTACGCACGCAGCCCTTTTTTTTTTTTTTTTCAATTTCCTTTCGTTCTTTCGTGAGGTAGAAAAATGACAGAACTGCGGCTCTGCCAGGCCAATCTAAAAAGCGGGATCTTGCATACGGCTCTTATCTTCCGCACTGTACGAGCGTGCCGTTACATCATTATTAATGATTGGTTCTAAGAAAGTGCTCTAAGTGAAGAACAAAAAAAAAGCAGCACAATAAAGGTGGATACAAATGGGGAAAGAGACAAGGAACACAAAAGCGAATAGAAAGAAGACTAATTTACGCATAATGAAAAACATGACGATAGAAATATGCACCCTTCCCGTCGAAACTTGTTTACACTTGAAAACCACGTTCTTGATAAGGGGGTAAGTACAGAACTCGATGCCCATGTTAGCTCACCCCGCTCCGAGGATTCCCTCGTCACGCAGAGCTGGGCTGTCCCGCAAGAAGATGGTAATCAACTTGTGCTGAACTCCAAAGCACGAGGAATAGACGGAGACCACGATGCGTGGCAGAAGAAGAAAAAGAAGATGGATCATATGGCTCCGAAATTACGGGGCAACGAGAATAAGTTTCCCTCCTGTGGGGGCAAGGCTACCATTCGTTGGGGAAACACAAAAGAAGAAGGAACCGGGGTGCTCGGGAACGGCTCTCAGATGGTCGTAGCCTCCTCTCGTATGGAAGATCGATACTGAAAGTGACGGGCCTAGGAGTGCTAAAGCCACGTTTTATCATGTTGCTTTTGGAGGTGTGACAGCGCGGCTTCCGTTTCATTTTTGTTTCTACATTTCTCCTTCCCTGCCCTTAATGCCTTGTCCACTGGTGGGGCCACGGTCGATATAACTGGCCATCTCAGTGCCAGTCACGAAGAACTTCTGGGTCCTAAGGCCTGAAATGTCATTTTGTTGTAGTCGTGATCGTGAACTATTGTGTATGTGTGTGTGTGTGTGTTTAAAGGGGCCCTAAATAGGCTTCTGAAGGTCGCGATTTCAATGGTGCAATCGCTAGAGTACCCCTTCACGACAATGTATACCAAACATTACACCTCTGCGTAAAGCAGGGGCCGCACAAACACGCAACAAAGATCCTTTCTTTCTTTCCTTGCTCACCTACCACTTCCTTGCCGCCACACTGCCGCGCTCTGACGTGCGACAGATTGCTTGTGACGCACCCTGTGACGCACGAAGCTCTGAACAGTGCGGCTGCGCTATTGGCGGGCCCCGTTCCCGATCAGCGTTCCCGGCTCAGAGGTAAACGCGGTTGCGCGCGGCGCTCATCTCTTCCCAGACACTATGATAGGTTTCAGACCACACCTATCAGCACAAAATATCATGCTCAGAATATCGGGAGAGGGGGTAAATCCATTACATAATAAACACACCCGTGCAATACTCGCTTTGGAATGAACCAAAGAATTTGATAATATCGAGCATGAGGCGATTACGGCAGCATTCTCAGCCCTACAGGTTCGATAGCTACATCAAGGCTTTCCTGTCCAACAGGACAGCTGAGATTCATTTCTGGCCGCTCAAGTCCGACCCTTTCACCCGAGGCAGCAAGGGGACACCGCAGGGCTCAGTGCTCTCCCCCTGGCTATTTAACATCACACTCATACCCATGACCAAGCTGCTAGCGACAGTACCGTAAAATCCCGAGAGATAGCCCACCTAAGATTGAGAGCAAATCAAGTGAAAATATGACGTGGGCTAACTTTCGGTGTGCAGTAAAAAAAAGGTGAGAAATGTCTCGCAGCCAAAGAACGAACACGCATTTATGAGCACTATATTCATTCGTCGTCAAAACCGTCGAAGGAGCAGTCACTCTCACTGCCAAACAAAAGGTCGACCAGCTCCTCACGCACAGAGTTCGACGTGGTTGGCAGGGCAGCAGGAGGAGGGGTCGCCGAAGCGAGCCGCTCATGAAGCTCTCCGTCTTCTGATCCATCGAGGGCTGTTGGTATACCGCACCGTTTGAAGGAGCGGGGGACAACTTCCTCGCTCACGGCCGCCTTACTCACGTTGCTGCCGGCCTTTCGGTGCCATCCGACAACCTCCACTTTCTTCGCCACGGTGAAGCTTTGCCGCATCCTTCCGTTCTTGCTTCGCGACGAAAGACGAATGACCAGAATGTTCAAGGATGCGTGGCGGTCGCGTTTCGGGTTCGGGATTTCGCTACGGTTCTGCATGTGTGCGGGCTGCATTCCCAACCTAAACGTGCACATGTTATTTTTAGATCCTGCGACCTGTTATCGCAGCCGGGTTTCAGGTTCCTGTGACCTGTTATCGCACCCTACCTACGCTAGCTAACCTCGTTTCCGCGGTGAGCGCGAACACAGGCGGCGCTGCGAAGCGCGCCTCCGTGACGTCAGCTTAGGGATTCTCGCATTTGTCGTCTGCTTCACTCAGGATCGCTCTCCCTGCTGTTTCTTTGCGCTCGGTCAACGTCTGATGCTTGTCCGCACCAGAATTGGCGTGTGGGTAAGTTTTTATCATAATAATAGGCTTAAAATCACATACACTAATTCATGGTGTCAATTAAAGTACAGTTTTGGATACCACTACGGGAGAAACATTGCCGGGCCACCCCATTCCTTGCGAAGCTGGTCCTGTGCGGAGAACGAAGAGTCGGAGCTAGGCGTCAGCTTCTCATGTAAGCATTCGAACAAAAGGATCAGTCAGCTGCTAATAACCGACAACAGCGAAAATGGAAGACCAAAACAAATTCTAGGCCTTCAGGGCTGTCGGCTTTGGCAGAAGGCATCACGATTCCCGGTAATCATATGTAAGGTAAAACAATTTTTGCAACCTTGCCGAACGCTCGAACGCGTTTTGTCGCATCACTTTATGTTGTCAAGGCATGAAAGTTTGCCGGCATGCACTATAGACTGCAAAAACTGTAGGTTGAGTTACAAATAACCCAGTGTGTATATACGCGCGCACGTGCTGATTCTATACCAGGCATCTAACCAGTATGGAGGTTTATTGAGCAAAACGAGTCACGTCTTCGTTAAATTTATAGTAACACATATATGTTTGTTAAGACCTGGAGGGATATTTCGGAACATTTTGCACAGCCATATCTTCCCGATATTCGGATATGCGTTATAGAAAAACTGCACTCAAGAGGAGGAGGAGGAGTAAGGGGAGGAGGGGAAAACTTTGTTTAACAATTAAATCGATCTGGTTAGTGGGCCGGGTCCTCAGTCCAGGACAAGAGAGTAAAAGTAATTTTCTTCAAATCATAGAACGCCATCCCGAGTAGAATAGGATTTGTTCTTCGCGCCTGGAAGGGTTGAAAAGCAATAAAGAGCTATTTGGAATTCTTCGGTTTCGAGTCTCGTAATATATGCAGGTATACTATTTATTACGTTAGTTAGCGAGTATATCATGCCTTCAACACCGTAATCATGTCATCATTGTTCGAGTTGAGAGTCAGTTCGTTATGATAACGATATAATTACAATAGAAATTCGGAGCACAAAAGGCGCCTTTGAGTACTGAGGACCCCGTTGTTTAGGGCGCGATCGCGGTGGCGTAGCACAAACCTTCTCATTGTATTTGCATGTGAATACACAAAGCACACTGCCGATATGCACCTACTTGCACGCAGCCGTAATGAAAGCCAATTTGTGAAGAAGGGAATGTATGCCATACAAAATGAAGGAAATATCCACACGACCTTTGTGAGGCTCCCAAACATCCCGAAACCTCCTAATAAGAAGTTGGTGACGGCGCAGAAAAATTATTGCGTTGGGCAGAAAAAAAAAGCAAGAAACATTAATCCGATACAAGACAACAACGAAAGAAACAGAAGAAAGCCGCTTTATTTCCTCCTATGCGATGAGCGTGTAGAGGCCGCTGCTTGGTACGTAGTATTAGACTGTTGAGTCTTCATAGGAGCATCTCAAAAATACTGCAGGGAAGCCTACGCATTTTGAATACTTATCGAGAAGCTCTGATCGCTGATCCTCGCAAATAAGCAAGAAAGGACGAGTTACACAAAATCTTCTGACCGATACTCTGAAGAAAGTTGTTCTCTATCTCTTCGTGTGTTGCCAACTTGTGGGGGATACAGCTTCAAATTATTCAGATGCGTCAGAAGCTGTCAAAATAACTGAGTCGCTAGAAATACGCTTTTTAACGCACTACAGCAACGAAGCGGGCGATTTCTAGCCCAGGCACTGTTGCCCCTCACAAGCGGAGTGTAGCAGACGACAGCGGCGCGAATCCCTAAGCTGACGTCAGAGCCAGGGGGCGCCACTCAAAGATCTCACCGCCAATTGTCAGGGGTGGATTATCTCTCGGTGTTTTTGAAAAAAACGGAAAATCCTGCCAAAAACAGGGGTGGGTTATCTTTCGGGGCTGGGGCATCTCTCGGGATTTTACGGTACCTAATTTGACCCACTCCCTGTACGCTGACGATATCACGTTGTGGAGAACGAAGGGCAGCGACGGAGAAATAGAGAACACGTTGCAAACCGGAGCTGACATTGTCTCGGAACAGGCTAGGGCTATAGGTTTATCTTGCTCTCCTAAAAAGTCAGAGCTCCTGGTTATGCGTTACGCGCCTGGGAGACAAGCCAAGGATACACCAGTCCCAATAGAAATCCGCATGAATAACGCACTAGTACCCGAAGTTCAAACGATCAGAATACTAGGGATGTACTTACAAAGCAATGGCAAAAATGCCACCACGCTCAGTAAACTGACAGCTTGCGTGCATCAGACGAACCGTCTAATTCGCCGCATAGCGAACAAACATAGGGGGATGACAGAAATAGACCTCACGAGGCTAGTTCAAGCCATTGTTCTGAGTCGCTTTGTCTACTCCCTACCATACCTCAGTTTACACAAGGCGGAGAATGAGAAAGTAAACTGTTTGATTAGGAAATCGTACAAAGCAGCTTTGCACCTACCGAGGTGTACTCCGACTGATGAACTTCTGAAAACGGGCCTACACAATACTCTTGAAGAATTAATAGAGGCCCATAGAATCGCTCAATATGAAAGATTATCGAAGACTCCGACAGGACAGCACATCCTAAAGGATCTAAGTATACCGTATGAAGGAACACAAACAAAGGAGAACCCGGTCCATAGAGATATATTTCAGACCTCACTATTAACACCTTTCCTAAAAATATGCACCCTATTCATCACAAGGAAAGGAGAAACGCTGGAGCCAAAGCACTCGAAAAACTGTTTAAACATTGCGAGGAGGTAGTCTACGTGGATGCAGCCGAATACAAAGTGCAGGATGCCTTTGCAGTTGCAGTCGTCGATAACAAACTCAAGCACATCACCGCAGCCACTGTTTATGGCAGGCGGCCGGAAGAAACGGAAGAGGCTGCAATTTCTGTTGCAATTATTCTAACCAAAGCAAAATTTATCTTCAGCGATTCCAAAACGGCTGTGCGTAATTTTACGAAAAACAAAATTCATGAAGCGGCATCTCAAATTATATTAAGAAATCAGTTCGAACCCCGCCAGATCCAGATTATCTGGATTCCTGCGCGCTCGTCCCATCCAGGGAACGAAGCGGCCCACAGTTTTGCCCGCGAACTCGTCAACCGGGCGGTGGACCAATCGTGCCTGCGAGGGTCTAAGGAGCGTATGGTTACTTTTCAAGAGATTACATCTCACTACAGAAATGAAATACTAGTTTATCCTGCCCCTCATTATTCACTAACGAAAATCCAGCAGGCGACATGGAGGCAACTCCAATCTCATACCTTTCTGGACCCTTATAAATTGGCCCTAATGTACCCAAGTCTGTACACACCAAAGTGCAGAATGTGTGAGGCCGAAAAAGCCGACATAGCCCACATCCTATATGAATGCCCTGAGCTCCAACCTAAAGCCGAATGGCATCTGTCTAACCAAATAGAGTGGGAGACTGCGGTGACCAGCTCCGAGCCTGAGACCCAAATTCAGGCCGTGGACTGGGCTTTGGAAGTCGCCACGAAGCAAGGTCTTCTGGCCACTACACGGAGTCAAGAAGAAGCCCATCAATAATCAAACTTAATGATTGTTGACTAAATAAAGTTGTTCCTCCTCCTCCTCCTCCTGCACCGGCGGCACGGCGTGTGCACCGGCGGCACGGCGTAGCTTATTTAGTGGCTCTAGTCCTGCACCGGTGGCACGGACAAACTAGATCATCGCCATCCGTTACACGTGCTTAGCTGAGTTTGTAGATATAGCGCGTCGTTTACAAGGTATGAATAACGCTGAAAAACACGGAGCGTCTCTGCGGGCACAAACGTCCGCTACACGCGCGACCGGGGCAAGCATCTGCCTGCACGGTCGACAAGCAACCCACTGTGCGGTGTATGCACGACACGGCATACACAGCAGCAGCTAAAACTTGTCACCGCCCGCCAGAGCGGGACTATTGCTGATAATCAGTTTGCAAATACGTGAGAGGGGGTGATAATGCAGTGAAAGTTTCCGCGGGAGATCGTCGTCGTCGCGGACTCGCAAAGCAGTGTCCGGATAACTGTGGTATTGCTAAGCCTTTTCCCAGACCTCAGTGCATGGGACCAGTTCAACGCGACAGCGCGGCATGCCGAAACGCTAGCGAGCCGCTATAGTCGTCGGTGGCAATCTTCAATTATTGTCGTTTGCGTGCGTGTTGTGTTTGGAAGCCCCCTATCTGGCCTTCAAACGCTCGTTTCCGCTATTATAAAACTGACGTGCCGGCGCGATCACGGCCGGCGCGAGGAGCCGTTCGATGCGGGCCGGCCACCGACCGACCCCGCTGAGTGGTAGCGGATGTAGTAGGCGGAGTTTGGCCGTCGTCTGCTTAAAAAAAAAAAAAAAAAGAAGCGTGACGTACCGCCGAGCGGAGCCAATGGCTGCGCGCATCTTGAACATACCCTGTTTCTCTAGGTGGCCTTGCGCCTGGTCGGTGACGTCACCGCTTCCACAGTGCTTTGGAGGCGCGGTGAAAGAGGAAATGCGCCAGGCCTTGTTGCGGGCCCTTTTTAATGAACGATAACTCGGCTAATACTGAATGCTTTTAAACCATTTTTGCGGCAGGACGTTCTTTGAATAGTACTCCAACGATTGCGCACGTAAAATCGCAACCTTTGGAACCGCCGCGGTGGCTCAGTGGCTAAGGCATTGTGCTGCTGAGCGCGAGGTCGCGGGTTCGATCCCGGCCGCTGTTGTCGCTTTTCTGATGGAGGCGAAAAGCAAAAACGCCCGTGTGTACGAGATTTCGGCGCACGTGAAAGATCCCCAGGTCGTCAAAATTAATCCGGAGCCCTCCACTACGGCGCGCCTCATCGCCTGCGTTGCGTCGGTGCGTTAAAACCCTACAATCAATCAAATCAATCAACCTTTAGAACCCTGTTTAGGGCCCCTTTGAACAATTGCACAGAGGGAGGTTTGGGTGTTTTGGGGGTCATCGGCTACTGTTTTTCCGTGAACATACCAAAAAGTGGGTTGGAAGAGCTTGGAGTGACAAAAAAATAATAGGGGGTGCAGGCGGGAGGTGCAAATACAGGTGACAAACTACAACCAATGCCTCCCCTAAAGGACTAAATCCTTAAAACGGGAAAGGTAGAAATGAAAATGCCGTAAAAAGATAAATAATTCATGTTCCGTCACACAAGTCCTTTAAAGGAAGCTTCGCTGCGTTCTGCGGCGTTGTACATCCCATTCTGCTTCTACACGCATACTTATTAACTGTGCTGACCGAAATAATCGCGACAATGGTATCCCGAAGCTCACAACATGTGGCATCAGGCCCGCATATGACATTTGCTCTACAGTACTCACCCAGAAAATACCACACGAAGTGCTTATTAGTATTACGGAAACATATTAAGCCTCTGCGTTTAAAGGTTTTCCCCAAGTTTCGTTTTCTTTTCTTTTTCGCACAATTTTCGTACAATTTTGTCTGACAGCAGCCGCCAAAAACTCACTGCTAATTTACCAATTCACGTATCCACCCAAGGGGATTGGCCAATGACGATGCAAACTGCCGTGAGGAGCTCCCTACAATGTCTGGCCCGCAGAATAGCCGCTACCGGTGCCATATTCTCAGGCGGCTAGGCATAGGTCACATCAACTGCTCTGAGGTCTTCTGGACTTCCTCGGGGAAACGGGTGCCAACTTGTACTATCGCAATTAAAAAAAACTGCTCCGAGGCTAAAATTCCCATCCCTTTTAAAACCCGTGCAAAGCTTTTCATTAATGAATCCAATACCACATGAATCCAATATACCACACGTGCCGCAGGGAGCAGAGAGCACGTGTTCTCCAAAAAGCCCTCTCCGCTCTATCTGACGTGGTCTATGTGGATTCTTCAGAATAGACACGTGCCGCATTCGCCATCGCAGTTATTAAGGTCCCTGAAAATCCCCCTCTCGAATTCCTAACGTGAAATACTCCCCACCACAGCGCCGAGCCCCTCGATAAAAATCTCCGATTCCAAAGCGGCCGTTAAAAATTTCGCCAAGTGCAATGTTTCGCCACAGGCATCCAAAATTATCCCACGTTACTCACCCGACTCCCTGGTAGAACGTATATACACTCCGACGCACGCTGGCGTCGCGGGTAGTGAGGCTGCCCACAATACGGCTCGAGGGCTCACAATCTGAGCCGGAGCAAACCTCGAACCCTATCACGGGGCGAGACCCGCCAGGGGCAGAATTAAAACGTACACATACGAACTCGCAAGAACACACGTGGCGCCTCCTTCAGAGGAACACATTCCCTAATCCCGCCATGCTCCTTTGAATCCACCCTTCATTATACTCTTCCTCAGAATGCCCGGCATGTGGCGCCCTCGCCACCCTTCCCCACATCTTCTGGGGATACCCTAAAGATCCTTTTCCCCTACTTATCTGTGATAAGCTGTGGGAGGAGGCACTGGGGAGCTCAAACGTAGAGGTACAAACTTTCTTGGTCACCAGAGCTGCCGATATCGCCACCCGGCACAAGCCAGGGACCACAACCTCCCACTGAGCCCAATAAAGCTCAACGAAATTTTTTTTTTCACTCCCTCTCCATTCCCGTGGACATTTCAGTAGCACTGTGACGCTTGTGTTGACATAACGATCTACCTTCGCCCATATGCTTGCAGGAAAGCCCGCCGATCGGCCGACTCTCATCAACCGGGAGAACTCATTAATGCCCGACGCATTTGGCTACGGCATCGACGAGATCTCAAGCGGCCTTCACCTTTCCACGGCGGAGACCTCTCTGCAGCCGTCCGCCGAAGAGGCCGAAACACCAGGAAGCTTTTGCGAACTGGTAAGAGCTTTCTACATTCTCTTCTCCACTGTAGTGCTGCGTGAGTGTGACTTTCAGCACTAAGTATGTCTGCTGTCCAGCGGTCTTCCCTTTCCATGTTACAAAGGGTTTTTTGCCTGCCCTATCCGCTCATTGCAAGAGCCTTGTACCACTTCATTCTATGCGTTATTTTTTTTTTTGCTGTCTACTTTAGTAAGGTGGAAACCTGACGTGCTCTTTCAAGCGCGAAAAGTGACCGTCGTCATCCGTCAACACTAATGGTGCCGATGGCCACCGCTGTAGAGAGAAAATCAATTATTAAACATGGGTCGATTCAGCGGGCCATGGACAGCAGAATGATAGGAGAGACGTTTAAGGGGCGATGAAGACAAAACATGTTTGGATCATTCGAAAGATTGCCTCGTTAGAATCATACTGACACCACTTTCAACGTAAACTTCGCTAATATAAGCTAAATAAGTAGAAAAAAAAAAGAAAATGGCCTTACGACTGTGTCAAGACGCACAAACCCGATAGACCACTCCGAGTTATAGTTTCCGAAACGGCCACGTGGCAGAAATCAATAGCATCATTTTTACAAGAGAAGTTGAGCATTGTAACCTTTGACGATCACTTTCTTGTAAAGAACTCGGAAGAAATTTTAGACTTCCTGCATTCTTGTTCCACTCATGCGCTCTATGCCGTTTCTCTAGACATTAGAGACCTTTATTACTCTTCGCCACATGACAAATTGCTTAATTTTATGGAAGGCTACATTGACGAGTTCAGTAGTGTCCCTTTTCAAAATGCCACAGGGGTGTCTGTTAGTGGTTTTTTAGAACTTTTATCGTTTTATCTTCGTTCCACTTTTATCGTTATGATGGTAAGCCATGCCTACAACGCGAAGGAATATGCATTGGCTCATGCATTACCCCGATTCTTAGTGACTTGTTTTTATCCGAGCTAGATACCATTCTGGCAGGCCGCCTTGACAGCATGAATGTTGTTCGTGTGTTTCGCTCTTTGGACGATTATTTATTCTTCTTGGATTGTAATTTTGATGTCCTAGAATGTCGCGTCCATGATGTGTTATTCATTGTTAAAGAAAATTTTAGGCCCATCGAGTGTACTTTCGAACTTCCGATTAATAACTCAATCCAGTTTCTCGACATAAACTTGACATTTCAACCAAATCCCACTTGTTGGGCATACCAACCAAGGAGCAGCAAACCACTCCTCCCCTTTCATTCCGCGCACTCAAAATTGGTGAAGAGGCTACAAATGCATCATAATCGGCAGGAATAAAGATAGGTTAACCAGAGAAATTATGGAAGCTGAAAAAAATAGATAGGTTGCAGTCTCAATGCGTGAGCACATCATTTGTATCCCTTTCTCAAAAAGAACTATGTTATCTCAGACGATTATAAGTGTCTCTGCGCATGTGTGGTGGTATGCAAGTGAAAGCGTGACATGTATAAATTGTGGGTTTTTTCCAAATATATTTTGTTGGTAGTTAGCGCTCGTCCTGTTGTCTCCTTTCTTTGTCTGTATCTAATTTGCGCTTTCAGTTCCCATTATGCATCACCAACAGGTCCAAACCTTGACCCTTTTGGACTCACTAACTCATCTCTGGCACTAGAACCCGTGACGTAATATTCACAGCTGCGCGATTGGTTGAGGCAGGCAAAAGCCAACGCAAGTTATGCAGGACTGATAAGCTTGCAGAACGAGCTATTTTCGCTTAAATGTAATGCACATTGATTTTATAGCAGCAAGAATGGTGGGGTAAACACTAGAAGTTACGAAAGTACATGTAAGCATAGAAGTATCAGTGCGCACTGCTGGTTGTACTGGGCGCACTATGCTTGTTATAGCTACCCAGCAATTCGGTGCTTTGGGGTTGTCTCGCACCACACTGGCCGATTAGCTTAAGCGACATTGTTTTACTTAACCCCTTTTAGCGAGAATGCGCAATGTTTCCCGAAACTATTACTTCCAACCATTACAAAAACAAGCCAAGTACAAATACGGTCAGAAACAAAGCGAGCGCGGGCAGCGGTGCTGCGCAGTATGGTTGGCGCCATCTAGGAGGACTGACGGAAAAGCAGACGTTCTGTTCGCTGCAGACTAAACGGCGTACTAACGTTCGCTTGACGACCTCTCCTTGTTAAGTCATCGCAAACGTCACGAACCACACAACTTGATGGGAGAATCAAAGTTTTAACTTGAATTTATTAATTACCAAGTGAATGAAGCATTTTTTGATGCCGGACAAGTGCTGGGGGTGCTATAAAACACCAGATCTTTCGGACAAAACAACCTTTTATTTTGTCAACGAGCTTCCTGGATCAGAGAACAAATCAGAGTAGAAGATATATCATAGTTCGAATGAAGAAAAATAAATGGGCTTGGGCTGGTCTTGTAGTGAGACGAACCGACAACCTGTGGACAATTAGGGCACCAGAGTGGATACCGAGAGATGGGTCTGGAAGAAGGGGAAGGCCAATAATACGATGGAGAGACGAATTAAAGAAATTCGTCTGTCAACACTGAACTCGAGCGGCGCAGGACAGGAGCTGTTGGAAGTCAATGGGAGAGGCCTTAGCCCTGCAGTAGGCTTGAGTAGGTTGTTGTTGTTGTTGATGATGATGATGATGATGGTGGTGGTGGTGGTGATGATGATGGTGATGATGATGGCGACCCTTCGTTTGGTGATGTGGAGTAGCCGGGGCCATATTGGCTTCCAACCTCTTCACTCAATAAACCAGTTAAGCTACCTACTATGAAAGTGAAGAAAGAGTCGTAAAGGATATGTAACAGTAAAGAAGTCGTTGATAATCGCCAGGTTTTCACCATCAAAGCACGTAAAGAAGCCTAAGTTCCTCAAAAAGCTTTTAGAGTGCATAACTTTATTGAGCCCGAGACGTTATGCACTCTAAAAGCTTTTTGAGGAACTTAGGCTTCTTTATGTGCTTTGATGGTGAAAACCTGGCGATTATCAACGACTTCTTTACTGTTACATATCCTTTACGACTCTTTCTTCACTTTCATAGTAGGTCTCTTAACTGTGAAACGAGCTCTGCGAGGTTATAAATAAAAGCACTTGGTCCTCTGTGGGGTTCTCTTTCGGTTCTATGATCTGAAACACCTGTTCCAACCTTAATTTTCGAAGTTTATCTACGATATTTGCTCGACATAGTACGGAGACGAGAGCTTTACGGGGAATAATCAAAAGGTGGGCGTAGGGATTTTTTTTTTTTGTCGATGTAGAAATATATGAATAAACGAAAAAAGCTATCGCTAGCACGTACCTCTGCAGCCTTATCAGCTTGCGCCAGAAGCCGCCGTTTTCTGTTCTCGCTATAGAAGCTACCGGAGCGAAAATTCAGTCCCAGCACATATATAACCTTTTCCCATTCCAACGAATGTCAATGCACTCCTTTTGTCCACGTTCAACCGCCCTTGCTCACCTGTGGCTTTTGTTTCTCCTTCTTTGGCATTCTTTTAGGGAGCGGAGGATTTAGCTGGGATGACGATGTCCCGATTTGAAGCCAGTTACTTTTTCATTACCATTTTCGCTTCGGATCAAGCAGCGGCGCGCTTGTTTCCAGAGCTTGGGCAACGCTAAATTGAATTGGTCCGCCAGCCAGAATAGACAGCTAAACGAAGCGGGTGCCGCACGAGCCACCGCTCAATATCTCCCTAGATCAAACAAATTAAAGACAAAAACACTGTAGTTCGCTGCTGTTACTACAAGGGTGGCGTAGAAAACTGTCCCGGCATAATGTGGGCACCTTTTTTTTTTGTTTGTTTGTTTGTTTTGTTTTACAAAATACGTTGTCATCCCAGGTATAGAATTCGGATAAAGTTTACATGCGTTCCAGTTGAATATTCTGCACTGTTGCGTGTGTTGCTTTATTGAAATAAACAATTGGAAAAAGACCCAGCCTATACCTGCCTATCGGGTTGAGGGCACCTCAGTCTAGACAGAGCCTTTTAGCATATAGCACATAACCATTGCAGATTATTGGACGACACTATCAAATAAAACGACAAACTGAGGAGGAGGAGGGGACAACGATGATGATGATGAAATTTCCTGAAAGATGCATATCAATTTTATTTTGGGGGGTAACTACGGGACACTTGGATTAACATGTCGTTCATTACGGTTTGCTAAAAGACCCTAAGCTGCTGGCGTTTACTTAAGTTATGACAAACCTGAATGCGCTAAAATAGTTGCGTAGAGATGTTTTTCTCAATCATACCTGATCAGAGAACTTTGTGCTGCTTATCTCAAGACAACGGGTTCGATCCCGGCCGTGGTCGTTATTATTTTTTGTGTGTGGGAGCGAAAGACAAAAACACCAATGCGTTGAGATTCCAGCGCACGTTCAAGATCCCTAGGTGGCCAAAATTAAACCGCAGCCCTCCACAACGGTGCGCCTCATATCCCAGGTGGAGCTTCGACGCAATGAAGGCCCAAAATTGGTTTTTTTTATATATATATATATAATTTGAGGACTGGAATGAGGCAGAACAAAAGCGTGTTCTCGCTTCATAGCCGGATTCATGCATTACATTGACAGATTGAAATTTTGGTTTTGAGCCTCTACAAATTAGGCGTGGAACCTGCGGCTCATATTTTTAGTAAAGAGAAGGACAGTGAAGGTGAACTTTATTGGGTTAGTTTTCTGAGAGGGGAAGGTTCCTGAGTGCAGAGTTTCTGTAGCCTTGGCTGCCGAGTGCGAACGAAAGAACAAGAAAAAGCCACGCGAAAAACAAGGGGGAATAACAGAGTTCAGAAACAAAAATCAGGTTGAAAATAGCTACAACAAAATAAAAGCACAATGAAGTTAAAAACAACAACCTGGGGATACAGCGAGCGTGCTCTGATACTCATTGCTTTTCCCTTCATTCTTGGTTTTCTGCAAATATGATTATCGCCAGCCCATATTTGATGATCAGCAGAGCCAGGGGCGTTGTTGACCCACCACCCATCCCCAACTCCAACATTGGCCTGCTTTTTCTTTTTCTTTTTTTCATACCTAAACTATGCAATCTACAGCCAGGCTTCTGCGTAAGCGAACCATTGAAACCACTGTAAACATCAAATAATAAAAAAAAACATACCTGCGTTTGCTCTTCGGCCGGCGAAATTACGTTCGAGCCGTTCATATTAGGGCGCGCGAGTGAGCGGGCCGGAGATTGAACGGAGAAATTGCGTGCTGAAGTGTGGCTAGCAACATGCAGAAAATGAGGTCAAGAATTTTATATTCCTCCGTCCGCACCAACTTTACACTGCATGACGACATTGCGCATGCCGGAATAGAGGAGGCTTGAGTGAAACGTGCGAGCGCACAAACCCGGCGGCTTTTGGGTAGAAAAACGGCGTTATTCGGACGCTTTTCGGAGGTACAGCTGTCCAGGCAGATAGCTATCAGCCTTAAAACCAACGCGTCTAGCTCACGTTGGGTATTCCGATGTTTGGGGCGCCAAGACGTGACGGTTCCTGGGCTACCCAGCCTAATATAAACTTACAAAACTTACGTTATGTAAGTGTATATTAGGCTGGGCTATGCTGGGCCAAACTAAGCCAGATTAAGTTAGAGCAGAAACTGACGCTGTGAAATCCGGGGCGCTAGGCCTGCTATAATCCGAAATACTATATGCAAAGCGCATAGTGCATCCGCGCACTCCAGATCAGCCGAAAACTAACAGAAATAGCTATATGGAATCTTACCTGGCTATCATGTAAGTACTGTACGGTCTGCTAGCTCTCATCCCTGTGTTCACGAAGGTTTCTTCCGTTTCTCGGAAGCACTTTTATGAAATATGTGTCATTGCCACTTCCGCTTCTAGCCGAAAAAAACAGCAGGGGGAGGAGGGAGGAGGGCGCTTCGGATTAATTGTGACCACACCTGGGGATCTCTATCGTACGCGAAAATCTCTACACGCGGGCGTCCTTGTTTTTCGCCTCAATCAGAAAAACCGCATGTGCGGTTTGGAATCGAACCCGCGTTTTTGTGCTCAGCAGCACGACACCTTAGGCACTGAGACACCGCGGCGGGTCATTCGGCTTCTGCCTAACGAAAAGAAGAAGAAAAAATGAAGGAGGCTCACACTAACGCGTAAGACTTGAGGGTAGTGAAGGTGTGCGCAACCATCACGACCCCCACGACGGTTTAACTCCATGATTGCAGCCGATTTGCTACTTCTTCGCTGCCGCAACGACCTTTACTACATCACTGTTGCTCTAACTGTGAGCTCCTTTCATTTTTTGGAAGTGACAATCATTGGGCGTCACCTTGGAGGGGCGTATGCTATGACCTGTCTTTCTCGTTCCGAGCAAGTGTTGCCACGATTACGGCGAACGGAGACTTTTTTTTTTTTTTTTTGAAAATCTTGGCCAATCTCCCTTTGTGGGTATGCTGGCTTGAAAAACGTGCGCCCGGGACCTTAGCGTTTCTTACAATATACACTAGAGAGGAATCTGGTGCTAGCGCCTATGCGGCTCACATCAAGGCCGTCTGTGTCATCATGGGCCGCCATTATACATCACGCTCGCCTTAGTTTCATCATTGGCTTGGATTGAAACGATTTAATGACCGTAAATTTAAACAAAGTGCCACAAAAACGCGAAGAATAGTGTCCAATTATGTAAGTGGAAAAAAAAAAGCAGGCTGTTTTGAAACTAAGGAAAAAGGAAGTAAAGCGTATTTTTGCCAGAACGGTTGTGCCTGCTATTCCGCAGGCCAAAATTTGTAGTTACGAACAAGGTTAATATTTAGGGGGGGGGGGGGGGGAACTCATTAGAGACTCTGATTTTATTAATTTTACCATTATTGCGAATAATAGGTTCCTTGAAGAGTTTGGAAAGTTTTTTGAGCGTGCCTATTAATATGTTGCCTTCGTGGTGAACCGACCGCCAACTAGTTCAACACAGAAAAAAGATAACGTGGCGTTAAACAATCGTGCACGATGACAAGATAGGACGCATACAAGCGCCCGTATCTGCCGTATCCCCGTGGTCGTATCTTGTCTTCGTCGAAGTACGTTTTGTTTCTTCTTTAATCGGCTACAAATTTCGCGGAGGCATATTACCCGCTCAGTAATGCGTCCTTCGACTCCGGCATGAGCAACTTCAGGTGCGATCACGCACTGCCTGCTGTTTCACCGAACCCGGCTACCACAGAACAGGAAGGATTTCGGCTTCCTTGTAGCTCGTAAACGTGTTAATGCATAGTGAAGAAAGCAAATCCCAAAAACCGCTTAAGAATCCAATTGTCATGCCAAGCCCAAGTCAAAAAGGGGGGTCTTCCCATGAACCCCCACGACGACATGGCTTACAAGGCGCAGTTTCCTCTCTAGTACACTTACTAAGAAACTCTATGCCCGGGACACTGGCCGGTCGCCGCGAGCACGCACACACGAGCGCTCGGCATTTTCTTGGTTTTGTTAACTACCGGGCGGTCGCCGCGAGGCACGCGCTCACGCGCGCGCTCCACAATTTATTGATATTTTTAACTGCAGACACGAAAAATCACGATTTGCCAAAGAGCTTCGCTCTTTAAAAAATTACATTGTTTTACCATATTTCTCTAGAGTTGAAATGGAGCAAGCAATGTTATGCCGGGGTGGAGGGGCTGGAGATACACACACGCTCTGGCCTGACAATTACAGGCTGGTTCACTTAAAGTGCCTCGTAAATCTACACTGCAGGTGTTAGACAGAGGGTCGAACAAGGCTCAGCTGGAGAAGCTGGACAGTCAGCTTCGGCTTCAGTGCGAAGCCTTGACGAGGGGAACCACAGGCAGCCGATCCAGCCCGGACTCGATCAGCCCTGCCCCAGAGAGCCGGCCGCTGCTCGACACCCTGAGCAGTCCGGACACCCACGACGGAGCCAGTGGAACTAACGAAGACGGGTGAGCGCTATATGAGTGAAGGTTTCTTCTCCACTGCACTATCGTTCATTCTCTCCCGTTCTGCGTTCGCGCATTACTATCGTTCGCTCTACCCGGCCAGCTTCCGCCTCGTTAGGGCTTCAGCCATGCAGGCCGAGGAAGAAGCCATAACAGAGCGGTGCTCCCACACTGCGCAGGCGCAGCCATGACGTCATCCCCTATACAACATGGCGCCGAAAGCAATACCGACGTATCCGTTCGACAATTTAATAACGCTTTTGCATTCACTACAACATAAGGAGGGCTTATAGCTGTCCTTGAATTTTTTTTTTTTTGCGATTTGAGCCTTCTATGCACACTTACGCATAAAAGCCACGTTTGATGCATGCACTGTTTTACCTGCAACTTACTAAATACATTAAAGGTCGAGAAGGGGCTAGAACACTATTTTTTTGCAAAGGTTGCTCCTGCGAACGGCTAATGCTGACGATCAAGCTTATTTCACTATAGTCTGCGTTACATGTTTTTCGGATACACTAGAGTAGCCTGATTCACACACCGTGCAGCATTTCATCGATGATTTGATCATGTGTTTTAAAACGTAGGCGCTTCACGGCCGATGAGTTGCGCCGAAGTGGAGGGCTCCGGATTAATTTTGACCCCCTGAAGATCTTTAACGTACGCCGAAATCTCGACCACAAAGCGTTTTCCCTTTTCGCCTCCATCAGAAAAGCGGCCGCCGCGGCCGGGTATCGCACCCGCGTCCTGGGGCTCAGCAGCTTTAGCAGCTTTAACCACGCTTTAACAACTGAGCCACTGCGGTGGGAATTTCATCGAATTGAACATTCACAACCAAATTAGACTAAAAGAACAAGAGGGCATGCAGACGCAGCTCGCAAAGCAATAAAGAAACAGGTTGATTTTTATGTCATAGGCATCGGTAAAACAGGAAAGTGAAATGTGCAGCGCAATCTGTCGCTGAGCATGATTTGCGGGTCAGCGGCTGTCTTGTGGGTGTGCTTGGCGAGCGACGTCCTGCTGGCGGGTCGCTTCGGCAAATGTGTACTGGTGTCATTTCCGTGAGGGATATGACGTCAGTGAGATCTTGGTGTATCGCGGCATAAAACACTTTCGTGTTAAAATATAAAACCCGAAAACGAACAACCCTAAGTATAACGTACTCTAGTTCTAAAGGTTCCTTCCCCGCAAGAAGACCCTATGTGCTGGGGTGCACCCTTTACAGGCCGCTTGCTTCGTTGTACTCACGTCATTTCCGTGACGGATATGACGCCAGTGAAATCTGTGTATCCCGGAATAAAACACTTTCGTGTTAAAATAATAAGGGATCGAACGTTTTAAGGCAAAGACTTTTACCTCTACTTCCCAAGGGTTCTTTCGCGACCGTTGGTGTCAACAGAAAACTCCCGCAAAGAAATAAAAGAATTAATTGGCGCCACCAGGAATCGAACCTGGAACTAGTAGAATAACAAAGCGAGAGCCCGTTGTCTTGCCGATTCAACTACGAGCCCATGCGGATACGGGGAAGAAGACAGGTGGTACACTCACCAAGCACATCTACGGGTTTACCCCCCTGCATGCTCACTGGACGCCACGTGATGGCTTCACGCGACCTCTCGCGCCGCTGCGCGCTCCGTCCACGGCACGTCTAGCGTCATTGTGCGCGCCTTGCGCATGTGCTAGGAGTTAACAAAAGTTAAAGGAAGCTCACACCAACGCATGGCGTCTCACTTCTATTACGCCAGTGTGCTAAAGCCTGTGGCCTCCAGTATTCACGTAAAAGATCACAGCTCCTTGTCGTCTCCCCTCACGCCTAACGACACATCAAGGAACACATTCAAATACTCCTTGGTGGGCAGGCCATCACTCCAAGCCCCAGCATCAAGATCCTGGGCCTACATCTCCAGGCCAGCACCAAGAGTGACGTATCCTTGCAGCGCCTCAAACACAGCATCAATCAAATCATACAAATGATCACGCGAGTTGCCACCAAGAAGCGAGGCCTCAAGGAATCCGATACCTTTCAATTAATTCAAGCGTTTGTCGAGAATCACTTACGTCAACCCCCTGTCTTCTTCTCAGCAAGGAGGACATAAAGATGCTTTATATAATGACTAGAAAGGTTGTTGAGCAGGGCATTGGTCTTCCCATGAGTGCGTCCAAAGGGAGGCTGCTTAGAACGGGGCTCCAGAACTCGGTGGAAAAGCTGATAGAGGGGCATCTTTCTTACTAGAAGCTCCGATTGAGCAGAATTGCGGCGGGTCGCCACATCCTTCACCAGATTGGCTGGGCAGCACAGAATGCAGCTCCTCTTGATGTACTCCCATACTCTTGGCGACATGAACTAAAGATGCCGCCTTTGCTTAGAAATATGTACCCCTCACACGACCAGGGTCGCAGACAAGGACGGGCTCAAGCGCTCAACACCACCATCGGAGGGGATCATGCAGTTATCTACACAGACGCCTCGCAACATCGAGGGCAGCAGTACGCCATCATCGTGGCTACCTCCAGAACCAACCTCCTTGCTTGTGCCTCACTCAAAACCCAAGACATGTCGGCAGCAGAAGAGGCAGCCATCGCCTTGGCTCTCATTCAACCAGGGGTTCGGAAAGTAGTCACCGATTACCAACATGCCTACCGGAATTATCAGACAGTTTTGGCGTCCCGACCTGCACTGCGGGAGCTAAAAAACCACTCCCCACACAATTCCATTCAGCTCATCTGAACACCCGCTCACGCGTCTATGGTGGGCAACGAATGCGCCCACCGACAAGCCTGCGCTTTTACCCCCGTGCTATGGAGCTGCACCAATACAGTCCCCCGCTTGTCACGTTCAGGGCAGTGTTGTACGGAACGGCGTTACAAGGAACGGCGTTCCTGGGACTAGTTCCTTTTTGGAGGAATGGAGGAACGCCACCGTTTTAAGGGTCGGTGGAACTGTAACGGTAACTCGTTACGTTTTTGCAGGAACGGCAGGAACGGCGTTCCTGCCGTTACATCGCTAGGATTTGGCTGTTTTAGGGGCGAAGCTCCTTAAGTCATGGGTCTGTCCATCCCTTGTGTCTCGTGGTACGTGACCGCCGCATGCTTTCGGAGATGTCGCAAAGTGGGCCGCGTTGCACGCGCAAGAACCGGCTGCAACCGGCAGCGCAAACTCGGCACCGGGAGCGCGAGCTTGTCTGTGTTCGCCAACGGAGGCGCGAGCGCACGTGCACTGCGAGGGGGAGATCACGCAAGAGATCACGCCACGAACGCAGGCAGTCGTTCTCGGAGATCGAACGATACGCAAGGACCTTTGCTCGTTTCCTCTCGTCTTGTTCGGGCACAAGTTCGCCCTAAATAAAAGTTCTTTCTTTACCGTTGTGTCCCATCCTACGTGACAAATTGTGGTGGTGGTGCGGGGTAGTCCTCGATGGCGCGGGGTCTTTCACCAGGTCTGGGCCTGGGAGCATTGACTCCGAAAATAAAAGTTGATTTGTACAATGTACGCACACAGTCTTACGTCTTTCTTAATGATGTAATGGGCGAACTTTCACGGGAGAGTTACGGTTACCGATGATCTCCCCCTCTCGAGCTTCGCCCCACTTATCATCATTCATTCCGTGGATATGACGTGATTTTTTTTTATGCCAAGGCTCGAGTACAAAAATCCACAAGTCGCTACTGCATTTCTCTTCCTATAAGCTGGTCAATTTGCCCGCCCTTCAGCCGTAAGTGCTTCCTCGAAGGTCAAAGGCAGAAGAATAACCACGCAGCAGGCCGCAGCTTGTGCTTGCTTTCATGCTGGTTGAACTTACGCGGCGTTCGACGGGTGAATAGCGTAGCCGCAAGAATGCTTTTCACATTTCATCGTTTGCCTGGGGAGGCCAGGACGCGCGTTTGGCCGATAGAATTGGTCCGTGGCGGGGAAAGATTGTCTAATACGGGATCCGGAGATTTCGGTGTAGGACAGTTAGGTGCAGGACGTTTCGGTGCGGACATTTCTGTGCACGGACATTTTGGTGCACGAGGTATTGGCCCAGACATTTTGAGTCACGGGATGTCCCAGGCATTCTTTGAACATTTTAGCTTTATTATTGTAATTTCGTGACTTGATATGATTTAACGTTCGAGACTTGTGCTTGCGCCGCCGTGTGTGGAAACGAACGCTAAACCCTGGCGGAGCATTGCCACGTAAAACCCAATTTCTGTAGTAGATGGTAAAAATTAACGTTGTTAATTTGCATCCGTTCAACCTTTTTGTTATTTTAACATTCATGTGAACAACCATACTACATTAAGTGTTACCAAAGCGCTTTGCTTTCACTTCATCCTCCAACGGTCCATCCTCCTCCGCCCCCCCCCCCCCCCCCCAGCGAAACATCCGAAAAAAAAAAACGAGGTAGGTTAAGCGCGTGTGCGTTCCGTTTTAATTATTTTCTCAATCAATCTCGTATTTGTTGCATTCGGTGTCGGTTCTACTTAAAACTAACCAACCAATGATTGCACTTACGGTGGCGTTACTTAGGGGAGAGGAAGGCTGAGCCCCGCCGGCTACCAACCCCCTTGGTGGAAAGAGAGGGGTGTCACTTGTGGTTCACCATTGCGTCAACTCGACTTCGAAAACTTGAAGACGACTGTTCCCGCTCTCGTCACACTAGACTATTCAATTTTTTGCTCCTTATAATGGGAGAAAGCAATGTATGCCTGGGGTGTCTACTATATGCGCGACTTGAAGAGTTAATTCCCAATGGGGAGACTGAAGGCGAAGAAAGAGCGATTCCTGGAGTGGGGGCGCCATCGGTATGACCGCGACGCGCGGAAGGGCGTAGCCAGCAAACGATAGTGGCCATTGTGTTTTCAGCGGCATTTTGTTGCACATTATAGAGGTTTCGTGAGCTCATGGTGAATGTAAAGCTTTTTCCTGTATCACTGCGGTGAGGCTTCGGAGACCGTGAACTCCGCCACGCCTGTAGGATTTTCAGGGGAAACCGAAAATAATATGACTGAAAAAGAAATCTGGTCGAGATTTGAGCATGCAGGCGGGGAGGGGGGGGGGGGGGGGCACTAGGAAAAGTATTAAAATTTGGTGAATGTAGGCATGTAAACATAAAACAAAGGTTGGTTTTCCCGAACAGGATGGGTGGAATTTGTATGCACAACCCGTACGCGCTTAATGAACATTTAGGACATTAGAAGCTGCGGATGTTTTCCCAAAGGCCCGTTTTTCCTCCCCGACAATATTCTAGACCAGTGTTCGCAAATTCATTTTAGCAAGGCAGCCCAGCCTACGTAATACCCTTCATAAGGTTTTCTGCATTCTGGGGGCTAGCTAATGTTTGTTAAGTTTTGGATATTGAGGGTGTGCATGAAAGTTATGTAATTTGAGGTTGTGTAATTAAAAAAACAAAACAAAAAACGTGTCGGACCATCGTAAACACCGGTTAATTGTCTTAGCTAAAAAAGAGCGAACGACCTGTCGTAAATGAGAAAAAAAAAACGTGTGCTAAAGATTTCAATCGGCTGAATAACAGGTGTCCCCAGGAATAAATATTAAACAAAAATATATAAATGTAGAATTTCTAAAAAAAAATCAAAAATTAAGTTCACTGCTCCAGATTGTTGTCCATAACCAGGTTAAGCGGAAATAAAAATATAACGGCTGTCACAAACAGGCAAGCACCGGATAATTTGATCGCCGAAAAGTTTGCGCACCGAAATGTCCGTATACCAAAATGTCCATGCACCGAAACGCCCGTACACCCATATGTCCGTACACCGAAATTTCCGCACCGAAACATCCTGCACCGAAATGTTCTAGAGCCGTCTGGAGTTTGTACGGTGCTTGATTATTTTTATCTCCAGATAATCTGCTGCCGGCGGTGTTAATATTCGGATAATATACGTAGTTCTATGCGAGTTTTAAATTTCTCACTTAATTTTGCCCCAGGATTATCCGACACTATATTTTGATTTAAAAACCTAGTTGTAACGTTAATGTAACGACACGTTCCAATTTTCGAAGTGGAACTGGAACGCGTTCCTTTCCTTTCGCAGTAAAGGAACTTGTAACGGGAACTCGTTTCAAAATTGGGAAGGAACGAGGAACGAGCTTTCGTTCCTATTTTAGAGGAACGTGTACAACACTGGTTCAGGGAGATAAACCAGCATTATCGCCTTCAGAGATTCAGAGAAAGACTCTACCATCGCCTCACCCTGACCTTTCCAGAGAACAACAAACTACCCTATGGCTACAATCCGGCTCCTTCCCACACGCGACGCGTCTGCAATTAATATTCACCAGAATCGCTACGACGCAGAATGTAAATTTTGCTCAGAAGTAGGAACACTCCGCCACATAATCTGGGTGTGCGACTTTAGCCCTGAGCACCCTCCTCTCTTCCCGTCAACTACCCAACAAGAGCAATGGGAGATGCTGCTGCCCTGCCCCTCTCTGCCTATACCCAGTTTCAGCTGGTGGATAGAGCACAGGCGGCGCGGACTGCATATGGGCTTCAATGAAGGAACCACTCCCCTGCGCCGCACTCTGGGGAAATATTTCCTCCTCCTCCTTCTCCTCCTTCTCCTCCTCCTCTGTCTCTGGCACCGATCTCGTCGTCAGTCCAGTGACTGACCTTGTTTTCCGTTTTGCCTCTCCTCTTGTTTAGCGTGTTTTTCACTGTTTTTTTTTTCCTGAACATGATGAACCAACAGGCCCAGAATTCCACTTTACTCGTTGCCTCTGTCCGCGGCGGCAGAGACGGAGAAGTGAGATCATCCAACACCGGATCTGAGCTAAATTCCTTTAATTTTATATAAAAAAGAGCTTCCACTCTTGTGCTACACCAACGCAACTCAACCAACCACCGTTTATACATCATGCATTGATTTAACCTTACGAAGAATCTCTTTGAAGTAATAAAGGGTCTGGTTAAGTGCATTTAACTTCTCTCTGGTTTGACTATTTGTAGAGCGACGTGAGTGAATTTTAGTGACGTCGCACGGGTAATCATTGTGGGTGCCGTTTCCAGCTTTGCTTTCCAACCACATTCACAGGGTGGATTGGGCGAATTTTTTTTTACTGGCCGTTCGGTGTCTTAAAGAAAGAGTCTGCCCCAGATGGCGCACCCTGTATGCGACACTGGGAGTACACGGCAAACATCTACAGGTCAAGGACTGGAGAACGTAGCAGCCTTGCGCTCTACCTCAGGTTCGACGATCGGCGAGGAGTCGAAAACATTCTGCATACAAATCAGTCGACGGTTCTCAAACGCCTTGCCTTGCCTGCAGACCATTTAACTCGTATGAAAAGTAGCACACACAGAGAACAAAAAGCTAATATCTCGCTGGTGCTGGAACGACCATTTTAGAGTTGTTTGTAAGCTTGCAGACATCCTAATTAAATAGGCGCACTTCTTCAAAGAGCTGTCCAGCGGGTATGAAGGGAGAAGGCTCAGCGGGGCCGCTTTCTGAGCCAACCGTAATTACGAGTCTTACGCTGCGGCCAATCGACAGCTTCGATTTGTGGGGTATATTTTTTCCTGTGAGATCAATTACCCAGATGCTCGGTGTCAGTATAGGCGACAAAAACAGTATTTTTTAAGTTGTTTATCAGCGTCGTAGGAGATATAACCTGACGTACCTGCATTACATAAAGTGCAGAAAGAATGAGTCACTTGAAACGAAATAAAAAAACACCTAGGAAACATACCGTGCATACTTGACAAAAATAACCTGCAGAAAGGAACGTTTGCGAAAAGGCAAGATATAAGCGTTTGCATTTTGACGGAGTTGAACGTCAGTTTGGGAGCTCTTCGGCTTATGACACCGAGTTATGGCCGTAGTTCTCGCGACAGACATTTGTCTCACGCAATCTGCTTGACTGCCAGCGTAACACTTTCAGTGCAACGTTCGAGCCCTCTTCTTTTCCCATTTCCCTCGCATTTTCTTCCACCTCGCTGTCTCCTATTCATTTCTGCAGTGCTTCAATGCGCACGGCTGCGCTTCAAACGTCGCGCCACCACACTTCAATGCGCCGAGTGCGCCAAACACGGTTTGGCGTGATCTACTTCGCCACGTCACTCGTGGGCTTGCTTCAAACGGGCTTGCTTCAAACGGCATGAAATCATCCTTTCTTGCCTTGCGCTTCTTGCTTGCGTAGCTTCAAAATTTAAGCGCGCCCGGGTAAATTGATTTTCGCGCCATAAAGCTTCTCCAGAGAAGGACTAGAAGGGCCTACTCGAAGATTTGATTTCAGGTTCCGAGACCTGCCTTTTTTGCTGCTCCACATCGTTGCTAAGCTCGCCGAAATTCTCTCCCCTCTCAATTTCTTTCTATTTTCTGTCTGGCTGTCGGCTAGCTTCTCATGCACGATCTCCCGTCTGCGAAATCGTACACCCAATAAAAAACGCGTTCACTCACTCTTCGCTAACGTTCACCTTGGCTAGTTCTCGATCCCGCCTTTCTTTTTTTCTGTGTTTGCCTTCATTGCCTGCTTTTATCCAGCTTTTGCCCTCTCCTTCAGTGCAGCAATAGCAGTTCGCGCAACTGCACCACGCAATAGCACAGGCCCCCACTATATCACGCGAGCGCCGGCACAAGGAAGGATTTAGTGCCCCACCCTTTCGTCCTCGGTGCTGTGTGACTGGCGATCACGCCGTGCTATAAATGTTTCTGCTAGCAATGAACGTGGTAGAACTGGCTTAAATGAACTTTAGGGTGACTAGAGAAACGGTTTCAACAAGTTCAAGTTTGCCGAACGTGTCCTCTTAAAGAGTCTTCCTTTTAAGAAAGGTAAACATTGTCAAATTTCACTTACTATATGTATACGGTTTTATGCTGAGCGTTCATTAATGCATTTCCCCAAAGACCGATAAGATCTCTGTACACACGGCGCATGCGTGAAATCGGGCTCCCATTGTGTCAGAATGGTTACTTGAATATCGCGAAAAAGTAAAGGTTCTACACAAGAAAATACACGCATCGATCATGAACGAGTACAAGGGTACACCTTTGTCGCATAAACCACGTCTCGGTATACATTTATATCTTTCGTAGATGCGTCTACGTAGCGCACGGAAAATCGTCGCGCGTGGTCATTCTTCGCTTGCGATTTGGGTCTTTGAAGAAGAGAGTATCGAAAGGACACACTTTCAGCGAAGGTTTTGACGCGCTTTTGACGCAGTTTTGATGCAAGAAAGCTTTCTCGCTGCTCTCAACATTCTTGCGGAAGGGATGGTAAAGTTTTACAGCGAAGCTGTTATCGTCTAGTTGGTCCTAAAATTGCGTGTCGTAAACAAAAAAACCCAGGCAGAAAGACGCCGAGCGCATGTGTCAGGCTAATCAGGCATACAGCATAGAGCTCAGTATCTGTTAAACAACCCACAAAATAAGCATCGAAACCGCATTTGTGATGATAAGGTGCCTGTGAACAATGGGACCCCCCCAGCATGTGTTCTGGTAAAGTTATGTTTGCAGATTATCTTTGAAGGCTAGGCAGACCTAGTGTCACTAAATAGAGTAGTTTTTGCCCAAGACGCTGAGCGCATGCATCAGGCTAGGTAGGAGCCAGGATTTGCCGCCAGAGAAGCCGAGCGCAAGCGACAAGCCCGCCGAGACGGCGAGAGACATTTCATGCCCTCCTCCATCACCATCTATAGTGGTTTACAGTAGCTTCGCTGGACATCCACTTTCGCGGGGCGGGATGGCGACCTTTCGTTTTTTCGCTGTTTGGGCGGGGAAGCTGCGCAGGACGAGTGCCCTTTCAAACTCCCGTGCACGCGTGCAGGGGCGGCAGTGATCAGCCAAGTGTCCTTCCCCGCAACTGATTGAAATGTTGCTCGGTGCCCTCTCAGTAGGTCATTTACACACTGGCCTGTCGGCCAACACAGAATTTTGTAAAAGATAGCAATGCCTTGCGTATACAACGTCGATCATGCAGTCGATGAAACTGACCGCGTGGTTTTTGTGGCAACCTGATGTGTTCCGGTCCTTGTTCACGGTGTTACGCATTCGTGACAACCGGCCCTGTGGTGTCGCCACATTTTTCAGACACCGTCTTGAGGCGATGCGACAGAATTTGGCGTACGGGACAGCCACGGGGATCGTTAGGCGTGATTCACCCTGTAATGGCGACGGGACCACAAGGTTTAACTTTATGATATTAGCCGACGTCGAATTACAGAAAATTGAGAGTATGAAGTTGCTGTCATTTAGTCACCTTTTTCTCTGCTTACTTTTTTCAGGACCAGCATTGGAGACGCATAATCATGGATCACGTCGAACGTCGACATCAATAAAAAATGACCACGTGGTGTTTTCCCGAGCTACAGACTGGCAGTCAAGGGCGGTGGTAACCGAGCTCGGTGTTTTGGGAGTTGCCAACGTGAAACGTTCCTGCCAGTGCAACACTTTGAAACCTTGAGAGGAACGTGAAGAAGCCGACCCACAGCGATCTGGGTATAACAATATGGCATACAAAAGGCCCTCGTTGTAAAGACATTGCTTGATTCGAAGGCTCCCTTTGTTCGCAGTTTTTTACGGTCCAAAAAGGAGCTCAGAAGAAGAAAA
Source organism: Haemaphysalis longicornis (assembly GCF_048455015.1). NCBI lineage: Eukaryota > Metazoa > Arthropoda > Arachnida > Ixodida > Ixodidae > Haemaphysalis > Haemaphysalis longicornis. The sequence continues at coordinate 23,793,075 of NW_027526335.1, read as the reverse complement.
CCATCGCCGATGTTCACTTAGTACCTCTTATAACGAAGTCACTTTTTTAATACCGAAAAATTTGTTATAACGAGGATTTATGGTACAGTTATACCTGGATATAACGAAGTTTACAAAAATTCGCAATTTTTCGTTACATGCAGTTTGCGAGTTATGGCTCGCGTGAATTAAACAGAAACGAAACCAAAATGCTAGACACCAGTGATTTCACAGTGATGCCACGAAGATTTATTTCGCAGTAAAAACCTGCGTGGTTTGAGCCTGCTGATTTTGCACCAACATAGGCACTACAAGGCGCTCCAAGCTCACTTACCCCCGTGTTTACAAACGCAATTTTATTACAACTTTTGCCTTTTGCCGACATTTTCGTTGCGAAACACGTTTCAAGAACCAAACGCACGCTGAAAGCGCGCCTTTTCGCGAACTTGATGCTTTTTCTGTACTAAGAATTTTCGAGAGGGTACTAGCTTGGATACTGTACCTGTCGGCGACGTTCTTCTTCCTCGCCGGTGGAAGCGACATTGAAAATTTTAAAATTGGAGTTTGTCTTGAAAAGACAACACTTTCTATTTTCTTGCATCAGAACTGATCACCGACGGACCAACACCACAGATAGCAGCGTAGACGCGCGACTACACGCCGACAGGCTGGCCTAGCACCTAACTGACTCATCAGCTAGCGAATTCGTTACATCCAGGTTAACCGTCGCAACGCCTTTGTTACGTAGAGATCACAAACACATGGGTTTCAATGGGGCTGGCGATGGGGAATCGAAAAACTTCGTTAAATCCAGTATTTCGCTACATACGGGTTCTTTACATCCAGGTTTAACTGTATGTAGTTTGAGTAGTCAATGAATGTAGTGAAGTGGATCTATGACATCACTTGTAGTCTGAATACTCCATTCCTCATCCTTCTAGATCAGGCGTGCATTGGATGTGGCTACAGGTCAAACGGGTGAGGGTTCGCCGTCACCACCACCACTGTGAGTGGTTCGACCACTAGTCTAAGGACATTTTACATTAAAGGTGAAACAACCAAGTACCTCTATGGGGATCCCATTGACAGCGACGTTAGTTATTGTGCGTGCTAATGTTTGTGCGTTTCATAAACTGTTATGCAGAATGTCTACGATGCCAACTGAGCGTTTAGTCTCAGTGGGAGGAATTCTATTGGATGGCCAAGAAGCGAATAGATGGTACACACTGTCTAGCACGCTGCGTTGACAAAGCGCTTGTGTGGCCGGTCATTCCGACCTCGCTTCCCTCTTGGATCCGCCATTGAGCACGGGAAGGGGCCTAATAAGAGTTGCGTGCATAAAACCACCGTGTCCTCTCACCATCTGCCGTCTGCTGCAATCTGCATACTTACACGTCAGCCGCAGAAGGAACGATGGTCGTAAACCTGGACGATAGCAGACGTAAGTACCCCCCCCCCCCAAAAAAAAAAAAAAAAAAATCCCCAAAGAGCTTAGATAAGTCCAAGTGGATCGCGCTCCATGAATAAGGCACTGAGGAGTGTCTGAGTTTAAAAGGAGAACACACGCCGCTGACTAGTAACTGGTTGTTTTATTACGCGGCTTGCAAAATATACCAGAGGAGAAGAAGGAAGGGACGCGAGACGAAACCTTGATAGGAAAAGTAAATACAACAAACAAAATACAAAAACACCGGAACTATACACATGCAATGAACACGCAGTGAGCACTACAGACACCACGTAACTATCAAACGCGTGGCAAGATACGGGGAGTCGGGCTAGGTCATCACGGACAGTGCAGCTTGGTTTTCAAAAGTTCAGATACCGTATTTCCTTACTTAGTAAATCTATAGACGCCTTGCTAACTCAATCATTTCCTGCCTTGTGAAGGAGGTACGTTTTTTTTTAAATTTGACCCTCACGCTGCCCCTTACAGGTGCCTGCAGCCCGCGTGTCTCGGAATCTGGGCGAGCCAATGGTTGTGACACTGTGTGTCAAGATTGCTGCCCGTGCCGGTTTTAAGTGCGAAGCACTTCTTAGTCGGGCCTACTCCTGCTTCCACCGCCGTCCTCCGTCCGCAGCCTAGCAACGGAGCTAGCTACCGTGCCTAGCAACGGCGCCGGATTTCCGACGCGTGAGGGCGCTCGCATAGCGCCTCCTCTCCCCCCTCGCCTACTCTCCTAAAGCCCCTTTACTACTCTCCAGCCAACACCACCTAGATTTTCAAGGCCTGCGGAGTGCCGCCGTGACGTCACACGGCTGGGGCGGCCGCGCGCCGCCCGCAGAGCACGGAAGCGGAGGCACTGAACAGGTTTAGTGCCGTGTCACGGCGAAAATTGTGGGGTCGTAGCATTTTGTTTCTGTTCCCGTGCTTGGACATGACCCCATAGTCAGCCGACCATGTAACGCCAAGCTGTGTTGTTTGAGTAAACATATCGGTGGCCACAAAAATCGTTTCCGCTGTTGCTCGCGAATACTTTCTTGTCTAACCATTAACCGCACAAACTATCAACCCATCAGACAATAGGAGACTGCTCATTGATTACATTGTAGTGTATACGTGGGATTTAAATGTGCTGCACTTGCAACTAACTCTAACGTTTTTAAGCTACAATCACAAACGAGGAGAAGTTAGATAGGTTTGAAGTGAAGTTATAAGCACAAAACATTAACACACGAAGCACACGATTTCGTTTTGGATAGTTTTTGGGCAGTACAATGCAATACATGCTAAAAGACTCAACGTATAGCTAAATTTGAATTTTACCTGTTCTTATTTTAAATATGTTTTTTTTTGTCATGTACGAACAGCATCATTACGAATATTTTGTTGTAACATGCACACCATATTCAAGGTCACTGCCATGTGCCAAAAAGCGCTGTGAGAGCGTAATGAAAAGCAAGAACGAAAAATAGCATTATTATATGACTAACTGGCTGATCATTCGTGGACGCCATTATAAGGATAATAAAAATGTTCTATTGTGCACGGAGGTGTCTGCAGCCGATGCCTGTAAAAAGAGTGAGTTGATAAAAAGTTTTCACCTCAATAACGACTTTTAATTGTTTTTAATCCATTAGAATTAAGCAGTCCTTCACACACTACGCTGAAACTCGAAGGGGTCAGGACTATTTATCGTATCTCGCAGGAAACTATGCGACCATGTTGAACTATTATGCTTATCTTAAATTTGAAGGCATGTTGCTCCACATTTAGATAAAAGTATCACCACAAGATTACTCGAATTTTTTTTTATGAACCAGTTCACGTCAATCCTGCGCCATTTATTTTTTGCTACCGCGCGTAAAGTATTTATAGGGGAATTAATACGTCTAGATTAATGAAACATGTGTTATTAGGGCTGTCTTTGCGACTTCTCGGCAAGCAACCTTTTTTTTTGCAGCGAAACATCCAAGTGATGCCAGCTATCTTTTAAAAGCATGCAGATCGAACACTACAAATGCATTTATGATGACTTTAAACGGATTTATTGCACTAAAAGAACACCAGTCCTGATGTGAACACAGTGACTCACTTGCTCAGCGTTTGAAGCTTTCTTTCTTTTGTTTTTGCGCTAGCGTCCGCGATCTTGTCATTCAGTCGGCAACAGAAGTTCTTAAGCAGAATGTTTGTACTGCACCACAGCACATGCTTCAGTAGGAGCTCACCCTGGAGATCAGTGTAGGGTGAAAGTCTTATCGGCGTACCGCACGTATCCATTTTCGTCGCAACTCGTCCTCTTGAGGAAACCGAAACACCGGCACTTTACACTCTGGTGTGTAATTTCCGCGACACCGCGGAACTGATCACTTGCTCGGCATCACAATTTTAGGGCGCACCATCCCGGCAGAATGACAAATGACAGGCACGAAAAGAAGCTTCGTCAGGATCATGCGCGCAGTACCATGCACGTGGGTGCAGTGAGAAAAAAAGCTGACTGAGAACACAGCAGTTTCAGTTTACAGGCGCTGTCGAAAATAGTGCGGGGTAGGTATCATTCAACCTCCGTCGAACTTGCTTGCAAATGAAGGCTGTAACTTATAAACATAAGTGTAAGTTATTTTTGTCGACAATTTACCGAACAATCTGTCCTCATTCTACCGCAAAATATACATCGATATTTGCTGTCAGTGCGCGAACTGACACAAACACGGGCATGATGTGTGGCACTACTTGTACCTCTTTACCCTGAAGGAAACTTGTTGTGAGGGGTGGCTATGAAAATTCTGGGAAGTTGTGGTTAGTGAACCCTGCCGCCCAGCCACTACAAAGGATAAGCCGGGAAGTTATGCTGAGTGGGCGCGCCTTTTCTTTTCGCCCCCTTCTCGTTGGGCTTTTGTGGGCCCCATCGGGAGGCAATTAGCGTGTCTCGCGACAATGGCCGTCTTTCTGCTCCTGCACGTACCTACTTGTGCCGGGACAGGGGACAGTGGAAGGGGTGGCAGGGCCCCCGGAAAAGCTTGCAGGCGACGCCAGCAGAAAAGTATTTGGGCTTTGCAGGGAAGACGACCCTGTGCTTTGCCAAGAAGCCGACTTTTTCAATCAGCCCCCGCCCGCCCCAGCCCGATGACGTAGGCCGCGTCGCGCAAAAGAGAATTTCGGCTTTATAGTCTAGGTGGTGTTGCTCCAGCTCGCAACACCCTCTCTCGGCGCGCCAGCCAGGCCACTACACTATATAAAAAAAAACAGCATCCGGCGCCAGGTTTCGATCCGAGGACTTTGCGGCCGCAGCGCGACGCTCTACCGACTAAGCCACGGACGCTTTTTTTTTTTTTATTGCCTGCTTGGCGACAACACAACACGCACTGTTCAGTACACAAATTACTAGCTCCAGCCACCAATCGGCTGAAGGGAGTGGCTTAAAACATCTTAGACGCGACGCTGATATTAGTGTTAGTAACGCGCCTTATATCTTTAACGCATTCAAACGCGCGAGTGCGCGCGTAAGAGACTCGGACCCCGTCGTCTTGGTCGGGGACTTTAACGTGGACGTGCGAAAGGGCGGCGAGTGGTTGGTGGACTACATGCTCGACAATCACTCCATGACGTGCCTACCGTTGGAGTCTCCGACCACCGTCAACGGCGGGTATATAGACCTGGCCTTTGCTAGGAACTGTAATGTAAGGGCTGTCCTGCAACAACCCTTAACGGTCCACTTTAGCGACCACAAGGCGGTCGTAATGACCGTCGCATACAACGACAACACAAACAAGTGCTGAAATAAATACTGTCGTTTCACTTTACTTTGCGTGTGTGTGTGTGCGTGATTACATTCCCTCTCGAACATCTCTCGAACATACACGTTAATTCACCAAGATTTCCGCAGAGGGACAAACGAGGCGTGTTAAGCCGAACGTGATCACGAGGGGGTGTTAATGTAACTAACGGGCAAAATGCCACCAAACTTCAACAAACTCCCCCTCATAGCATCACCCCGTGCTTCGCACTTCCTCATACTCCCCTTCGGGGAAATGCGGGGGAATTTTTTTAGGGTTTCTTTCTCGCCTCCCTTCCTCCTCCTCCTCCTCCGGTACATTTCGCACGCTGCGGAATAAAAGCTTCAGTTGCTAGTCAGCGCCGTGTGCTGTCGTCTTTCCTCCCGTCTATCAGCGCTGTTTTGATTTCAGTATGCCCAAGTAGCCCAGATCACCATCCTAGCGCAATCTGAGGAGTTCGAACGACGGACGTTTTGTTGTCCGCGAACTGCTTTCTGATTTATGTTTCTTTAATTTCACACAAAAACAAAAACCTAGTGGCAACCGCAGATGCCTCCCGGTTAGCGTGCAAACGACAACCGGAAACGTGTAGGGAGTGGAGGGGGCGAGCCAACGTGGATATAGAAAAAAATGAAGGACGCTCACACTAACGCGTAAGACATGAAGGTAGCGAAGCTGTAGGCAACCTTCACGACCATCACAATGCTTTAAGTCCGCGATTGCAGCCGATTTGCTTCTGCTTCGCTGCCGCAACGACCTTTACACCCCCCGAAATTTCATAAGTGGAGAGCTCTGGCTCTGGGGAAGCTTCCGCGTGAATTGCGGCCAGTCTGCACGTCACAGTGATTCGCGTCGAAAGAAGAAGAAACAAAAGCGAAGGATGAGACGCAAATGCTAGGTTTCAGTCTTGGATACTCGCTAGGACTTAGACGTCAAAGCAAGTTCCCGGGGATTTTTTTTTTATCTTTACTTCAAGTTAACAAATGCTTTCCCTTCTTTCTCGGCTTTCTCCCGCACGTACCTAAATTGGCCGACGTGTGCCTGTACCGGGAAACGTATTTCCAAACGCTTCGCTGCACAGAGCACCCACGTGACATGCCTGTTCGCGAGATGCAGAACGGTAATTTAACGTGGTCATTGGCTGCACCCCAAACTAAAGCGTCCTAAAGCGCACCAAATCACCATTATTAACAAAAACAACGCGTAGATTTCAGTTTAGAAAAAAAAATGAAATAGCGACAAAAAAAAAAAAAAACCTAAATAGGACCTGCTGGGGCTCGAACCCAAGCCGTCAGCGCCAATACTCAGTGTTCTACACCGAGGCCTCAGAGCCCGAACGGCGGTCTTGTTTGAGCAGGCACTCAACAGGATAGCGCGCGCAGTGACATCGCACATATCACGTGGGTGCTCTGTGTAGCGAAGCGTTTGGAAACACGCTACCGGGAGGCAGCAGCGGCACAAACATAACGCGCGGAGAGACGTCGACTATCCACCGCACCCGCATAGAAGCCCTCATATTAATTTTTAAAGAAGATGGTCTTTCTTGGGCTACTTGAACTGGAAAATTTTGGTCTGTTTGTCTGTATGTCTGTATGTATGTCTTGCTGTCTTGAAAGGATAAATTTATTATCAAAAAATCCTGGTATCAATGATACAACGTAACAACCAGAAACAATTAAACAAGTGCAGCGCCTGTCGCTACAAAACTAATAGAGCGCGAAAGCTGCCACTTACAGACACTTACAGAAACACATAAACAGTTTCAAGTTGATTGTAGACAAAAGATTAACATACAAACAATTTAGAGTTGCTTACAACCAAAAGATTAACATGCAGGAAAACCATGATACAAAAACATTCGCTTCAAGAATGCAGCAATATACAAAACAGGGTTGGTTTTATGTCACAACGGGTACTGTAGCGCACTAACACTCAATTCTAACACCAAGATCAATTGTTACAACGAAAATCCCTAAGGACACAGGTCTGGAAAACTGGCATGAATAATAACCCTTTTGTTTGAAACCTCAATAAACCGGGTAGACCAATGTCGCAAAAACTCTTCCTCACCCAAAAGGGCCAACTTGCCTTCCAAAAAGGTCACGAGGTGTTGTCTGAAGAAGGAAAGCAAGGGCCACTGCATACGTAGCCTGCGATTCTGTGCTACAGCCCTGCAGCGATTACGCCATAGTATATAATCGCCAATCACTACGAATAGTTTGCCAAGGGGAGTGCCAGGGCACTGTTCTCTCAGCTGATACCGTGCCTGTCATTCGATTCAGCCAGCCGGCCAAAATGAAACGAAAGCTTCGCAATAGTGCTCTATGCTCACAGCCAAATCTAAACGTCTAAGTCCAGTGTCAATGTTTATACTTGTCAAAATTGTTGAACAAGAGCAAGACATTACGCAAACATAAGGCAACAAATCAATACATAAGTGACCATTGCAGTGTTCCTTTATTAAAAAATCCCTGCATGCTTGGTTTTCACATAGCAAATGCAATACTACATCAACGGCACAAAACCGTCGCCTGCTGTTGCCCGCGCCACCTCCTGGCGGCATTTAAGAAATCAAACGGCAATAGCAACGAAATGTTCCACTAGATTAGATCCACGTTCCACTTGGAACGCTCGTGGAGTAGGGCAACGTGGTTCTATAAACGTTGTAGTCGGGTGCCTCGATTCACGCGTGTCTCCGCCGTACGGCAGCGCTGGCGTCGAGGCATCCGACTTGGAGCAGTGGAACGCGGTAAATTTAAATTGACTTGTGCAAACCTGTAGCGTGTTATCTTGGAAGGAATGAGACTGGAGAGGAACACCATGAGAGGTGAGCGGGAAAGAGAAGGGATGCATTTACTTGCGAGAGGCGCTAGTCGACTATCGTTGCGTCGACATTTGCAACGAAATTAGCAGATACACCGCCATTTTTTTATACCTTAGGAAGTAGCACACACATTATTAAGATAACGTTTCCCTGTACTAATCATAGACGCCGAATCAGCGTAGCCAAATTGACAGGCTGGAAAGCTTTACGCGAGGATACCCTCCCACGCGTCACACCTGCGGAAGGCTTGGACCGCTAGCCACATACCCTCCTTGAAACTCAGTCTCGGCACACTAAAAGCATCTACCTCACTCCAGAACTCCCGGCAGTTGACGCCCACTAAAACCACCTCTGGTAAGCGAGACGTAGCCTCCTAAATCACTGGCAACGCCGCAAACATAACTGAAACCTGAAACGTCGCATAGCACAGCTTACTAAAACCGCTCTACAATATACCAAGCAACTACAAAATCAAAACTGGCGCACCTTCTGCCAACAACTCGCCGGGATGCTCACGACCAAACGAGCATGGCACATTCTCCGAAGTCTCACGGGCCCTATGCACCACCTCCAAAACAGCCACCAACCAAGCATTTTTTGACTCATCCATAATAACACCCTACCTCCGACAGCATATACTGCCCCGTCCAACCCCCCCCCCCCCTCTCTCCACCTCTCTCCCCATCTCCTGAGCATTGAGAACGCGTGATGCGCTGCAGCCAGCTCGAAGAGCAGGAAGCCTTGATTATCCGGGCGAAGACTGCAAGGTAAATATAACTGGTAGCGAAGCTTCCATAGAAGCCCATACGTTCAGAAAATGGCGGCTCTTAAGCTGCTCGTGGGGCTTAGCGCCATCTGTGTGAGGAGGGAACACTTCCGGCGGAACAAAAAATAACCCGGATGTGACGCAAGATCCGGTCAAAAAGTGACGTCATTTTGGTGGCATTAGCGCGAAAATTTGACTTCATAATAACTTTAGTAGGCCTGTGATCGCTGAGGGCTCATGTCATTGCCATCTGACGCAAGTTGGCGAGCCCTTAACGTGTGTGCTTCAATTCAACGCTAGCTTAACTATAAGAGACTCGTGACTAGAGAAACGTAATGAAGAATACTGTCGTATGATTCGCCTCGGTTTTGATAAAAACGGCTTGCATTTTCTCTGAAACTTTATTCTGTATTCATTACTTACACTGCTGTATAAAAGAAATCAGTTGTTTACCTTGATTGCAGCGGGTGCCAAACCGGGAACCAGGCACGTAGCCCCGCCCCCCCCCCCCCCCCTCCTCCTAGAATTTTTTTTTTCTGCCATGGGATACAGAGCACAAGATGGCACTCCACCACTCTGCACCCCCCCCCCCCCCCCCTCCTCTTCCTATCAAAAACGTGCCCCCTACTCACCGCAATACAAATTTCTACCAACGCCACTGCGCGTCGCACATATGCAGGTTGCATGCGCGCCTTAAGAATAGATCAAGGTTATATAATGCTTGCTCGGTTTGTGTGCTTCAGTTCTAAGAGAAGAAATAACGCGCAGCCATGCTATAATCAGGACATTTGAATTTTATTTCAGGATAAACATAACACAACTTTACCACACTGTACAAAATCTGCACGTATACAAATAAGTACAAAATGTTCGTGGGCACTACATGCATTATGATTTTCTTTACGCGCCGAAAAGTTGAATTTACCCGTAACACATAGCATTATGAGCAATGAAAGCCTCAACAGCAGAACTACTTCCAAACAAGAGAAAAGAACTAGGCACTGCATCTTGACGCAGAAAACCGGGCCGCAGGAATGCCGATTCACGAAAGTGCAGCGAGCACACCGCAGCTGTCCCAGCGTCTTATCAATTAGAAATGGGTTTCTACAGAACTTCACGAAAGATTCACGCCTGCAATTTCGTGGTTGCATTGTTTAGGCAAGTGTCGCAACAGATAAGTAAAAAGAGAAAAAACTGGATCAATGCAAAAGAAAGCGACGGCAGTAAGGGAAAACACATAGCAGGGAAGATCTCAGCTCGGAGCAGCACAACACAGTACTGCGATGGAAATATTGCTTGCGCATACAAGCGCGGGAAGCAGCGATCACTACAAGCGTTTTAATGCAATAGAGAAGGCACTGAGATAGACAATTAGAGCGAATCGTTTGAATTCGAGTGGCGCACAGTATTTGCGCTATTTGAATACGCTGAGAAGTCCTAGAGTAATTGACACCACTTGCTCCGAGCCAACCTGAGGTGAAATCAAGAGATAACTGTGATATAACAAAGCTTTAGACCCATTTTTTTTCGAATCACCGCCACGTCCCCTTACACAACCCCCGTGCACGTATTAACACTGCTATAGTTTTGCGTTACCTGTGGAAATGAGAGGAAAATGGTGCAGTGAAACGCCAGGCGTACGGGAGTTGCTGTTGCAACCTTGTACAGCACATCGTTTCCGTAGGTACCGAGACAAGCGCTCCGCTCCAACCGTTGGCAGCATCATCCCGTAAGACACCGTGCCCGCCGGGCACGGTATTAAACGTGTCCACCCACGATACAACGCACCTCGCAACTCCACGCACAGCAAGAATTAATTGCGCACCAAATTAACAAGAAAAAAAATTCCCCCGCATTTCCCCGAGGGGGAGAATGTGAAAGTGCGAATGCACGGTTGTCGGCCCGCTTGCGGCGCTTGCGCTCGGCCCCCGCAGCCCACCGCCTCGCCGCCTTCTCTTCCATCTCTTCCATCGGGTTTGTAGTATCACGTGTACACCACGCAGTTATCAAGCCGCTATAACGCCGCTGAGTCGCCAACGCACGCCGCTGACGACGTAGTTTGAATGCGTTAAAGATATAAGGCGCGTCTAACACTGATATCACCGTCGCGTCCGTGGCTTGGTCGGTAGAGCGTCGCGCTGCGGCCGCAAAGTCCTCGGATCGAAACCTGGCGCCGGATGCTGTTTCTTTTTCAAATATAGAGGAGCACTGCGGACGCCAACGCCGCCGGCGGTGGATGGTTTGGGGTCGCTTATAAAGTGCATTTAAAACTCCCACCTCCCCTCGCGGGAACCCCTGTGTAGATGCGACGCATAGGCGGAGCGGCGAAGGGAACGCGTTTTATAGCGCTCATAACGTTGAGGGGACTGCGTAAGCTGGTCCCAGTCGATGACGACGTTGGCGTACTTGTAAAGCGGCGTGGACTCTAGGTGTTTGAGCCAAGCGTGGATGTTGCTTCGCCGGAGAACGGCACACCGGTTATATGCGCAGAGCGCCCGAAGGAGAGGAAACCGCGGAAGAGAGAGTACTGCACATGCGCCGGCCCCAGCGCGTCTGCCGCGGCTATGACGCAACGCAATCCAACACAATCCACTTTAATCCAATCCAATCCAAATCCAATCCAACCGAATCCAAGCCAAGCCAAGCCAATCCAATCCAATCCAATCCAATGTCCCTCGCGAGAGAGTGTTCGTTATCGGAGAGGAGAGGGGGTGAGCGGCGGAGAGTGGCGGAGAGCGCAGCTCGCGCGGCGAGGAGAATGGCAGAGGGGTGGACAACGCCGACGACAACAACGACGACGACGCCGGAGGGACAAGGCGAGTGAATCAGATGCTCTGCATCTAAAAAACGAATGCGAATGCGCACCACCAAAACATGTGAGGGGCGTTTCCTAGCAGACGAACTTAAAGGGGGCCTGATATGGATTTCAAAGTGTTTTTGTTTGTGTCAGAAATCTACTCTATAGTTCTTGTAGAAACAAGTCCAAAAATAGTAAGCATATTCGCTCACGCTAACAAAAGTTATTACCCCGACGAGACAGAACTATTTGTTGGCTCGGCGGCTTGCGATGACGACATAGTCCGACCTCGTCCGAGGCGAAGCACTCATTTCATGGTTGGCCGCCGGAATGTCCGCGATTTTTGACGGCGGCGGTTTGGTTTAGAGCGTCGTCGTTACCATGGTTACTTCAGCGAGTGGGTCGCACATGAGACGACGACGCCCTTTTTTTTTTTTTTTTTTTTGAAGCTACGTTTTCAGTCTTTACGGACTTTGAGCAGGGGATACTGGTGATTGCGGAAGTCGACCTTGCATGCGCGAGAGTTTCCGTGAACGGTAACTTATTTTTACCGTCGCTACATAGCGATACAGAGGCTAGAATTTCTACCGACTGTAGTAGCGAGCCCCCTGCGCCGGCGAAATGTACGCTCGCGTTTTGATTAGATTACCGGAAAGTTCCGAGTGAACGCCCTCCCCCGAAACATCGCCCACCCCCTTTTACGGGTGAAATATTCAATTTACTGAAAGACGCACGCAAACCCCGTAAAATCCATGGCTTTAGCGCCGATGAGTGAACAAAACAAACCCGAATCATCTCTTCATGTGTAGATGCGGTCACTTATTCGTCCTTTCCGCGCTTGACCCGAAATTTCGCCCATCTCGTATTTTTCACTTGATATCACTGTACTTAAATTTGGGTGGGCGTTCTTCCGGAATTCTTTACGGCACAGCAAATGCGCTGTGCTCTGCGCTTCATGCAAGCAATCTTAGTTGATCTTGTTTACTACATTATTGCTAAATGATGATCAGGAGCACGATAAATGACAATTTTTTTTTAGAATGAGCGAGCAAAATTTCCGCCCCTACTCCAGCTTCCCACGCTTCCAATGGTTCAGATGCCTTTATGAACTAGCATAGCTCTTTTATGCTTTCAAAATCGTCTTGGGCAAGGTAATATAGGTAACTGCGGAATCATTACAATATATCTTACTCATTTTATATCGAAATATTTAGCGGTGGCGTGAATTCTGGTTAATGCAATACTTGGTCCTAATTCTTCCCACTAGATGGCGGCGTCAACGTCATGTTTTCGATTTTTTAAGCTCTACAGTAGAAGTATACGGCTCTTAAAAAAAATTATTGTATTGTGAGAGTTCAATCTAAGACGTCTAAGATTGAAGCCATTTCAAGCGTAAGCGAACAGTTCTGGGCAACAAACGTTTGTGTCATTTGCTTTGCGACAAATTCGCCAGATGTCGCTACTCGGCAGAGCCGGTAAGCCGGAATGCAGAAACCGCAGAGTGCAATCCTTTCGTTTTGAGCGGCAAACGGCTACTCTTGCTTCGTTTAACACGGTAAACGGTAAAGCGCGCTAAGGACACTAGGCAACAGGTTCATTCAGAAGGCCGGTGCAGCAAACCACACTTTCCTGCGATCATGACTTGATGGAAGCAATGAAATGAAACTCTTTGGCAGTTGTCGTTACGGGATGAGCATGCTCTTGCCCTTGTCGCGACCGCCGCAGAGAATCAGCTGCGACAGCGTTTGTGCTTGAACTGATTTATTCAGCCCGCGTGAGCGCACTTGAGCGTGCGCCTCGTGATCACGAGCAGTGCCCGGCGTGGTCCAAGCGCTGCGTGCGGAGCTCCTCCTTCGTCGTCGTCGCGGCGCTCCCTTGGCGCGCCGTTCGTTACCACCTCTGAAACAACGCCGAGGCTACGCTCGAAACACAGATGGTGCAAAGAATCCTTTCGGGTACAGCGTCCAAGAAAGCAAATGCAAAGAAAACCACAGAACAGGGAGGATTTTAGAGAAGCAAAGGTCTAGCTTTGCCTGTAGTGCCAGAAAAAGCGTAGTGGCGGCGTCGTGAACTACCCAGTACGCCCGCTTGATGGCGCTGTAAACACGGCTTTGTAAACATGGCGGATGCTTTTTGCACAGGCCGCTTGAGCTCCTTAATAACATGGCTGCCCTCGCACGGCGGCCGCCGGCTCGCTGCTCCACGGCCGGACTCGACTCTCCTCCTCCCGCGCGCGAAAGGGGCGTCGAGTCCGGCCGTGGCTGCTCCTGCTGGCTGGCACGCTGGTCGCGTGTTTACTTGCGCCGCGCTAGTGAAGTGATGTTACGCCAGGTGACCAGATGGCCTCGACTGGCACAGACCACAGTGAGCAGCAAGTGAGAACAAATCGTTTATTGACATCCGCAAGTTTACAGAGGCCAGGACATCATTTCATTTCGATCGCTGCAATTGTTCGTCGCTTTCGTGACAACATTTTTTTTTTGCCATAACAACTCGTTCACTTGCGCTAAGATTTCGAACGAAGGGCACAAATGAAGTATTGACGGCGACAACGGTTTCCTTTGCACCGTCTTTCTAGCGGAGTGCATAACACTCACCTTCTGTTGGAAGAATCGAATATTCTGGCCTCGACAGCTGCCTTCCGATGCGGAATTTCCCACATTTGTCATTCCACAAGCACTCAATTCCCGTGTTTTGCCAGTCCTCTCAACAACTGATGGACGCAAAAGCACATAACAGCAATAACAGTCACGAAACCGGTGCTCCGCGCACATTGAAACGGTCGGCCGTTGCAGCGGTTTCAATTTGAATTGGCGGCTTTGTGGTTGCGAATTCAGAAACGAGGTGGTGCACCAGTCGGCTGTTCGTAAAAAGTTGCGTACATTTTTGCTCAACGGATGTTTGATGCGGAACTTGTTAATAGTATTTTTAAATAACACATTGTAAGCGAACTGTGTGGCCTCTTTGAGTCACGGAATGAATGTTTTGTATTCTATACCAAAAGTAACATTTTGCCTGCGCCGTCTGGTGGGCTTGATGGTCGAAAACAGCGCTTTAGGTTGGTCACGTGGGGCGTCGATTTTTACGCCGCCTATAGGGAAGACAGGGAACGTCCAAGCTTGAGAGGCCTGAGAAAACTGAGACACGGAGCGCTGAGCGATCACGCTGGCTGCAAGCGTCGTTGCTCCTGCGCTCACTGTATCCTTCCGCCGAGAACGGAGGAGCGTCAAGCCCAGTTTGGCCCGGTGTGTAAGTGCTTTACACTCCGGTATAAAACAAATATGTATGACTGTGTAAAAGCACCCACACACAAAAGATGTTTTTTGTAGCTTTCTGATGTTTTTACGCTCGTAAAAAATTGATTAAATCAAGAGCGCACAAACACGTCACGATTAGTTCAAGAAATAGCCGTTGCGCTCCGATACCATCGACCCCCCAAAAACCCCCATCTCAGGTGCCCTTTAAGGCGCACCTTTCCGAACACTGCAAGGACTGCATCACAGAGCAATGACATGTGCCATTTTTCAGAGGGCGCCACAAAAAAGGTTTTAGAGAATGAACAACGTTTTCATAAATTATTTGCACACTGTGCCTAAATAAATGAGACTGAGAAATAAATATTGTTCGTAAAATATGAATATTGTTTTATTGTTCAATAAAACTTGGTTTTTCGTTATTAGTGTTTGTTCCCTCCTCACCTAGTCGCGCTTCAATCGCTACTCCCATAACCCCCCCATGTTGATGTCGCTGACAATAGGTTCTGAACCGCTTTTCGCCCGAAGCTTCGCTACCATTTATATTTACCTTGAAGACTGCAGCAACAGCCCTCGGCCTACCGGAATAGGATGGCCACCTATTGCTCCACTTTTAGATGCGAAGCATCTCATGTTCTGGGCTGTGTCCCTCCCTCCTTCGTTGTCGTTGTCCGCCGTCCGCACTCTACTGCGCATGCCCGTCTCTTCAGCCCCGTCAGCGTTTGGGCTGACGTCAGCGCAGTCCACTATAAAAAGAAATAGTTAGGCGGCGCCCGGTTTCGATCCCACGACTATCTGGCCGCAACGGGAGGTACGTGGTGCTCTTCCCACTGCGCTACAAACCGAGACGAGAGCATGTGCTACGAATGCGCCTTATGTCCTTCACTCATTCAAACTACGTCAAGAAGCTACTGATACAACGAAGGCACGCGAAGCTGAACGTCAACGGAAACGACGAACTGAAAACTAATGGGAACTTCAGTCGACCCCATGGCTGCTTCGCATACTACTGAGGGTTCCCCTGCGGGAAGATGGTGTAATTTTTTTAACCCAACTCCCTTCCCTTCTTTTCTCAATAAACTTTTTCAACAACAATAATACCAATTCTCATATTCGATTGCGCGTTTTTTTTTCATGCATTCTTTTTGTTTCCTAATCATATTCTTGTGAAGCGGGCCCATTAGCCCCTCAGAGGCTCTCGCGATCCTGGCCAATCCCCCAACTGGGTTTGTGTCAAAACAAACGGAACGCAACTAGAGTGTGGCTAGTGGCGGTAGCCTTAGTTCCGAACAGTCGTGCATTGCATCGTGCCGTTCCGTCGGACATGTCCGCCAGTCGCTGTGCGCCTCGTCGAGCCCGTTGTGAACTTACATGAGCTTCCTTTGGCGTCGTGCTAGTGGCGGTGGTTGTGGGTTCAGGTGGGGCGAGCGCCTCCGTCTTTTCCCGTGCTGGTGGTGGTACCAGAAGATATGGCTTACACCCACTCAGGGGGGTTGGCCAGGAAAGGGGCGCTCGCCGTGCGCCATTCCTCTCTTCCCTCACTTTTTCTTCCGAGGCATACTCATATGGTCGGCCACGCCTAGCAGATGCCGCTGAGGTATACGCTACAGGGTACATCACACACAAAATCAGAGTAAGACGCCGGAGGAAATAGGCTGTATTTGTGATAGATATGTGGCGAATTGATGAACCAGCCATGATGGCTGTTGTCATCGTCACTGGCCAAGCCCCTCGGGTAGCTAGGTGGGTGGGTCTCAGCTAATGGAGGGGAAAGAGGAGGAGGAGGAGGAGGAGGAGGAGGAGGAGGAGGAGGAGGAAACTCTTTAGGGAACTGGCGAGGTCCGCCAGGCCAGCCGCCCGATTCGCTATACGCCATACAGTCAAATCCCGTTATGGCGAAGCTCAGATTAACGTTTTTTTTTTTTCAGATTTACCAACGTCTTGAAAATCCCCTACCAAATCCCTGTTAATTTTCATGTAAAAATGTATGTATGTATTTATTGTACTTAGGAAAAGGAAAAGCCACCAACAGGCGTAATTTGTCTCGCCTAGGGGGCGGACACCGGAACGCCTGCTGGTGTAGGGGGGGAGGGGGAGGATAGGGAGAAAAGAATACATAGGAATAGGAGGATAGGGGGAGAAGGTTGACATTACAATGCATGTAACTCGCGCAAGGGTAAATATAAGACACAAAAGAGAAAAAAAAAGGAAAAAGATAGGGGGAGAAGGTTGACATTACAATGCATGTAACTCGCGCAAGGGTAAATATAAGACACAAAAGAGAAAAAAAAAGGAAAAAGGGGAATAAGGGTAAATATATAACACAGAAGAGAGAAAAAAAAGGGTTACACACTGGGAAAATTAACATTACAGAGAAACACTACAGATATAGACAACACATGAATCTACAAAGGACACAGCACACTTGTAAAAGGGGTCACACACGCACACACACAAGTACTGAAGCTGCTTCAGCAGCAGCACTCCTCCACAATCTGGGCAGCTAGGCAGAGTTGTAGTGGAGTGCGCTGTGCAGCCCCGAGGCCCGC
This sequence comes from Haemaphysalis longicornis, assembly GCF_048455015.1. Classification (NCBI taxonomy): domain Eukaryota; kingdom Metazoa; phylum Arthropoda; class Arachnida; order Ixodida; family Ixodidae; genus Haemaphysalis; species Haemaphysalis longicornis. The sequence continues at coordinate 23,775,689 of NW_027526335.1, read as the reverse complement.
AGGTATGTACCCAGGGCCTCGAGCACTTTGTCTCGCTCCCTAGCACTGCCCGGGGGCCAGAGCAGATCCTCAAGTGGCCGCGCTCCGTGAAGCACGACCAGCAGCTCTGCCCGCCCTGCCGCAAACTTGGGGCACTCGTATAGCACGTGCGGCAGGGACTGCACGGGCGCTCGGCAGTGGGTGCAGGAGGGGCTGGTCGCCCGCCCCAGACGGTGCTTCCGCTCCGCCGTCCACACGTCCCCCACTCGGAGGCGCAGGATGACCAAGCGCAGTCGTCGAGGCAGGCGTGAGGCCCGCACAGGCGGTAGGCCCCCTCCGACACGCAGCCGCGGGTCCGGATGCTTGGTCCGGATGTGTCGCTGGATGAGCAGGCGGGCGTCGTCCGCTGCCGCCTGAGCCACCATGTCCGACGGAGGCAGCGCGTGTGCCCCGGCGGCCAGCTCGTCCGCCCGCTCGTTGCCATCCAGACCAATGTGGGCGGGGACCCACTGCAGGCACAGTTGAGTGCCCCGGTCCGCCAGCTGTGCCGCCTTCTCCCGGATGCCACGCACCAACAGGGAGTGCGAGTCTCCGTCCTGAAGACGCACCAGGGCCACTCGGGAGTCGCACAGCAGGGCGCAGCGCTCGGGCAAGGGCTCCATTTCCAGCAGCAGGTCCAGGCCCAGTCCGACCCCCACCAGCTCAGCCGTGGCCGAGGAAGAGGCATAGGACAGCCGCGCCTGTCGGGTGGCCTCTCCCAGCACGGCGGCCGCTGCGGCTGACCCCTGCTGCTCCCGCACCGAGCCATCTGTGTATACTAGGGCGTGGCCGTCTAGGTCGCCCCAGACGACACCCCGGGCCAGCTGCAGTTGCCCGCAGTGGGGTGTCCGCCGCTTGCTGTGCAGCCCCGGAAGGTCCAGCCGCACGTCAGCTGCCAGAGCTGGAGCGGGGCCACGAGGTCCCGCGTCCACGGGGCCCACCACCTCCTCGTAGAGCATCAGCATGCGCCCCATGCGCGAGTGGTGGTGGCTCTTCAGCCGCCGCAGCAGCGGACCGCCCCCCTCGGCGCGTCTCAGCCGGTCAATCTGGCCAAGTGCCCGCAAGTCAGCTGTCATCTCTAGGGTCCACGCCCCCGCCTCGGCCAGCGTCTTCTCGCACGGCGAGCTCTGGGGTAGGCCGAGGCAAGCGCGGACCCCCTTGCGGTGGTCTCCCTCCAGCTGCCGCCAGGTGGGTTTCCGCAGGGTCACCAGTGGGAGCGCGTACATAAGGAGACCCACCGCCAAGGCACTGTACAGCCGGAGGGCCGTCCGCTGCGAGCAGCCGCTGTCCCGGGCCACCATCTTGCGCACTGCTGTGGTGGCCAGCTGCGCCCTGGCTCGGAGCTCCTTGGCCGCCTGCCGGAAGTTCAGTCGGTGGTCCAGGGTGAGCTCCAGGTACCGCACCCTGGTCCTCCACTGGAGCTCCTCGCCATCGATGGTCAGGCGCCGGGTCCATCCACGGGCGGCGGCATCCGGATGCACCAGCATGGCGTCGGTCTTTGTCGCCGACAGCTGTAGGCCGACGCCTGCCAGCTTGGCACGAACTGCCTCCATGGCCGCCTGCAGTTGCTGTACAATGGCTCGGCCCTGACCCTTCGGCCCCAGCACCCACAGGGCGATGTCGTCGGCGTACACCGAAATGTACACTCGGTGGCCCCCTCCTCTGGGCAGGCAGCCTGGCAGGGCTGCCATCACCAGGTTGAAGAGGAAGGGGCTGATGACGGAGCCCTGTGGGGTGCCCACGTTCACCGGCCGGGGAGCCGACAGGGCGTCCCCCACCTGCACCTGCGCTGTGCGGCCCGTCAGGAACGCCTCGACGAAGCCCCGCAGCTTGCCCGCAATGCCAGCCTCCTCCATGGCCAGGGAGATGGCATGACGCTGCAGGTTGTCGAAGGCGCCCTTCACGTCCAGCAGCACCAGGGCCGCCACCTGCTTGGTGGCCCTGGCGTGTTCAAGGGCCGCCACGACGTCGGCGATGGAGTCGGTGGCTGCTCGGTGCCTCCGGAAGCCAGTCAGCTGCTCGGGGATGGCCTCTTCCTCCGCAGCGATGGCCTCCATCCTCCGCAGTGCCACCCGTTCGAGCAGCTTGCAGCCGCAGGATGTGAGGGCCACAGGCCGGTACGCCGTGACTGCCACAAGGCCCTTGCCTGGCTTTGGTATGGGCATCAAGATGGCCAGCAGCCACTCAGGTGGCAGTTGGCCCGTGTCCCATATGACGTTGTAGGCGGCCAGGAGTCGGCCGAACCCCACCTCATCCAGATTACGCATCATCTGGTAGGTGAGGCCGTCCGCTCCTGGCGCCGACTTACGCTTGCAGCTGCGGAGGGCACTGCGGAGCTCAGTCTCTGTGATGGGGGCGTTGTTCAGGGGGTGGTGCACCTCCCCCGTCCCAGCAACAGCAGCAGCGGGCCCTGATTCCGCCTGGTGTGGCGGCAGGAATTGTGCAGCGAAGAGGTCAGCCAACTCCGCAAAGCTGGCCTGCTTGCGGATGGCCATGGCAGCCAGGGGGTTGCGGTTTCTCTGGGGTTTCAGGATGGAGTTGAAGATGCCCCAGAGGCGGCGGCAGCGTGGGTCGGCCTCCGAGCTGACGCAAAGCTCGGCCCAGCGCTGCCGGCTCAGGCGATTGGCGTGACGGCGGCACGCCGCATCCACTCGCCGGTACGCCGTCCAGTCCGCCCGCTCCCCCGAGCGCTGGGCCTTCTTCTCCGCACGGTTGCGCACCGCCCGCAGCTGCAGCAGCTTCAGGTCCGGCGTGGTGGCCCCCTCGGCTACTGTGCAGCTCTGTGTGGATTGCCTGGCGCAGCAAACCAGGCCCCGGAACAGCTCGGCTCCTGCCCCCAGGTCCTGCTCGGCGAGGCAGCGCCGGAACCGGTCCCAGTGGGTGACGTGGTGCAGTGCGGCTCGCTTGGTTGTCCTGTCGGGTGGTGCGATGTGCAGTGGGTAGTGGTCGGAGCCCCACGTGCTGGGCTCCCTCCTCCAGGTGGCCTCAACCCCGGCTGACACTAGGGTGAGATCAATGGCGGTGGCTGCGGAATTGCCACGCCGGAAAGTGCTCTCACCAGTGTTCAGCGCAGACAGGTTGAGGCGCAGCATGGCGTCCAACAGATGCTCACCGCGAGCGTCCATCCGGCCATCTCCCCACGCAGTGTGGTGTGCGTTGAAGTCACCACAGAGGAGATGGCGGGCTGCGCACAGGGACACCAGCCGATCCAGGAGGCACGCGTCCCAGCGCTGACCAGGGCGCACGTACACACTGCACACTGTAATGTCTGCACCACCCGCACTCAGCCTTAACGTCACTGCCACGCACTCCTGCACAACTGTCGTCACCGCACTGGTATCCAGCTCTGCGTGCTGCACATCGTTCCTCACAAACAATGAGGCACGCGAGGTTCCTGGGGGGTGGGACGGGTCGCCACACACCACCGCCGAGCACTGGGCACTGTCACACGCCGTGGGGCTGTGATAGCCGATGTAGCCCGGCAGGCGAATCCCCCCCGAGCCGTCCCTTCCCGCACGCACATAGCTCTCCTGTAGAGCCACGACATGAGGCTCGTGCTGCAGCAGAAACGCACTCAACTCCGCACGACGCGGTCGCAGAGAATTGACGTTCCACTGCAGCACTGTAGGCACGAGTGGCTGTGTGCGGCGGCTCCTACACTCTTAGGCAAAAAGGACTAAAATAGGGACTAAAATACAGCCGTTAGTCTTCGCGGGCGACCGTTCATCTTCAAGGGGAGTATCTGCGGCAGAATACGTGCCGTGTGCATAAATGCGGACTAACTGTTCGTCCCCGCCGACCTATAAGGAGTAACGGCAAGACGAAACGCATGCAGTTAGTCTCTTGGCTGCGTCGTTAATCCCCTAATGGCGTCGTCGTTGCCCTTTCGCGCATATGTCTGCCAGCAGTTTTATATTTCCAAAACACAAGCCATTGCAGTCACTGGGTGCTTTAGATGGTGCCACGGGAGAAACTATTGATGTTAGTTATAAGAAAATCGCCTAGGGTTAGTAGAGCGGCGGGTAATGGCAAGGAGCGGCGAAGCCTATGTTACGGAGCCTATGTCAACGTTTCTAGATTAGGTTGCCTATGTTGACTGCACGGAGCGAGGTTATGTTGATACGCTGTGTTGCATACGATTCGTGCAAGGTAATAACGGCCAATGAAAGCTTTCAAGCGCCTTAACAGTAACGCAAAAATTAGTGACGATAGCAAAAGTGGATTCCTGAGCGTAATGAATATGTATATGTTTAACAGACGAGAAAAAACGCATGTTGCTGATGACAACTGCAAAACAAAAATGCTCGCTACAGGTAAGCGTCTCGAAGTTATCTTTTACACTCGGTACATAATTGCCTTGGGCACCAGAGCTATGACAATGCTGCAACTGCTGTAAAACCGGCTTGCATTTCCCAGTCGCAATCGTCTAGCGACGCGAATTTGAAGAATTCAGGCTAAGCAATACCGAATTCGCTTTCGCCGATGCAGGAAAATATGGCATGTTTCCTTATTCTGACACTCACACAGACTACACCTTTCACATAAGTTACATAGAGCACTTAACATATGTATCGAACACTAAGAAAGCACTTAGCTTGCGCTAATTTGTGCGGAAACAAATGAGTCGTCCGATCGCCCAGCTACCTATCGCAACTAGGCGACGACGAGTTGATTGTTATTTACGAGAAAAACTATGGTTGTGAGGCTCTACTTCGAATCGAACTGAGCAATAGTCCCTAAACCTAGCAAAGCGCTAAGTGCAAAGCGCGAAACGCGGTCACGTTCGCTTGCACAGATAGAAATTCGGGCACCAGTTGCAATGGATCTGTTGCGTTATGTACAGAAGTACACGCTGTAGACTTGAATATTATCTACCGCAGTAACCACCCGGCGGCGTGGTCTGTGTGACGGAAAAAAGTGACAGAGCGGGTGGGTGCAGCAGCACCGATGCCTCGTCGCGAATTTTAAAGTCAGTAGTTCGTGACTGTGACCTGACCGACGCGGCCTCGGGACGGAAGTGGGCCACCCCACGATACACCAGATGGAGTGGTGCGTCTCAGGCCCGGCTGGACCGTTTTTATATCTCAGGAGACTTACTTTCACGAATACAAGACTACGCCGTGACACCCGTCCCACTGTCTGACCACGGCTTAGTGACATGTGAAATTAGGTACGATGTAAACCAAAAGCATGGCAAACTAAATCCCCGTTGGATAATGAACGCATCGATCATGCAAAACCCAGAATTCGTAGAACGCGTGCGGGAAGAAATAAAATGCTTGGGATCCCGCACGGTAGGGGCTAGCGAGTGGGAATCTTTCAAAACTAAAATCAAAGAAGTTGCAACCACCATAGGCAGGCGAGAGGCCGCGCGTGGAAGAGCTACCCAAAACCGCCTCATGTCAACGCTCCGAGACCTCATCGAGGCGGATGAAGAGAGGCCTGGGGAATTTCGCGAGGACATCCGCGTAACTAAAAAAGAGCTTTTCAGCGAACTGGAACATCGCTACTGGGGTGCCTTGGTCCGCAGCAGGGAGCAGAGAGTTGAGCAGGAGGCACAGCCCTCGAAAATCTTCCGCACGCTCGAGAGAGAGAACGCTACGCGGAAAAACATCACCGAGGTTCAACACCAAGGGCAGCTCGCGCGGGGACCGCGTGAAGTGGCAAGCGCTTTTGAGGACTTTTACTCCAGCCTGTTTAATTTGCAGACCGGTTTGGACCCCGTCCCCGAGGAAGTCCTTAGCGAGCTCCCAAAGGTATCGGAGGATTTGAGAAATTTAATTAACTCTCCAATAACTGCAGCGGAGGTAGAATCCGTAATTAAACAGCTTCCCAGAAACAAGTCCCCAGGTCCAGACGGGATTGTCTCAGAATTTTACATGACTTTTCAAAAAGTATTAAGTCCGGTACTCGCCTCAGTTTTCGAGGACACAATGCACAAAAAGCTACTTCCTCCTTCCATGCGAAATAGCCACCTGGTCCTCCTGCCCAAAACACCACAATCCGGTCCAATTCCAAGCACATCCGATTTCCGCCCGATTTCCCTTTTGTCGTCAGACTACAAAATCCTGGCTCGGATACTGGCTCATCGACTCGAAACGGCCCTTAGTACGGTGGTGGGCCCACACCAGACTTGCGGCTTCAAAGGGCGAACAATAAATTCCAACCTTCACTGGATGAGGACCGCTTGTGAGGCGGGAGAGCTAGGGCTAGCACCACTGGCTGTGCTACAGCTCGACCTTAGGAAGGCATTCGACAGGGTACAACGGCCTTTCCTGTTCACACTCCTCAGACACTGCGGAGTGGGAGACACCATGATGGAGTGGATCCAGATATGCTACACTCAAATCTCGACGAGCATAATCGTTAATGGGCAAGTAGGAACCCCCATCATGGTACAAAACTCTGTCCGCCAGGGCTGTCCAATGTCTCCACTACTTTTTGCTCTTTACCTGGAGCCGCTGTGTCGCATGGTGGCTGCGTCCACCAAAATCGAAGGACTCGTTATGGGCGGGCGGGAACTCCGAGTGTTGGCATATGCCGACGACGTTGCCCTTATCTGCACAACAGCTGCCCAAGCCGGAGAAGTACTCCGACTGGCACATCAGTTCTGCGGTTTCTCCGGTGCAGAGCTCAACCTTGAAAAATCCGAGGGAGCCTGGTTGGGGTGCTGGGAAAGAAAGCCGCGCAAGTGCTTCAACATGCGGTGGTCGGACCGCGTTGAGACATATCTAGGGGTAAAGATCGGAGTGGGCCAGGCGGTGGCGCCTCGATGGAAATCAAAAGTTGACGCGGCCGAATGGAAGCTTCACCCCTGGAGGAACCGTAACATATCCATTTACGCAAGGGCCCTCTTGTGCAACATGGTAGCCTACCCCGCAATTCTGTACGCAGCGCGCATCACCACCATCGATGCCGGCTCGATACAGAGGCTACACCGGTCGTGGGCAGTGTTCGTTTGGCGGTCGCAATACGAGCCCATGCGCCGTACCAATCTCTTCTGGAGCGTGGAGGGGGGTGGAATTGGACTGATAAACGCAGAACTCAAGCTCGTAGTCCAGCGCTTCCTTTTCTTCCGCGACCAGGTCGACCCGTTTCTTCAGGCGGCCATCCAAAGCCTAGGCTCCTTTCACTTGCGGCCGTGGCTTGCCACATCAGCGCCTGTCGATCATGGCTCTCGCATCACCGGGTTCTACAGGGAGATAGCCAGCGCGGTGGCTTCACTTCAGACGTGTTTTTCTTGGGAATACCTGCTCGCTGTGAAGCCGCGAAAGTTATACTGGGACCTAGTTGCTCAGACACTGCCACCACCCCTGTACCGTCAGCCACCGGTCCCTCATGGTGGAGGCGATGTGCTCAAGCGGGTCAGGCAATCCCCCATCCCAGTCGGCACAAAAGATTTTTTCTTCCGTTTCCACGCGGCAGTGTTACCAGTCATGGCGCGTCAGCAGGAGCGGGGCTTCTTCCTCCCCTGGGGCGCCGGATGCCTCCTGTGTGGCAAACCGGAAACCGCAGAACACGCATTCCTTGACTGCAACACGGCGATGTATTTCTGGCACGAAATACAATCGTGCTTCAGAACGTCGTGGAACATCACTTGGCCGGGCCTCAAGTTCCTGTGCGCGGACACAGAGCACCCCGCTTTCCGTGATTGTGTCCTAGCCATCGGACTACACGCCCTCTGGAAAGCGAGGGTAGAAGCAGTGGAGTGCGCCCTCCGCCCACAACCCGCATGGCGACACTTTCTGCGGGAGGTCCAATGGACAGTCAGCGCATTGGGCACATCTGACTGCGACCTGGAACTGCGAAGGAAGCTCGCCCGAGGCAGCCATGCGCTGAAGCGCTACAAAACAAATGAGGAAAGGCGCAGGCAGGGAAACGCCTAAGCCATTAAAGGAAAAGGGGGGGGGGGGGGGGGCTGGAGCGTTTAACGGGCCAGCGTATCTACGTTGACCAAGTCCCCTTGAGAAACAGGAGAGATAGCGCCGTCCAATAGAACGCACACAATTCCTTCAGCCTTTGTTTTCGTAGAGCCTGTGTTGCTGTTCTCATTGTCCTTGTATTTTTGTTTTCGTGTCTCGGTGCCCTTTTTATTTTTATTTTTTATTTTTATTTTTATTTTCTACTCTTGGTTTCACGTTCGTTGTCATCTTACCCCCCAAACATGTAACCGACACATCCACTGTTAGAGCTGCTCCGGAACCATGTGTAACACTCGGCATGACGTGTATATTTATGTGTAAATAAAGTTATTGTTTAAAAAAAAAAAAAAAAAAAACCCGGCGGCGTGGTCTAGCGGATAGCGCGTCGGGCTTCTTGTGTATAATTCCGGGCGTCAGGGGTTCGATCCCTGCCGGTGCCGAAGTTTTTTTTCTTTTTTCTGCACTCTACGCAGTTCGTCCTTGGGGAGTATCGGAACGGACCATCCGGGTGGGGGACTAACCGTTCGTCCCCTCGCAGTTAGTCCCCAAAGGGACTAATGATTGTGGCAGAGGCCGTTAGTCCCCGAAAGGACGAACTTTTAGTCCTTTTTGCCTAAGAGTGTAGCCATGGGGGGACTCGGTGTGTAGCCGCGAGGGCGGCTGCTTGCATCCGCTCTTCTGACCTCGCTTCGACCGCGCCGAGGCTGCCTGGCTGCTGGGCTGTCGCTGGGCTGTCTGCTGCGTCCCGGCGGCATTGCTGCTGCTGCCTGGCTGCTGGCGCGTCGTATCGGGAGCGACACTACTACAGATTTCATAAAACCGATTATTTGAGAATAACGTATCAAATTTTATCATCCGCATATAAAACAACACTTCTAAATAGCGAATTCCGAGTGTACGAAATTAGTCGTGTTGGTGTGAACGACGACTAAAGGTGGGCATGTACAACTATCATCATCAGCATACTAAATGCGCGTTAGCTCTGTCGCCATTGCTTGCGTTTGGGGTGGGGGGGGGGGGGGTTCTCACCACCATGCTCGCCAGTGGCGGTGAGAAGACAGTAAAGAATGCGATGCATGGGATGAGTTCGCAGAAAGCTCGCCGTGGGCGCTGCAGTCACCTTTGAAGATTACGTGCAGTGCGACAATGAACTATGCACGTCAGCTGAACTGACGACTGAAGACATCGTCAACACCGTTCGTCGCGATGACGGAACCAGCGACGAGGACGCCGAGAGCGACGACGATGACGCTGAGACAGGGCCAGGAAGCCAAGGCAAAGAAGCCGTGTCTAACGCCGATGTTTCGCAGTGCGTAGCAAAAATGCGCACTTTTCTTAGCAGGTGCACCAATGCCACCGAGGCAGTGCACAAGAACGTGGACAGCTTCGAATCGTTCGTCTTGCAGCAGTTGAGTGGCACACGTCAGGCAAAGATCACCGGTTTTAGATGCGGAACATCTCATGCTCGGGGCTGTGTCCCTCCCTCCCTCGTTGTCGTTGTCCGCCGTCCGCACTCTACTGCGCATGCCCGTCTCTTCAGCCCCGTCAGCGTTCGGGCTGACGTCAGCGCAGTCCACTATAAAAAGAAAAAGTTAGGCGGCGCCCGGTTTCGATCCCACGACTCTCTAGCCGCAACGGGAGGCACGTGGCGCTCTTCCCGCTGCGCTACAAACCGTGACGGGAGCATGTGCTACGAACGCGCCTTATGTCCTTCCCTCATTCAAACTACATCAAGAATCTATACTGATACAACGAAGGCACGCGAAGCTGAACGTCAACGGAAATGACGAACCGAAAACTAATGGGAACTTCGGTCGACCCCATGGCTGCTTCGCATACTACTCAGGGTTCTCCTGCGGGAAGATGGTGTAATTTTTCTTCAAATACACGCGCATCCAGACCCGCGTTAGAGGCTAACGCGATTGTGCACGTGTTCCCAGTAAAAGTAGGTGGATGCTTTTGTTACGTTCACAATTTGTACCGCGCATTTTTTTATTTTTTCACTATAACGATTATTCAAAATAACGAACTATTTTTAGCGGTCCCTTGAAATTCGTTGTATCTAGATTTGTCTGTATAATGGTGAAAGTGACATGAAAAATTTGCTTACACACACAAATAAATACACAAACAGCAACACAGGGGACACGCACACACGCAATCAGGTGAAACACTTGTATGATCAAGAATTCGCAAAGTTCTGTCAGCCCAAGGTTGTCACCGTTTCCTTTATAGGGCGCGCTGTAATGAAGATATGGGGAACTCCCCATATCTTCAGGCGAGCAAGCAACCCCACCGAATCTACAGGGAACAGATGACGAGGGGGGTGGCCATCTGGTGTGCGGCTTTCGCCGACCAGAGCGGTAAGAATGAGGCAGAGCCTTGAAGAAAACAACAACAGAAAGACGTATTTGAAAAGGCAAAATACTATACAAGCACGAGGACATGTAGCGTTAACGAGAGGAAACTCAGAACGAATACATATGCGAGAGATAGTTCATAGTTGGACAAAATGATACAATAATGATCTTTAACAAGAGAGAGAGAGAGAGAGAGAGAGAGAGAGAGAGAGAGAGAGAGAGAGAGAGAGAGAGAGAGAGAGAGAGAGAGAGAGAGAGAGAGAGAGAGAGAGCTTTATTTATGCAAACAGTATTGCGGTGACTACGTGCCGGATGGGGTGGTTCCCTCTTCGCGGGACCCATATGCTTCCTCGGCTGCCTGGCCCCTGGAGATCAGGACGAGCTGGACTTCCAAGGCGGGGCTGGTTAGCAAGGTCTCCCATCGCTCGTTAAGGGGTGGTGGAGGGTTGGGTAAGGGGTGGGGGGATGGTCTCGGTGAAATCGCACTCCCCGATGACGCGCCGGAGCGTGCCCAATTGCCCACAGAAGCTACACTCTTTTTCGTATCTCTCGGGGTACATTCTGCTTTGAAGATAGACGTGCGGGAAGGATCCTAGCAGTTAACTAGAAAGAAAAAAACAGTTCGATGCACATGAGAGACGAAGTCCCACAATATTCACCGACCGGGCCGGATGATGCACCGCTGTCAGAAGCGATCCGGCTACCTTTGAAGCGTGGCTTCGTCGTAGGCCAGGCCGTCTGAGGACGATCAGGGTGCTTCGAGGCCTGGGAGCTGGGAGTACGTTGGAGTCCTCCAGGGCGTGGATCGCCGATGGTGGTGCAAACACGGGCAGAAGCCGTTGTCACATCACGACGTCCAAACGTAACTAATCTGCCCCAACGCGGGTCTTCTTTTTATAACCGCGCCAACGCGGAAAGGGAAAGAACAACACACAACGCGCCCGCCGCCGTAGAGCGCCCAACATCCCTCTTTTAAACACGATCGTCTTTCTTGGGCTACTCAAACCCAGAAATTTTGTCCTGTCTGTCTGTCTGTATGTCTGTCTGTTACTCGATCCAGCCACCCGGCCAAAGTGAAACGAAAGCTGCGCAATAGTCTTATATACTCACAGCCACATCTAAACGTCTAAGTCCGGTGTAATGTTCATACTTGTCAACATTGTTGAACAAGAGCAAGATATTACGCAAGTATAAGACAACACATTAATATATAAGTGATATTTGCAGTATTCCTTTATAAAAAATCATAGATGCTTGATTTTTGCAAAATGAAATATTACATCCACTGCAGAAAAAAAAATGCACTCCGCCGTCACCTGTTGTCGCCCGCGCCACTGCAGCTTCTGGCGGCATTTTAAGAAATTAAGCGGCAACAGTTACGAAAGGTTCCACTGGATAAACTCCACGTTCTGCTTGGAACGCACGTGGAGTAGGGCAACGTGGTTCTATAAACGTTGAAGTAGGGCGCCCCGATTTACACGCGTCTCCGCCGTACGGCAGCGCTGGCATCGAGGCACCCGTCTTGGAGGAGTGGAACGGGGTAAATTTAAATCGAATCGGGCAAACCTTAAGCGTGTTTACCTTGAAAGGAGCGCGACGGAAGAGGGACAGCATGAGAGGTGAGCGAGAAAGCGAAGGGAGGCATTTACTTGACCAATGTCGACAAATACTGTCGTCTTTTGTCGACATTTGCAACGAAAGGAGCAGATACGCGGCCAATTCCCTCCCTTCTGGAATCATCGGCGCGCCTTAGCACTGGCAATATGCTATACTCGCCCGCTCGAAAGCGCTCGAAGCTTCGGCAAAAGCTGAGCGGCGGAGGTTTTATTGTTATTTTCTTGCCGGCGAGCCGGCGAGTGGGCGAAGCCATCGACGCCTCGTGCGAGAAAGTTCCCTGGTTTTCCCGGGGGCGAATAGAAAGGAAATTGACTGGGTAACCAGAATTAAGCACCGTACAATAATATAAAAAAGCTGTACGATAATTTTAGACGTCGTACGCTCGAGTTTGTGACAAAGGTCGTGAAGAAATGTTAGCACTGCTCTTGTTGCGCTACATGCTGTTGCTGAAGTCGATCATGGGGAAAAACTTCCCTTAAAGAGATCTGGACGGATAGGGTCAGGCCCAGAAAAGCATTTCCGGTGTTTCTTTCCAGGTAAAAACGAGGAGACGCGCAGAGTTGGGAAATGCGCAGGTTGGGAACAGAGTGGAGGGTGTCTTCCAAAGGTTAACAACAAGACTCTTCGTGTAGGCAAAATATTCATTAGGTCTTTGGACACCGAGTACCGCGAGGAATTCAAGGGAGTAACGTCTAGAGTGAGTAACGGATTATTCGGTTTGTGTACAGCTTTGGCAACGTCTCGCACGCCCCCGGGCTTCAAGAAGAGCGGCATAGCGGAGCTAAAGAGCGACGGTACACACCAGGGAGCAATCGAACCGTACGTTTAAAACTAGTATACTTAAATCAATGCGTGACAGCGGGAGCTATCCCGATGTCAATATTAAAAATCATCATCCTCATCATCTTCGCCGTCATCTTTTTCACTGCATACGGGGGCTGTCGTCATTTGCCGCCTCGCGGCATCGAGAAGTTTTAAGTGCGAATGCACTTCTTAAGCGAGCCTGAATCGTCCGCCGCCGTCGTCCGCATAGCAACAGCTGCGGGTGCGCGCGCTCCTCGTCTTCCTCCTCGTCTTCCCTAGCAACGGGGGGAGATGGGCGCGCGCTACTCTCCTCCTCCTCTCTCCGCTCAGTGACTGCGGGTGTTGGGCGCCTCCTCTCCACTTCGGGCGGGAGAGCTCTCGCTCGCGTAGCAGGCGCTCCGCATTCCGACGCGTGAGGGCGCTCGTGTAGCCCTCGCCGTAACGGCGGGCGCTACTCTCCTCCTCCTCTCTCCGCTCAGTGACTGCGGGTGTTGGGCGCCTCCTCTCCACTCCAAGATCTCGATATCCACCGTAATCGCGCAATCAACAACCGTGCATTCGCACTTACACACTCTCCCCCTCGGGGAAGTGCGAGGGAATTTTTTGTAAATCTCGTCAATGCGAGGTCACGTTAGCTAGCTTCAGATGTCGATTCCCCCAACTCAACTTTTATATGCACCGGGCTGGTCTAGCCTCTTCCTCCCGATGTGCTGTCTGCGGTGATCTGGAGACCTTAGAGCACGTCCTATTGCATTGCCGCGGTTTTTCAATGGTGAGGCAACGTCTTCTTGCCACGCCATTGCGACGAATTGGTCTGCCTATTTCCATGCCCGTACTACTATCTTTTGGGGCAACATCACTGGGATATCGTCACCGAAGGGTGGCTGCAGCCATTCATGCATACGTTTCCGAGACCAGGCGTCTGCCCTGTTAGCTTTGATTCTTGCATGTACTTTTTCCGGTCCAAAAAGTTCATTTGTTCTATCCCAAACTCTACTTTCAACTTTCAACCAATTCTATTTTCTCTCTTTCTGCGTATAAATTGCTAGGTTTATAATTTTCCGGTGCTTTAAGCGGGCGCATTAACCCTCCTCCCACCAGATTCCTGGCCAATCCCCCACGTTAGTATGTGCCCAGTCACCAGGAACAACAACAACAGCAGCTCGCGCTGCACGTACCATTCGATCGGCGTTCGCTCGCAGTCGGGCGTATCATTCGCAGCGACAAGTCTACAAGCAAACTCGCGCCCCTCCGTCGGCATGGAACAGGAAGGAACCGCAAGCCCGACTTCCGGCGTTTCGCGACGCCAGAAAGCAGCCACGGCCACTTCCGTTGGAGCGAGCAGCAAGAGTCCAAGGGCTCATTCGCCGAGGCGTCGCCACCGTAAGCGGAACGCTGGGTCACCGAACGACGAAGGCTGGCGGTCGCCGCTGGACATTGGCAGCCCGATGTCCCAGGAAGTGACACTCAGCGGCTTGGCAACCCCCGCCGCACTGCCGAACCCGGTCGACCAACAACCGAATGAGCGAGGTAAAAACCTAGCCTGAATTTCAAGCTACTCGTTGCTATCCGCACACGTCTTAAAATCGACTCATTTAAATAGTGCCGACTCATTTTGCCAGAAGTGTGCGTTATTGACGCGAACGAATGATCTGGCAGGCAGCGCGGCACTTTCCCAGACGACAAAGTTCACCGCAACAATTTTCGCGGGTATTCTCGAAACATTCCTCGGGTTATAGGCCTCCTGCGCTGCCCAGGGGGCGCTGCACAAGCGGCTTCCGGGCAGTACTTCCGGGTAGTACAAAGCTGCGTGGGTTCCATAGGATCCCGTTTTGACAGAAGCAAAATGAGCTCGATGCTCCCGATTGTTTTGCGACATGGTCACCAGCCCATCCCCGACGAGTCCGATCTCTTCTGGCGATCAACTTGGCATTAGGGGAAAAGCTTTGCAGCACTAAATACGTTTACAGCGCCGACGAAAGTGCCGGGACAGTGACGGCGCACTGCTACTCGCAGGTTCACCGATTGATGGTCGTATGAAGTGAAATTTGAAGTGAAACTTCTAGTTTAAACTGCTTACTACTCTAGGTGACAAGGACTTTTCAACAGCAGCCGATCAAAAAAGAAGAGTGACGCAATCGGCGATGATGGCGCTTTAAAAGCCAGCGAGTCCGGCCGACCGCTGGCTCGCCTGCTGCGGTGCGCCGCTTTTTTGCGTACCTGGGAACTATGCGTGCGCTTTCATTAAATAGTGCTCGTTTGCGTCGCCGTTACGAATACATGGTGCAGCGTTAGCTTGCTATTTGTTGCGTGTCTCAGTGACAAAATTCAGCGAGCGTAAGAAGCGTGAAATCTGTTTTGCGATTCCGAAATTGGTGGCCGTAAAACAAAGTGGTCGGGCGAACCGAGAGGCCGCTCGCTTTCCTTGTTTGCGCTCACTTTACTTAATTACGCTCTTGCATCATATATTCCCAGTTCGCACTTAATAGGCTAGAATGAGGGTCAGCAACGTTTTGAAGTGTAGGGCCGAGTTGCATGCAGCCGACACGGCGGAGGGCTGGACAGCAAATCGGGTGGGAGCGGGAGGGGTTTTGAATGCAAAGCGAAAAAAATTCAGTGAATCGCCCATAATATTTGGCAATAATCTGGCAAAGTGTGAAGATGGGGGACAATTCAACTGGAAGCGACCAATTTTCTGTTCTTGTCTCGCTGTCTAACTCTATTTGAGGACAAAACTGGCGTGTCGGCGTTAAGATTGTTAGCGACGAAGATAACCAACAGAGTCAGTGATGATCGCATGTAAATATTCGGGGCCGCGTGCCGTGTATGCGGCTGTGTTATGTTATATTGTGCAAATATAGAAGTACACATTTCTGCAGGCAGCGGGCGCGCGATTGGGTGATTGTTTTGCGTCCTTTAATAGCGCTTAATTTGTTTGTCTGACGCAATGCCTCACCTACTTGCTAGTATACATGTATCCTGCCGTTCGTAAATCGTGTGGCGTAAAACGTTACGCAAGGACCATTTAGTTTGCGAAAATACAAAACAAAATTTCCACACGTTCTCATGGCGGTGCCAGGCCAGCAGTGTCAGCTGAGTCGGCTGCGCAATTCTTGGGTTCGCTTGCATGCTCCCGCTGAAGCAACCTTTTGCAGTTACCTCAGGCTATAGGATGAGCAGCGTTTCGTGTTTATGCTACTCGTGAACTTTCTTTTGTCGACCGCACGCAAGAAGAAAGAACGGTAATCGTCGTCAGGAAGTTAGACCGGCCGACCTGGCGACACTTTCCCACGCCGCGACGACCGCGACAGCTCGCTGAAAAGAAAGCCGATAAATCGACTCGTTTGAGCGGATATTATTTTGTTTAGCCTCTACAACTACTTTAAGGGTTATTTCATACAGTATGCAGTCATTTAAACGAGCCACGAAGCGATTAAACTAAGCACAACCAAGTTTCACTCTGCCTTGTAATTGAAAACGCATGGAGGGAGGCGAGGTCGTCTGCTTTTGTACTACCCAGAGGCGTCGGCCACTAGGGGCGCTGCATGTCGCCAAAACTCCAGCGCAGGAGGCCTATTGGTAAAATCAAATCTGGAGTTCGCCTTTATACCTCGCGTGAGCGTTAAGGGGGTACGCGGAGGGACAAGTTTTCACGTACCGGTAATGTCGTGGATTTAAATATATAATCCACATCTTCTCACGTGATGGTTATCACGAATTCCCCTTGGAATTTCTCATGCCAACCACGACTTGATGCCTGTAGGGCGTTTCGGAATATGCGTGCAGTTATAGGAAGGGTCAATTTTTTTTTATAATGAACGCATGTGTCGCTGCAACCATAGCTATAGCATGTCCCTTATTATGCAGCGCCTGAGCGTTTCGCTCAGTGATGCTTTGATGCCCCCGCGACTACAGCAAGAAGTATCCGCACAAGAAGCCCTCCTTTACGTGTACCTGATAGTGTCACTGATGACGCAACAAGTACAAAACGTGATGGTAGATATGTTTTACGTTTTGGATATTATATTCACGGAGTTTACGCCAGTTTGTGCGGGCAGGTGGGTTTCGGACTTACTTTGCCGCTGCTCGGTTATTCGCAGTAGCAACAGACACTAGGTATGTACCTCGTGACTCCAGCTAACGCTAATTATGACATTCGTGCTTCTCCCCAACGCTTACTCAGTGCTTTGCAAATTTAGCAAGTGGCTGGAAGTCGGTAGAGGAGGAGGAGGAGGAGGAGGAGGAGGAGGAGGAGGAGGAGGAAGAGGAAGAGGAGGAGAAATAAACTTTGTTTAACGCATGCAAAAGGACTCGTCAAGTTTAACACTTGTTAACCTGGTGATCTCGAAAGGTCTGTTTGGTTTATGTTTGCAAATACTATACACACAGTGCTTCAACAAAGCAAAGTCCTTCAATGCTTTAGTGGTCACGAAACTGCTCCGTAACTCAATGGGAGAGCTTCATATGCTGCGTTTGTCCGCCGCGCGGTGGCGCTACCATCTTACTGACGTCACTCCTCGGGCGGCATTGCGCTGGGTTGAAAGGCGGAGACACGGCGAGTTGTGTTTGTTTCGTGCGGGAAAAAAATGTAACGTGCATCTCGCGCTGTTTAGTGCAACGACGATGCCGAACACGTGTTGCGTCCCGGGATGTCGTTCCTTCTACAACGATACATCAGAAAATGTTTCCTTGTTCTGGTTACCGAGCGACGGGGAGCTGCATGAGAAATGGAGGCGCGCCATTCCAAGGCAAGAAACGAGAGATTTCAGCTTCGATTATAAGTGCGACTGTGCGTGGGAATGCACTGTGTGTGAGAATGAAAAAAACAATGTACTCTTTTGAGAGCATCCTGAACCTAGAACTATACAAGGCTAACTTAAAGCCGGATTTTCGTCAGATCAGTCAGCTAGTAGCGGTGCTTCATTACTTGTTTGCAAACTTGCATTACCTTGCGCTCAGGCTCGCATGTAAAAAAAGCTTTGGGACGTCCTTGTGCTTTTACTTTTCATATTTCCGCGAATTATCCCTTAGGATTCGTTTTGTTTGTTTTGTAACCGCGCGTGGCCGCTTCCGGTTTTCTTATCTGGTGTTTCAACCGGAGCGTCCGTTTGCTCTTTTTGTCATACGGAGGGCTGGACAGCAAATCGGGTGGGAGCGGGAGGGGTTTTGAATGCAAAGCGAAAAAAATTCAGTGAATCGCCCATAATATTTGGCAATAATCTGGCAAAGTGTGAAGATGGGGGACAATTCAATATTGTTTGATATGGTAAGGGTGTCACCTTGTCGCTAACTTGATTTTTTGTTTCTTCGACAATGTTTTCGATCCAATTTCCATGGATCTGAAATGAATAACGTTCCGAGAGAAATGCATGCTAGCAAGCTCCACGCCACTCACTTTATCGACAGTTATCTGTGCACGTCACACTGCGGACTGCTTCTTCGACGTTTGTGTTTCATTCTAGTCTTTTGTAGAGCAGGAGGTCGCTTTAGTAAAGTTCATTCAGGAAAGCTTTGCGTCGTTCTTGGCTACGTGCCAATATTCTGTTTCCTCCGTGTGCTGCACATCGCAGCGCAAAAAAATAAATTTTTGTGCGCTGGACCACGCTCTTTTGTCTCCCTTCGTAATATCGAAATTTTTTAAAGCGTGGAAGCGGAAAGACACACGGTGCAACATATATCTCTTCGTGTTTTGATCCGTCGCGTTTCTGCAGTGTTTTTAGATGTTCTCAAGTATGTACTCACTCATCGAAACGACAATACTATTGGGCTATCTCTTTTAGCGTTCTGTGCATTCCAGAGCAATCAACGGATTCATTAAGCGTAGTCTGAACGACGCGCACTTGGTTTCTTTCAGTTTTTTTTTTATTGTATTATCGATAGGCCCGCAGCAGCCCGTGACTACGGAGCTGCCGTATGTGTGGTATTTACAACTTTTGCTTTAAAAAAAGAAGCAATGGAGATTTAAAAATCCGTAAACACGACGACGCAGCGCTTGTGCCAAGAGGACGCAGAAGCCGTTGCCGTTCACGGTCGAAGTCTACGGTTTTTTACATAAAAAAAATAAAACCCCATTGAAGGCAGGTGACATACACAATGACTGGACTATTAATCGCTGACTACTACGACAAAAAGCACAATTAATCAGTGCTCAGACACCAAAAGCAGCGAGCGTTTGCACGCCCAATATGCCGCACGCGCGACGGCTGGATGCCCTTCGTGCAGCGGTGGCGCCTGTAGTGGCGCCGCCGAGCGCTGAAACGAGCGCCGTGAAACGAAACGAGTGAAACGAGCGCCGAAGTTTCGTGACCAGTAAAGCATTGCGCTGAAGCCCACACACAGACGTCCAAACCGGCGCGTCATCCACGCGAGATCGAGCGAACAAGCACCGGCGAAGCAGTCAAGCATCTCCTAGTCACGTGGTGCCGCAGCGGCGTGGCTTCGATCGAGTGCTGCTCGATGCCTCTCCTCAGCGGATCACGTGGCGTGACGTCACAACCCCCGCACTTGCGCTCCCGCGGTTAAAGGTCATGTTGACGCTGCGAATGACATAAGCGAGACGTGGCGTAGTAGGCTGTGGTGGAGCGCAATTTATTGGCCTTTAAAAGGTGAGGGGGTTGGGGAGAGGAGGCCCGGACTCTGGCTCAGGGAAATCCGAGTGCCATGGACGCGGCCTCTGCTCTGCTGACCAATAGGAGCTGATGCTCGAGGGCACGGATGTCCAGGATAAGCCTCCAAGGCCCAGGAGCATGACGGGATGGAAAGGGGATGCTGCTGTTAGTGATGGCTTGTAGGGGTGTCTGTCCTGAAAGCAAGGCAGGAGGAGTGCTGATCCGAAGAACAAGAAGAGGGGCGGGCGGGATGGCGTAGTAGAGATTTCGCTATAACTGATAAATACACGTACTCTATAAAGTGTTCCGTCGGCAGGTGCTACAAGCCCCACAGTCACGTCACCACCGGCCATTCAAGAAGCGGCCACAGAAGCTGCAGACCGGGCCGTCGCCGAACGGCCGCGCGGGCCCACGGCTACGCGCGCTAGCCTCCCGACCCGACCGTCCGCGGCCTCCAGCAGGTCGCCTCCTGACGCGGCCGTCACGGCCCTCCCGCAGCCCAGATCACAGCCCGGGTCAACGCGGCCGTCGGCGGCGGGGTCTTCCAGCAGGGCGTATGAAGAAGGCACCACGGGCGGTCTGCTGCCCGAATCGCCTCGGCCGTCGCCAGCCCTCAGCGTCGTGCCTTCGGTCGCGAGCAGGGGCCTTCTGCTGCACGAGTCATCCCCCACTCACGCTAGAATTGGCCATTCAACCAGCAAGCTCTTCCCAGCTGGACCAGTGAGTGTTCCGAACGCGACGTCGGCCCACTAATCGGCATCGTGTAGCTTTGCAAAGCATTGACCGCCCGCTGGCGCTTTATTTCAAATTTTAAACAATCATATATAGCTTCAAAACTTTATGCTAACGATCTATACACAAGTCTCACGAGATAGCCCTTCAATATGATTTAGGCTTTCACACCCGTTTTGTATTTTGAACGCGCCTGTTTATAGATAAATGGGCACTTTATGCCGGTGGTTAATTCGCCAGCAGAACCAGATGTTGTAGCAGAACCGCCTGATAACCTTCTTGGCCCGCTGTATCATACGAGCGCAAATTTGGAGCTTTACGCCGCGGAGCTGTCCTGGGCTATGAGTAGCGCCGTGGTAGGCGTCTGCGGAATAATTTGTCGCGACGAGCAATATTGGGACCCCGAGCCGTAAGATCTCACGACGCGGGCGTGGCGAGCCAACGGATCCAACGGGTGTTTATATGGCACCTTAGCTCGAAGAAGACAAGCATGCTTTCTTTTTGAAGCATTGAAGCAAAGCTTTACTAACCTGGTGGAGCCGAGCTTCGCTGTCACCGGCAATTTGACCTTCATTTAACCGCTGCTGCGCCGTAGCCTTGGCAACGCATCACGCGACTCACCGCGCCGAGCTCTGCGCGCTGCCCCGTGTGCTAACCGTCGCCGGCGGCAGCTTGGCGCATGCGCTCTCCGCAGCCGCGCGCCTGATCGACTAAGAGGGGCGCTGCGCTCGCATAGTCAGTACGAGCCTAACCATGAGCAAGGACGGGCCGTCTTCTCTGAGCGTTGCGGGGAAACGGGAGGCTTTGAGCCGTCGTCGTCGAGCGGTGTCTGACCACCCCGAAGATATCGCCCGGCGAGCTGCTTGACTGGAGAGGGTCCGGAATGCCAAGCGTGCGCGCGCACGCACGCACGCACGCACGCACGCACGCACGCACGCACACACGCACACACACACACACACACACACACACACACACGCACGCACGCACGCACGCACGCGCAAGGAAAATCACAAGGAAGAGTCACAAGGAAAATCTGCGAAGCATTTTCTATGGTTTTTGGCCTAGAAGGTGAGTGCGTCAGCGCTCCGTCAGTCTCGTCGCTGGAAAGACAGACTCAGTATCCAAACAACTGTTGTATGAAGTCATATGACTCCCACGTGCACTGGGAAGTGATACGAGGTGGCAGGGGTATTTATATGTTGTTTTGTCTATTAAACTTTTCAAAGTTGCTATTAGCGCATCTTCCGTTTCGTGTGTCCTTTTTTTTTTCCTTTTATGCTGTGGTCGTCGTGTTAAGTTCAGCGCTATTTGTTCCATTATGTCTAAATACCTACTAGCCCAACACCAAGCTTTATTGAAGGTACACCCGTCGTCAAAATAAGCCGGGGCACGCGAGCGCGTAGCAAAATGCATTGCCGCGACACATGACGTTGCACTTCTGGTGTCGAGACATCGATGTGCGCGTGCGAGTCCAACCACGCTCGCTAGCCTGTCTTTTACTTCGCTTCAAACGGTAGCGCTGATCACATTCAGAGCTTGGCGCCAGGGGTCACTTTCTTTGCTCAACATGTCTTCCTCGTACACGCTTCAGCGGCCGAGGGTGAGAGTGAAGATGCGTTGCTCGCCCTGCCCTTGCCCGTCTCGCGGTGACAAAATTGTGTCCCACATATGCTCTCCCACTTCGGTATTTCTAACAGCTTGTATCGTTTGTATCGTTTGTATCCTTGTATCGTTTTACACTCCCTCCGGAGTTCCCAGCAAAGCGTTTGTGTTTACAGGTAAAGCCGACTTTATGAAGATCGGCGGAAGCTTGGTCTTTGTAAGCTGGCCTTCCGACACTGCCTGTTGCGCAGCGAAGCGTGGAAATGGCTTTAACTCAGGTGTTATTAAGTGTATCCGAAACAAGTTCTATGAGACTATGCTGATAGGACAATTTATGCCGAGTTTGAATTACTTGTCGTAATTAGGTAGAGAAGTTGTAAACGTTGGATAATTAGTTTGTTGTCATTATAACGCAATCTACGAAGAGAGATTGCCTTGTATTGGAGAAAAAGAGTCGTAACTGCGGCTCCGCGCTGTTTCAGTAGATATCAATCACAATCGGTGGAACGAGTTTTAATATTTTTTTCGTAAAACATGCAATTGGTTGTTAACTAAGAATGAGCACACAAACAGAATACGAACTGGAGCGAGAAATAATCTATTTTATGAAGGTGTGATGAGACTTCTCCTTGCACACGTTCTGAAACAATTAAAAAAGAGGAAACGGGAGAAGAGTTCAGCGTGGTCCTGGTTTTGACAAAAAAAATTATAAAAATTCAGTGCCCTTTCACTCTGTGAAGAAGGATGACCATCAAAGCTGCGGTGCCGAGCCTCAACGTGAGCTTTGACTGGGTCCAAGGAGTGCACGAAGTAAAACACTTTTGTTTGTAATTTGCGATTCAACATAGTTCCTGGGTAATTGACTGAATGAAACTTTAACGAGTTTTCTTCCGGTGGTCAAACATGGGGCTGTCCGTTTCCCTCCCGTAGAATCCTATATGTACTGACAGCGGACGAGCATTACACAATATTTACAATTTAACTGTGAACCATGCAATTTTGAAAAATATAAAACCCGGCTTTGTGTTAGATTCGCCTTAGCGGATAATTGTAATATAATTTGTTTCGGTATAGTTTCAATGAAACAAGCGTTAGAGCCACTTTATGTGATGGTATTCCCTCCGAAGATTGACTTGATTAACTGTTCAACAGTCGATGTGGGAAAGCCATCTTACAAAGATCAAGCTTACAACGATCTCCTTAATGTCTGCTTCACCTCCTAACACAAATGAATTGTTGGGAAGACATTTTAAGGAACAGCCCTCTGGCGCCCTTCTCTGGGCTCAGCCGCGTCGGCGGCGTCGTGACCGAGCGAACGATGGGAAGACCGACGAGTGAAGGAAAGCAATGGAGGAGTGTCGTGAAATTTGGAGGGGAGTAGGTTCGCCTTGGTGGCGCAAGCGAGCGCTCTCCGAAAGTGTGCGGTGGGGGAAGGGAAGGGGCAGTATGCTGTGTCCACGCGAGGCGCTCGACGCTTGGAGAAAACGTGAGGGGGGCGTTCACGCGACAATGATGTGCGTTCGCTTAATGCTATGTTCAGACTATGTTCAGACTAAAAAAAACGGCGTTTTACACAGTTCGGTTGGCTGAGATGTCAAATGACGTCCTTACTTAAAGATATTACGACAGTTGCGACAACACTCTTAACCCGGCCTAAGACGCAGTTCTTGTCTACATCTTGTCTACATTCTTGTCTACATTGCTCTATTACCGGAGACGATCTGCTGGATCCTAGCCATAGAAAGCTTTCCTGTAAAAAAGAATGCAGTATTTAAAACTAAGATAGCAGTCCCGTTTTCGTGTATCCTTTGTCAGAGCAGCGCAGAGCGAGCAACGCATATTCACCCTCGCCCTCGGCCGCTGAAGCGTGTGCGAGCAAGAGGGGTTGCCCAAAGACAGTGGCCCCTGGCGCCAAGCGCTGAATGTGACAAGCGTTGCCGTTTGAAGCGAATGAAAAGACAGGCTAGCGACTTTACCGCTGTATAGGTAATAAGTCGTTTGCCCGAAACTGATACCAACGCTCGGTTAAGGTAGCGTTTCTGTCGGGTTTTCGGGCAACCGGCTTATTTGCGGTGGCCGCATTCGACTTATTGGCGTCTTATTCGTTAGCGGGAACTTAATCGGGAACTTATGCGTACGGGCAAGCGGGTCCTGCTGATGTGCAACGTCAGATGTCGCGGCGATGCATTTTGCCATGCGCTCGCGTGCCCCGTCTTATTTTGACGCCGGGTGTACGTAGGTCCTGCCACTAAGTGTGGAACCGTTACTAGTCTAGACCGTGGAGTTAGTAACTGCTGCTTGTTAGATATATACTAACATTCACTGATAGTATAAAATTCTATGAATTATTAAACATAATAACTACAGCACTTTTCTCACTCCAAATCACGATTAAAAAGTTTTTTGCAAATCCACATGCTGACTTGTATATGCTCACATTAAAATGCGTAATTCTAAAGTTATCGCTAAAATACTTCATTTTTGCAACAAGTCCACCGACTCTATCGGAGGACTTTCCGCTGCTGACTATAAAAGCAAGAAGAGCATATGTATGTCTAAGTTACCTAAGCTGTACTCGCCCTCCTCGTGCATCTCATTGGTTTTGATATGTGCGTCTTGAATGTGTCTATGTCGCGCTCCGCGCTCAGCAGATCCACAGTCACGCGTAGCTTTTTACTGGGTTATGCATGACCAGTTAGTAAACAGCACTAAGTACCTAGTTTATACGGGGACAAGTAACTGGTTAGTTTTCCGTTAGTAAGTGCCACTACCTTTTTTTAAAGAGTTTACTGAAAGGAGAAGCTTGTCACCTGTGCTGTATTCGGCAAGAGCTACCAAATATTGAGTCGTTAGGCACACAACCAGCTCCCGGTGATGACTTACGGACGGAAACTTAGGGATAACTGTACACCTCGAAAGAAAATTAATGTCAGCAGTCCAACAAGCCACGGAGAGAATGATAGGAGCAACAAAACGGACGTAATGGGATAGAAAACACTCTTCTGGAAGACCGCCTAGCTCCAGTTCGAGAAACGAGTGCAATTTAGCCGGGCATTTAATGACAATTGACAACCGATGGAATATCAGGGTGACAAGTGGCTACCGCCAGACGCGAGTAGAAGTAGGTGAAGAGAGATGACTAGATCGAGGGGTGACAGGAATTCAGAGATTCGGGCTAGATTATTTCGGAAGGAGGGGGTAGGAACGATTGGAAGTCTATGGGCGAGGCCTTCGCCTTGCAGTGATGCCGATGATAAGGACGTGCGTAGTGAAACAAGATTGCAAAAAGAAATGAAAAGAACGCGGCATGTAATTCGTTACTCTACCTGCTTGGTTTATTTCGCGGAGCCACGTATTTCGGTTATCTGAAAAGAAACGCCTGAACAGACCGTGTTTTTTTTTTTTTTTTTTTTTTATATATGTCCAGGACTCTCCCAAACGGTCGTCAAGGCGGTACTTCGTATGGCTAGCACTTCCGACCATTTTTCTGGTCGTGGCTGTGGCGGCGTTGGTGGTCATGAAGCTTGCCTGGCCTACTCCGAAGACATCGCCGAATGTCTGTCAGACGTACGCCTGCCGCAACTACGCTGGCCGCCTCCTCGCGTCCATCAACAAGTGGGTGAACCCGTGCCATAGCTTCACCCACTTCGTCTGCGACGGCTGGCAGAAGAACCACAAGCTGAGCGTTTGGGAAATGCAGTTTGGCCACGACGTGTTGAACAGGTTGACCCAGACTCTGTTGAGAATCCCCGTGCCGGCCACAGGACAGAATGAAGAGCAGCAGGCCGCCGCTTTGTACCGCAGTTGCCGGGAGGTGTTACTGGGCAAGAGCGACCAGCTGCCGGCCGTCAAGGAGGCGCTGCTCGACGCCGGCATAGTGTGGCCGCGGCCCTCCCGATTGGCCGACGCCCTGCACACGCTGTTCTACACTTCACTCAAGCTAGGCTGGGATGCTTTACTGAACGTCGATGTCAAGCTTTTTAGGAAGGTGGCTTATCTGGCTCTGAGCCCCGGCAAGTCCCTACCGTCTCTGCCCACCCAGTACTCCTGCCCCAAAGGGGAATCCGCGAGACACCGCAACTATATGTACTTCGATTTTCTGAAAAATTCCTTCGGGGCAAATGGCACTTCCGATGGCGTAAGCTACGAGAACGTGTCTGCCTACGATTGTGACATGATGACAAAGCTCTCGGAAGTGGACCGTCATTCTGACGGGTCTTCGGATACCTTAGCTGAAATCATTCCGAATGACACAAATGTTTTTGAGACTCGCTGTGCGAAACTGTCGAGCACTTTTAATCTGAACCTGTCCACGCCTCTTAAGTTTTGGATCACCAAGACCAACTTTGCGAGAGCTGTGTTTAGTCTATGGGTGGAGCATGGCGAAGACACTTTTCACTTGTTCCTCTCATGGTGCACAGTCCAGGTTGCTGCCCTGTACTCGAACAAGGACCTTGTTCTAAATTATTACGACCGGGACGCTAGAAGAGCGGAAGTCTATTACGGAGCCTTCTGCCTCAGCAGAGCAGTATTCTTCTCCAGGAAAGCCCCTTTCGCGAGGTACAACTACGAAGTTCTCCATGGAAGAGCTGAGGCCGTCGCCAGAGAGCTCACGCTGAACTTGAGGAGGAGTTTCTTCCACCGTCTTTCCAACTGGGATCACTTTGACGAAAGCGTGATTGTACTCGGCAACTGGAGCTCGCTGACGACGGTGTTTCGGAGATTCAACGGCGAAACAGAAAATTCTAGGGACGGAAGTGCCCCAAAACGCGACATGACGAGTTCCTCCTTCGTGAGCAACTGGCAAAATTCGGTGCTCGTTAAAACCACGGCGGAGGTCGATGAAATGTTGCATGCAATTGACTTCTTGCGTTACATTATTACCCTCGAGGAAGAACAAGATTTCCAGCTGATGCCCTACAGCCTGTCGTATCCGCTATTCCATGCGTCGCTGCCTCCGTCAGTTAATTACGGAGGCTTTGGATTCCAGGTGGCCTCTGCCATCGGGGCTAAGTTCGTCCTCTCTTACCTATCCGCGAATGCGTCCCGTGTGAAATCTATGCTCAACTGCATGAAGGTGGGGCCATTCAGCCCTAACGACACCGACGTTTGGTCCTACGCGGCCATAGTCCTGGGGTTCGGAGCTCTTGTAGATGCGTACAAGAGCACTAACTATAGTTCCGAGCCTCCTTTGCCCGGGCTCGAACAGTACACTGGTCTGCAAACACTGTTCATGGCCCAGTGTTACTCAATATGCGATGGCAGCATTCAGATTGAAGGGGACGCCTTGTGCAATCTTGCTCTGCAGTATGTGCCAGAGTTCGCCGAAGCCTTCAAATGTGCGCCGGGAGACCCGCTCAACCCTCTGCACCAGTGCCGCCTGTTCTGAACACTGAAAGACCCGTTATGCTCTTTGATGAATTTTATAAACGCTTGTATTCGCGAAGCATTTAGTTTTCTTATAAATGAATGAATGAATTTATTTCAAAATCGATTGACTCATGGCGGGGAATGGGTGGAAAGATAAATCTTTTGAGCGGGCGGGGTAGAATCCCTGCGCACGCACGCCCCGAGCACAGATTGTTTTGCGTCATTCACACTGGACTGGTGAGCCCGGTAAATTTCAGATTATTGAATGGCTTTGATGGGAGGAGAGAAACCCCCACGGCGTCCCCCGGTGTCTTGGGCATAGTTTCGAAGTAGTGGTGGGTCGGTCGGACCTGCACATGCGGCAGAAGATCGAAAGGTGCCGTGAGATCTTTGCGCCTAAACGGCGGTACCAGGCTCGTCGGTCGTGGGTGTTGAGAGTGACTGCTGCGCCGGAGCGGGCGTTGGGTATTAGGACCTGCAGGGTCTCGGGGGAAGTTCCAGGGTGCGGGTAAACAAACCGCTTGGACTAATTAGCAGAGGCAATGCTCTTGGGAAACGTATTGTTGTAGGCGGGAATGAGGGCAACGATGTTGTAAGTACACCGCGTTTGTTTTGAATAGGACGAGGCAACCCTGTCGAGCCCGTCTACCCGGGCACTTTCCGGGTGCCTATTCCTTTCCTGCTGGCGCCGTAGTACGAAGTGAACTTACTGCGCGCTTTACACGCCTGTGCTCCAGAGCTTGTCATTGCTAGTGAAGCCCCAAGAGGTTTTCTTCGGGCTTTCGCACCATTATCACTTCTGCCCATGTCACTGTGCGGCTTTGCAACAAAAAGATGCTTTCTTATCAGATATATTCT
The DNA here is from genome assembly GCF_048455015.1 of Haemaphysalis longicornis. Taxonomy (NCBI): domain Eukaryota; kingdom Metazoa; phylum Arthropoda; class Arachnida; order Ixodida; family Ixodidae; genus Haemaphysalis; species Haemaphysalis longicornis. The sequence goes on along the minus strand of NW_027526335.1, from coordinate 23,747,795 downwards.
GGGAGGATTCTCATCTATTGTGTTAAGGCAATATTCCATGAAACGCCCTTTCTTTTGACGACGCTTAACTGTGCCTGTGTCAAAAGTGTGCCAACAAATGATGGCTGGTGTACATAATTCGGTGGGTTTCTGAGGTCATTCACCCCAGAAGATGCAGTGGAACTCAAAAATGCCGCAAGCCGAGCAAAGAGGCAAGCATTCGCTGCAGCTAAAATCGCCCCACCGGACACCATCGCAACCATTACGACGCGAAGATGATACGCTGGACGTATGTCCGTCTCGTCAAGAAGACATTGTCTCAACAGTGATGTAATAATGACGACAGATTTACCATTAGAGATCGCACAGCTTGAAATAAAATCTAATGCTTTCGTAATCTAACACATAAGTAGCCTGAAGTGTCTTCCTGCATTTTTTTCCCTTTTCCCAATTACCGGTTTGTTTACACTATTATAGCGATCACATACGCTAACTTCGCCAAATATGCATGTTTGTGCAAATGCAGGGCGTTATACTATTGGTGCTTTTTTTTCATGCTTCAGTTTTTCTCCTAGGAATTCTCTTAATTTTTTGTTCGTCTTGTGTGGGCGATGTGTCAGATTCATAATTCTGGTTTCGTTAGTACATGTTCATTATTTGTGTTTTTAAGATGTCCCTCGACCAATTATCTCTCATTAAGTTTGTGGATAATTTGTCAGGGGTGGAATTAAGCGGGCTTGAGACTTTCGGAGCAGCTCAGGGAGCCAAAGACGGCGCCCTGGACTAAGGGTGCTTAGGAAAATAAAGTTTGCTTCCTTCCTTCCTTCAGGGAGCAGGGATAATGCTGTTTCAGAGCAGCTTTCGGACGTCAAAAGAGTCTTATAGCAGTGCAAGTCGATTTGGGAGCACATTTCTAAACTCCATGATTAAAACATCACAGTATTGCCAGCCGACAGCAATAACGAAAAAAAAACGAGATAAACTGCTACGCTGCAACTAGACTTCAAAAAAATGAAAAATAAACATCATCACAGCCATGTGTAACAACCCAAATAAAACCAGAGACAGGCAAATGGTCTCTTTTGCACCTTCATTCGACGAACGACGAGATACTGCCAAAAAAAAAAACTTACAAAAATTGAGAGAGAACGAAATTATTATGAAAAGAAACTGGAAAAATAAGCGCAAAACAGAGAATTTTAACGAAACCTGGCTAGACTAGTTAAAAATAAATGTTCATGTTTACAAAGCATGAGAAAAAACATTTTACCGTATCAACCGCACTACTGACCGGGCAGTACATGCTTCTCGCTACGTAAAAGACACAACTACACCGTGTTTAGAGCCACTAAATAAGATATATAGTGGCTCTGGCCATGTTTAAATTTGAACGCATCATCATCACCACCATCGTACCGGTGTTTACCAACTTATTAGATGCGAAGCATCTCATGCTCGGGGCTGTGTCCCTCCCTCCCTTGTTGCTGTCTGCCATCCGCACTCTACTGCGCATGCGCGTCTCTTCAGCCCCGTCAGCGTTTGGGCTGACGTCAGCGGTCCACTAAAAAAGAAATATTTAGGCGGCGCCCGGTTTCGATTCCATAAAGCTCTGGCCGCAACGGGAGGTACGTGGCGCTCTTCCCACTGCGCTACAAAACCGAGACAGGAGCAAGTGCTACGAACGCGCCTTATGTCCTTCACTCGTTCCAACTACGTCAAGAAGCTACTGATACAACGAAGACACGCGAAGCTGAACGTCAACGGAAACGACGAACTGAAAACTTTAGAGGAGGATGTTGAATTTCCCGTGGGAAAGCTGCGGCGGGAAGCGCCACGCGCCTTGCAGCTCAGCCAGAGAAGAGGACGAAGAGGGCGGGCAGCGGGGTAGTAGCGTGAGCACGCAATAACAAAAGACGAGAACCAGGAGGTGTTCGATCAGGTAACGCGGGTGTCGGTCTCTTCGCTGTCTCTACATTTCTCTGTCTCTACATGGGGGTTCACAGTATACGTTCCCATTCGTGCTTTGATAAATGAAACAACATAACGGCAACACAATGGAACCTACACGGAACCCCCATGATGCTTCGCATCCTCCTCATGGTTCCCCACGGGAAGATGGTGTAATTTTTTTCCCAGCCTAAACAGCGAGCTTACCGGAAGGAGGGTGTCACGCGCCAAAAAAAAAAAGGGCCCATCTCCCCGCGAGGGGGACTCGAGTAAATGCGTCGCATAGGGGGTGGGTGTATTGCGTTAACGTTTAGTGTTTGGGGGGTTGGTGCTATCACGTGTACACCACGCAGCTATCACGCCGCTAGCACGCCGCTGAGTCGCCAACGGACGCCGCTGACGACGTAGTTTGAATGAGTCAAGGATATAAGGCGCGTTCATAGCCTTTGATTCTGTGTCGGTTTTGTGGCGCAGTGGGAAGAGCACCATGTACCTCGCGTTCCGCCCACAGGTAGTGAATGCGTTGTATCAGCAGCTTCTTAACGTAGTTTGAATGAGTCAAGGATGTAAGGCGCGTTCGTAGCCTTTCATTCTGTGTCGGCTTTGTGGCGCAGTGGGTAGAGCACCATGTACCTTGCGTTCTGCCCGCAGGGTCGTGGGATCGAAACCAAGCGCCGGTAACTTATTTCTTTTTATAGTGTAGGGGGAGGCTGGCTGCTGCGGACGCCAACGCGCGGGTGACATCGTGAGTTATACAAATGCTCTGAATTTAAAACAGTCTGTGGCTTTTCCGCCAGCAGACCTCATCGCTGACCGAGCCAGCTGTGTTGAACGCCGTAGTCGCGGCAGTAGACAACGCGGTGTCCAAAGTCTAGCCAAACCAACGCAGTCTGGGCCTCGGCCCGGCTCCAACGTCATTGCCATGGCGTCGCCGCCAGACGCCAACTTCGATCCCAACAGCGGCAGAGCCATCCCAGCTATCGGTCCATTGCAGCAAATACTACGAGACCGCCACGACCGGTAGCAGCCGCCAACAACGCCGGCAGCCACAAACAACCTTCCCTTGCTAATCCACCTTTTGCATCGCTTATAGCAGCGGCTGTGGAAAAAGGGGTGTCCTGAGTGATGACGGAGTTAACCGCTAGCTTTACGGCGTGTGCGTCCCGTACGGTAGTTTGCGTGGCTCAGCTGGCGGCACTTCTGCAGCCCGCTCTGGCCACGTACACCTCTCCGCCAAAAATAATTCCACAAGTGTCCTCTGGGAACAAGCGCGAAAAAGACGACACGTAGAAAAGAACACGCAGGACGGCTCGCTACTGTTAGTCAACCTTCGCTGAGACTGCAGAATGATGAATTGAAATTTCTGGAACCGCACGTGTAGTGTGCTGCGAAACTCGTACGGTCTTTAATTTGTTTTTGTTTTTTATTGTCTTTGTTCGTTTGCACGCGTGCGATAACACCGATAGGTTGACGTTTTAGATGCGACGCATCTCTTGCTCGGGGGTATGTCCCTCCGGCGGCGGTGGCGTCCGCACACCACCTGCGCATGCGCAACTCTCCCCCGTTCTTCTCTCCGACAGCTGTGCGCAACGCTCTCACTCCGTCGCATTAGCATAACAACAACAGCTGCGCTCGCGTCTGCTCCGGTGCGCAAGTGCGCGCATGCGCGACTCTCCTCCGCTGTCTCCTCTCCTTCAGGCGCTGTGAATATAAGGCGGGTAGCGCGCTGCGGCGGTTCAGTCAGCGCTCGCTCTCGTTCGACTCCGCGTGACTTTGCTTGACGACTCCGTGCTTGACTTGATTCTTCCGATGAAGACGTGATGGAAGCGACGGTCCCTTCAGCGAGTGGGCTGACACAATCCAATACCAGCGTCAGCGCAAGAGAATCAACCCAATGGAAACGCCAATCCGCCTCTTTCACAACCTCACTGCGCATGCGCAATCCCCTAGCGGCCAAGTCCCTAAGCGGTCCGGTAGGGGACCGCTTAGGGTAGGGGACTCCCCACAGCTCCCGCACAAGCGGGAAGGGGTCGTGGTTGTATTTACATCGTTTGATTTTTTGTGTGTGCTCGTTGTGCGCGGAACAATGCCCACAACTTGTGCTGCGTTCCGCTGTAACTCGGAGTGCCGAAAAGGGAACGGTGTCGGCTTCTATCGCTTCCCGTCGGCCGCACGCGATCGGCTACGGCGGCTTGCGTCGCTCGCGTCGGCTCGGGTGATGGGAACTTTGGGCTTAGCATCCTGGCGGATATTTGATCGCCGCTATCCTATCTGTGCAACTGCGAATGACAATCCGCAACACAACTTTTCACTACACTATCATCCCCTTTCTCGCATGAGGAACTCTATTTAAGCTATAACTGCCGTTTGAACGATCGGTGACCGAGACATCTGCGTAGCCTGTTTCGATGCTTCCGCGCAGGTATCGCCATCTCTGGGCCTCTCGGCGCACCGCGCGCCGCGGCGACCGGTCAGCGTAGGCTTGCATCGCGGCAGATGTCTGATCGCCGCTTTTAAAATAAGCCCTGACAACAATCCTTAGCACAATTTTTCACCACACTAACACCTACTTTCTCGCATGTGGAACTTCTTTTTAGCAATCAGATTGATTCAGAAGAGCAGCGACAAGCGCGGTTGCTACCGTGGTCTGCGCCGGTTCGAGCCGCTGAGTGTGCCGAGCTGGCAGGCGCGGCCGGCGTGTGCGTAGGGTTGCCACCTGCCCGGTTTTTGACCAGCCCGACCGTTTTTTTAGACACAGGGCCGGTTGCCGGTTCGCACCTAAAACCGGCCGTCCATGGCCGGTTTTTTGGCTTTTGTACCGCGATTATTTTTTGTGCGTTATATAAGCGTCAATCCAGCAACAACGACGATAAATTATGTCGACAAGCTGCCCAAAGACGCGCGAGCAGATAAAATACGCGGGCGAGGGCGCTCCCTCATGAGATGGAGAGGGACCAAGGGGAGGAACTACAACGAAATGCCGCCGCCACGGTTCGATGCAAAGAAGAGCTTTTTATGGATGAGGTATTTGCGGCTACTCTTTAGGGCAGCACGTCATAGCAATAACCAAATCCTCAGTGACTTTCAGTACAAACATTATGGTGATTTCTCTCTAGGAAAAAGCTACAATAAATGGCAGTGCATGTAAAAAGAACTTGGCGTTTTTTTTTTTTCAACGCAAATTCAACATTGCAAATACCACGCCGCCGCCCGAAGGGCCGGTTTTTCTTTCGGGGGAAGGTGGCAACCCTACGTGTGCGCGGACTGTTTCCGAAGGCAGAAAACGCTTCACGATTGCTTGCTTTATCCATTTCTTGCGAACAAACGCGCAGAATCTACAAATTCAGCTCAGCGATCATCGTAGTTGACCATGGAGCAAAAGCAGTGGGCGGAGCGACGCCGACGACGCATCTCATGCGCGCATCGGGCCGTCTCAAATTCACACGTACGACTAGTCGGGGCGACAGTCGTAACGATCAGTCGCATGCGAATCGCGTGTACCAATCGTACATGTGTCCAGCGCTTAAAGGCATTTGGCGAACTGCCGGCCTTTGTTGAGCTGGCGATCGCACTTCATGCAGACGACTCCAAGTACTGCTCGCTCTGCTACTCGGACGGCACACGGATCTGTCCGAGATTTCTCTGCTAGCCCTCATTCAGTGATAAGAAGCCGCCTGGTATTATGTGATGACCAGGGGCTGTCATCTTAAGGCGTTATAACACCAACACAGAAGAAAAACTTCGCTCCTCGCCGTAATGTGGGATTGCCGTGCATACAACGAGAACGCAGCCGGAAGAAACGCCGGCAAACCCTACCGCCTCAACTTCCGCTAGGCACGCTAGGTGGCAGCACACCGCAATGAAAAAGGCGGATTGAACCCCCCGATTCGTCGCATCACATCAGGGTTCCCTCGCGGGAAGATGGGCGTAAGTTTTTTGCTTTCACACTATAAATGTCAGCTTTTCTAATAAAATACCAGTTGCTGGTAACACGCCGTCCTGCGTGTTCTTTTGCGGAAATGCCATGCGGTATATGTTTTGACATTTCCCGTAATTTTTTTATATTTTTCTTAATTTTGAGTTTTTTTTTTTTTTTCAAAATATCCATTAGGGTTATTATAACAATTACATTTGAAACTGTTCAGAAATCTGCATTATTGTGGAAAGCATGGCGTTACACGGTTCGCAATTTTTCGTTATTATTTTAATTTTTTCCTATTTTTTAGTTTTTCAAAATTTCGTTCGGCCAATGATGTCCATTTACGCTATTAAAACGATCCCAGGTCGAACTTCCGCGAAATAAATGCCATGCGGTATACCTTCTGACATATTCCGTAATTTTTTAATATTTTTCTTAATTCTTATTTTTTTCAAACTATCGTTTGACCAATTGCTCGATTTATGTTAGTACAACCATTACATATGGAACTTTGGTGAAATCTGCATATTTGTGGAAGGGTAAGTCTCGTGCCCCGCGCGGGGTACGAGATCTAGCCCCCTCGCGGTGGCTCCTGCCCCGCAGAAGTGACGTCAAACTAAACTAGTCACGTGACTTCCTGTGACGTCACTATTATTTTTTTTGCACAAAATAAGACGTTTTTGACGGCGTGTGTGCGTTATGTGGGATTCCGGCCTTGGCTCCAACCGCAAGCCTGCGCAACGTTACGTCCTTATCCTCCCTGTTCTGTGTTGTCGCCTTGCACAGCGGCTGCCTCGCGGCGCTTTTTTCTTGTTCGGAGGGTTGTTTGAAATGATTTATTGAGTATTTTTCGTGAACTTGCTGCTGCTAGTCTTGGTAAGCCTAACGCATCCTATTTTGGCAAGCTGCTTCGCCCTGCTTTTTTCCGTGCTCCTTTTGTTGCCGTTAAATATGTTGCTAGCTTCATATTGTCTTGGAGTTCGCGTGCCATCGGCTTTATGCTCCTGCATTCGTTGTCTACTTGTTCCGATCGCTACTTGCATTCCAAGCCTTGTATTTCGATTCTGGCGTAAAACGTGCGGACCAGTTTTCCAGCGCTTTGCGCCGTGGCTAACGAGGTAGCTGACTTTGATGACGTGATAGCGCGAGCGACGCAGTGTCAGCGGCGTCAGTGTGCACGAATCAAGTATCGTCAGGTAACGCAGGGCATCGTCGAACGCAATTCGTCCTGGCATGTAGACCCCGCGAGAAACCTTACTACCCCGCGGAAACGATCCGTGCACGCTGCATGCAGGGAGCGCAGCTCCACTTTCGTGGGTGGCCTGGTGAATGGGAGAGCCCAGCAGCCGCCCGTCCATGGGCAGCATAGGTACTCAGCTATCGCTGAAACCAACCGCCCACTGGCTGGCTTCTTGTGCAAGGAGGCTCAAGCTCCAAATGTGCAAGTTCGGGAGAAGTCAAGCCGATAAGATCGCCGTTTGTGCCAAGCTTGACACTTGTGTTAAATAGTGCTTTCAAGTTTGGTGTGCTCAAGGTAAACAAGTGACTCTTGTTGTTCATCTATGTTTTTCGAATTTGTTCCTTGGAATAATACTATTGTGCTTTCATGATATGCAAGACTTCAAATGAGCTGCGAATTCTAAGCAATCTCTAGGCAGCTATTATTGAATGCACAGGAAACAATGTTTTGTCTACCTTGAAATTTTCTACATAGGGTACGTGGAACTGCCAGCTATCAAGTTTAATGAAAGGTTTTTATCTGCTCAATGATAGTAAAGAGGTAGCAAGGGATAGATAGGATAGCCCTCCCTCCTTACCAGCTGATCGTCTGGCCGCGTCTCATAACTTCGTTCACAATTACCACATGGATTTTATTTCCCTAACCTTTGCCCCAGTGCCTTCTGCCTTCTTCAACCCGGTTAGCCAACAAAACTTCATCCTGCATCTGTTCTGATTATGTATTTTGGTACGCTAGTTTTTTGTTTACTCGTGTTTGGCTTGGAAGTCAACATAACCAACAACAATACTTTCATGCCCACTCAGTTGGATGGCCAGTAATGGTGAGAGCTTCTCTCGAAGGCTTACAGTGGATTCACGAATTCTGATTGACTGTGACATCAATGTACCCATCTGGAGCACCCTGTGGAATTCAACTTGACGTAAATACTTGTGTTCACAGCTGGTAATTGTCTGCTCTGTGTTTCGGGGAGGGGGTGAACAGTAAAAGTTTCTAATTGCAAGGAGATATTTCATGTTCTTTTGCTTTTTGACTCTGTGCTGTGTAAAAAACTGTTTCGGCTAATTGCTTAAGTGACTATGCTTAGTCGTAAGTGCCATAATACAGTGTCCCATATTTTGTTTGCAACGATGCATACCCAGCAGAGCCCAACTGCTAGAAAGCACATTCTCTGGTGGTGGTAATTAGCTTGAAAAAAAAGGGGGGCACTGCAACTATTTTTTAAGCTAACAGGCCTAAAAAACAATTCATGGAACACATCTACGAGGGAATGGCTCTTGTACAGCTTGACATTACCCTCTCCCGAGAGTGCTTAATACCTTGTGCAGGAACTGGAGCCAAGAACACCTATGTGGACGTGAATGTCTTTATTGTTGTTTGTGAATATTACAGTACAGCTGAAAGCTGTAAGTATCCTGGAAGGCTTCAACAATAAAATGACTCCAATGAACGTACTTCTGCTTTGGTGTCAACGGGCAGCATGTGAGCATTGATAAGTGCTTTGCTGTTGACATTTTTGTTACACAAAAACAGGCTTGATCAGGCACTGTAGCAAGTCCATGAAAAAACACGGGAAAGAAACTGGACAAAAAAGCTGCGAACACATGGACACTGTTCATCACAGCACCTTTCCTTGTACTTCAGTACTGTTATTGTCGCTGTATTTTTCCCCAAAATATAAATCAACTCTCCCAGATTCACACCTTCAGACAGAAAGCAAACATGGTGTTTGTCAATGACAAGTGATTCTACCAAACTTCCGTGGCTGTGAAAAAAGTCAGTAGCTCTACTTTCTCAGCACGGTCTGTGGTGTGAAGTTCCTTTTCCAAATAAAACGCAAGGGTTTCTTGGCACAATACACAGAAAAAGTGCCAAATAAGCAAGTGATGCCTTCTAGCACTACACTACAGTCCTGCAGAAAAGCCAAACAACCAAGTGATCTTTTTGCCTGAGTGCAAAGCTCTGCAGAGAAGCCAAGAAATTCCTTTTTTGTTGACACCAGTCTAGCTGGTCAGTATCTGGCTGGCAAGTGGGCATTTGTTTAGTGACCACTGCTTAGGGGCACAGTAGGCAGGCTGTTGCAGAGGCTACGAAGAAAAAATACAAGGTTCGTTCATTAAAAAGACTTCTTTGCCCAAAAAACAAATGACATCAATTTTATTGTAAACTTCAAACAAATAAGATAGTACAGAAAATGTGTAGAGCAGTGGAAGTTCCATACACATTTTCCAGCTATTTCTCTATGACATCACAGAATCTTGTTTGTGCAATTGACAGCCACCAACCGAACCCACCGTAAAAAAAGCATAACTGGGCAATTGCAGTGGGGCCTCCATTCCGTTTGATCGTATCACTTGAGTGCTAACGTACAGTTAACACAGATAACTGCATTTACAGTGCACGTCCATATGACGTCACTCGTGCCCATATTACACCAATGCAGTTTGAAATTGGGATGTTTTTCACCATTTCTTTTGGTTAAACTCCCACCATTACAGCCTTGACCTTTGCTTATCAATTACATTTGCAGTGTGTTCGCTGCATATACCCATGGACACAAACAATCCGCTGAGGCTTTCACGTTCCAGGCACATCTTAAGATTCTCTTTGACGTAGACTCATTGAGCCTGCATAGAACCCATGGGTTTTCATATGATGGAGACATGATGGTTGGCCAAGTGTATACCCTTCCTGTTACCGTCTGTACAGCTTCTTCTCTGATACTATCGGCTGGGTGTCCTGAATTAAGTCCTTTGCATGAGGGGACTCGGTAAAATATGGCCAACATAGCATATACTGCCACATATACAGAGACGTCAAGGTTATGCCAATGCAGCAGCTATGGCATGAAGCCTTTTGGAGGACCCAGTTCCTAATTTGTCGTAGCATCATGTGTGTGCCAATGTGAGGAGCTGAATGCATGATGGAAACTACCCAGCCACAATCTGGGCCACGGGATACGAGACTGCCAATGTTCTCACTCTTTCACATCCTTTGTATCGCAGATGTATTTCTGCCACATTTTGCTGTAGTGAAATGGCTCACCACTACAGCTGCAATAATTTCTTCTGAAAAATCTTTTCAAGCGCTGAATACCATGCATTTATGATGCAAGAAGCCCATGATCACCAGACTTTTCCGCGCACAAAACTTATTTCGGGTAAACAATTCTAAGCCAATTCAGTCCACTCGAAAATACATACAAAAAACGCGACAAACTGCAGATTTTGGGGTCTTCTTTGCTAATCTCCTTAAAGGGGAAACTACTGTGCTGGGTTGTACGCGGTACATGTGTGGGAACACCAATGATTACCTTTTCTAGCTATCCGTGGTTTGCACTTCTAATGCGCACATGCGACCAGTAAAATATCAGTGGCCGCGTCCAGCCTACGTCCTGAGCACTGTAAGTTCCGCGCTGCTGTCATTTTGAAAACACACCGCGATTTCAGGCCACCCATTTAACCATTCTGAACTTGCCGTTGTGCAAACTGTTGATAGCAGATGCCGCCGCGCGGACATGCCGCAGCAGGCTCACATAATCACGCTCGGACGGTGTCTTTTCTTGCGTGGGACGTGGGTTGTTCGAACGGGGCCACTCGGCTGCGCGATGTCGTAATCTAACGCAGGTACCATCGGCATACAGCAGGCGGTCACAGGTCAGCATTACTCGAGAGGATTTCGCTACCGTGTGGAAAGGCTGGCTTGGTGCCCGCATACGGCAACGTTCTCGCACATTCTGATAGTGCTTCTAACTCTATCAACTCTGCTTCATCTACGTTGTCGACCCAAGAAATTCAGGCATTCAGGGCTTTCGGCACTTTCGGATACGCCATACCGCCAGCAGCGGCAGCATCGGCGGCTTCCGCAAGAACGAACAAAAAAATTCTTTTATAAAACTTCTAGCAAATGAGTGGCTTCCTAATTTTTTATTAAAATGTAAAAAAATGTGCTTTTTGTATGCTACTACGCAAACTAATAACAATTGCTGTTAATATGACGTCACTATGACGTATATGTGACGTCACGCGGGGCAGGAGCCGTTGCGAGGGGGCTAAATCTCGTGCCCCGCGCGGGGTTCCAGACGCTGCCTTTGTGGAAATGCAGGGCGTTACACGGTTCGCCATTTTCCGTAACTTCTTAATATTTTTCTTATTTTTTTAGTTTTTCAAGATTTCGTCCGACCAATTATCTCCATTTGCGCCATTATAGTGATTACAGTTGGAACTTCCGTGATATCTGCATTTTTGTGGAAATGCAGGGCGTTGCACAGTCCAGGGGCGGTATTCTCGTAACTGTCCCTTTTGAGTCCCTTTCATCGTGACGTACTTCCGGTTAAGCAATGAGCGTTGACAGTAGGGGTCTATTCGATTCAGCCTGCACCTCTTGAACCAGTTCACAGTGGGTGCAAAGCGGGTTCCGCCATCGGCGGAACCAGCCCTGCACTTTTGTCGTCTGCTTCTGCACCTCCTCGGCAGGGAGTGCAGGCAAAGCCATGAACCCGTCCTGCACCCGTCGGCACCACCGGTGAATCGAACGGCGCGGTTCAGGTGCCGCGAGCTGCACCGCTGAAACGAACGGCGAAGTGCGGCACCGCCTGAACTGGTTCACGCGGTGCAGGTGAAACGAATAGACCCTAGGTTTGCCGCGCTTGCGTTACGTCACTTCCGGTATTTTGCTTTTAGCCAATCAGGGCTCGCCAAAAGGGACACTTTTGAAAGGGACGCAAAAGGGACAAAACTCAAGAATACCGCCCCTGGCTGTAGGGGTACTCGGCAAAGAATGCTACGCATTAATGATAAACCGCGTCCAGTGATCAGATAGCAAATTAGACGCTGCAGTTGCAGCAGCGGGTGTCTCCGAGTCATAGGGTCCTAAGTCCTCCAATGGAACAGATCTGTTACAGCCAGATTCGCGGACTTGCTTTGCCTTTGCTCCCAGTTTTTTCCAGACGTAATTTTGCTTCAGGAAACTTGGCTCAATAACAATGAAGCCTTTAGTCTTTGTAATTACAAAACGGTTTGACTAAACCGACTTTCACGAGGTGGTGGCCTATTGATTTTGATTTTAACGGAATTTACTCGTAAGGCTAAGGTATCCTTGCAGCTTCGAAGATCAGATTGCGAAATTTTGGTATTGGAGATCAGACGTCTTGGTTGTCTTCCTTTCTCGTAGGCGAACGTTTACTTTCCACATGAGGTAATTGATTCAGAACTTCTTGATTTCGCTCTTGCTTCAGCTGTGCCTCTCGTTGTTTTTGCGGGAGACTTTAATTACCACCATATTTCTTAGGGCTTCCGGATGGATTCCTGCTGTCTTCCCACTTCCCATGTTGGATGGGATTACAGACAATTAAGTACTGACACGAAATATTCGTGTTACGTTTTTTTTTCGCTGCTATCCGTGCCTACCAGCCCACTCATCATAGAATGACACATTATACGGTCGAGCGCAGCGTAAACATTCATTTACGGCGTCGTTTATTCGTGTCAGTTTCGATTTCGACAAAACGAACGCCAAGTGGCCGCCATGACAGGAGGTATCACGTGACGTCACCATTCTTGCCGTATCGCTGCCGCCCTGGACGCGCGCGTGAGCGAGCGCACGCGCGCGGCAAGACCGGCCGAGGTCTTCACCGTCCCCACGCGGCCGGGCAGCATGACGTCAGTCCCAAAACCATGACGTGTACACACGCTGGAGCAGCGCGCGCCAACATCAGCCAACTCGGCCAGCGCGTCGGCTTCGTCACGGGAGCCCCGACGTCGGCAGTTTGGGGCAAGTAGCAGATGATGTCATGTCGGCCCGCTCGGGCTTTCTCGTGCGGGCGAAGATTAAAATGGATTTGAAATATGTTACGCCGAACGGTTGCTGTTGAATTGCTGGGAGATATCTCCTGATACATAGTTTACATCATTTTACATAGTTATCTCAGCTTTGAAATTTCGTGTCAGTACTCCTTTAAAGGGACACTGAAGTGATATGTAAACATTGCGGGATTACTAGCGCAAATTGTAGTCCGGAGTCCCCAGGCCATGTTTCGACCACTCTAGGCGCGTTTACGCGATTTTATTTAGTAGAAAAACTAATTCGAAAACGCTGTCCTCCTCTCTTTACGCTCGCCCATTTTCTGTGGCGTTTTCGTGTGACGTCAGGAGGGGATGAGCTGGCAATTGGCTGCGCCACGGCTGCGCTACTGCACGGCTCCCCGGCCGACAGAGCCAGTCGGCCCAGCGTTTCGTCCGCCGGCCGCCGGCGGGTCGTCGCAATCAAGGAGGTTAAAAAAATTGCTTGGTCGCAATTCGTTCGCTTAGTTGAAACGAAGCCAGGACACGTTTGTGAATGGAAGAATGTGCCTTTCTTTACTTGGTTTGTTTGTACACTGTATCTAGCTCCAAGTCAAGGTCGCTTCACACAAGCGCTGCACATGCGACGCTTCGCTGACTGGTACGCCAGTAGGAAAATATAAGGCCTCTTGAAGGCGGGAGAAGAGTCAGCGAAGTCAATATAGGTACTAAGCAAATAAAATCAACTGATATTTTTACCGTACAGCGTAAAACTAGGGCGCGGGACGCACGTTTTTGCGCTGGGCGAACAAGCACAGCGGTCAGCAGCACGACTACGCATCTGCGAACGCTTTTCCGTCTACGAAATGCAATTGCTAGACGTGAGCTACTGTGGAAACTCGGGCGACGCTTACTGCACGATCGCAGTACAACAAATAGTCACCTAAGCGGCTTGAAATGCCAAAACTAAATAAAAGTGTAAACCGGTTGTACAATATATACCTTACCGATGACATCGCTGTTTTTTGTAGTGATAGGAAAAGTGTGAGGGAGGTGGTGAACGATCTAAAGCGATTTTGCGAGTTGTCTGCCAGTGCAGTTAACTGGAACAAGTGCATAGGATTTTGGCATGGTGACTGGCAAAGTAAGCCAGTGTTTTTCGAGAACATGCCTTGGACGACAACTCCGGCCAGGTATCTGGGCATCCCCCTTGAAAACTACCAGGATGCTAGAGAGTACTGGGACGGAGAAACTGATAGAGTTAGAGAGAAATTAACACAATGGGGGGGAAGGGATCTGTCAATGTTTGCCCGTGCATCAGTATGTAATGTGTTTGCTGTTGCCAAGGTATGGTACGTCCTACAGGCGATTTGTATGTCAAGAAGGAACATACAAAAGCTGCACAGAGTGTTTGCGGTGTTTTTGTGGGGCTCAAGTTGGGAGCGCATGAGTCGAACTAATTTGTTTCGCTCGGTGAAAAGTGGTGGATTGGGACTGGCACATTTGTTTATCCGACAAATAGTTTCTAGGTTTATGTTTCTGAGAGACCAGAGAGATTGCTTTCTACGTACTGTGGTACAAGCCCGACTACGTGATGTCATTCCAGACTATGTAGTTTCAACTTCTGAAATGCGATGTGTACGTGTGCGTGGGTTCTTGCGGGAAGTTGTGGATGCTTTTAGGATTTTAAGGGTTAGGTTTTCCTCGGAGTATTTGAGTAGTGTACCGCGAAAACGTTTGTACAAAGATATGATTGATGTGTGTCTGCCTGTTCCGGTTTATCGTCAGTTATATGCAGTGGGTTCAGGAAAAGATGTTCTAAAAAGAGTGAAACGAATGCCAGTACGTTCATCTGTTAAATCTTTCTTCTTTAAACTTCATAGCGGCACGCTTCCGGTAAAACCCTGGCTGCAGGAAAAAGGACTATATGTACACCCATGGACACTTAACTGTAGACTATGCCAAAAGCTGGAAACAATTGAGCACATCTTTCTGGACTGTTGGGATGCGGTGTTTCACTGGGACATCCTCCAACGAACCCTGAAAAAAGACTTACCATTAACGCCTTATGGCATCCGCTTTTTGCCCGTAAACAACGATGAGGCGTGCCCTATGATATGTTCATGGCACTTAGTCTGCATTCTATGTGGAAAACTCGCATGGCGGTTCAAAATGCCGAAGAGGATGCTCGCACTGTGCGAGAGTACTTCATTGAAAGCGTTGCTTATATAAGAGAAGTTTATCGAGTGATGCCGGAAGAGCCTGAGTGGTTACCCATTCTGGATGTTCTAGCGCAATTTAAGATGTTTTAAGCCACTCCCTTCAGCCGATTGGTGGCTGGAGCTAGTAATTTGTGTACTGAACAGTGCGTGTTGTGTTGTCGCCAAGCAGGCAATAAAGAAAAAAAAAATATATTAGCGGCCTAGCGGTCTGAGGCGCTGGGAATTCTCGGCAAATGTTTTGCGAGTCACGAGTTCGAATCCCCGCGGGTACGTGCTTTTTTTTTGTAAGTTAACTTTTTTGTTTTCCGCCGATGTTTTCTATGTTGAGTTCACCTTTTTTGGGGCCGCAACGTTCATGGCTACACGAACTAGTTCACAAAACGCGCGCAGGCTGGCACTGGCGCGCTAGCGAGTTCTCGTTGGCGTGCTGTTGCCATAAGCACCGACTGCTTGCAGGCAGTGGGCACAGGCCAGAATGAACAGACCCTTGGCCTGGTGCGAACACGCTTTTTACGATACAGGCATGAGGGAGGCAAGCTCCAAATATGGGCGAAAAGCGCATGACATTTGGGCGTCTTCGGGTACGCGGAGGGCGTTCATGCACTGCGTAGGTCTCGGCTAGTGAATGCTACGACTACAAGCCGTCCTGGGAGGCTTATCTTATGAATTTTACAGCCGACAACATGGCAGAAGCGCGGTACGATTATTACTGAGATATTGAGAATGCCCATCCAACAAAGCCATTGGTTATGTTTTACAGAACCGAAACCGAAACCGAAACTTGTGTGATTGCTAACCTTGGGCATCGTCCAATCACGGCGCCCCTCCTCTCAACGTCACAGCCTTAGTTGGTGCGGCCGCCGCAAACCGCGCATGGTAGTTTTTCTTCTTTCGCGCTTTGTAAAATAATTACCGATTTGTCAACCGGATAAACGATGAAAAGTGTGCTAATTTGAGCCAGTCTACGCAGTGCAAGCAAAAACGGGAGCTTGACAAATTCACTTCAGTGTCCCTTTAACGTGTACAAATTCGTATCTCCCTACCTATATCAAGGGACTAACTTGATCTGTTTTAGATTTAACCATTTTTTTCTCGGGGTGGTTAAGTTTCTTCCTAGTCTACAGTTTACTGCTGGACTAGCAGTGACCACGTTCCTATATTGTTTGAGTGCCCTGTTCGTTCTCTCGTCCGGTGAAGTTGCACTTTTGTAAATTATAAAACAGTGTCAAATATCTCTGAAGGAGGTCGTATCTTCTTTGGCCGTATAAAACACAGCTGAACTGGCGAAAGGTCTTTGCGCCGCCCTTACCACTTAGGCGCAGTCTCGAAGTCGTGATTTGAAGTCCGGTCTAAGAGGGATCACCTAGCCCCTGATGGAACGAAGAATGTACACGCAGCTTTAGACGCAGGAAGGCGGCCTGGAAGAAACTTTGCTACATCTTTTTCCAGCTGTACTGGAGCGATTACAAGTATTCTTCAGCGATGTTCAAACTGCAGTTTCTAGTGTCAAACATGTGTATGACTCCCAGCGTGTTCTGTTCTTTGTGAACCCAATAATAAGCGTGCCCTTTTTCGATTTGTGCGTTCTAGGAAAGTTGTCCCCAAATTTATAATATAGACTCTTTGTGTTATCTTCCAGGGAAATCTCTGAGTCCCTAAAGTTAATTGCCAGGGGTCTGCAAACTCGTTTTTCGTCTGCTCTAGCAACCTCCTCTCCTCTACTTCTAGGGGTAGAGGACTTTGTGGAAGTTACGCTTGCAGAGCCTTTTGATGCTATGACGAAAATGCCCGCCGCGGCCCCTGGTACGGATGGTCGACATTACTACTTAAATATTAAAGCTACTATCCGATCAGGCACCGGATTACTTGCTGAATATGATTCATTATTCTCTCAGGAACGCATGGGTACCCGATGTGTGGCGTCTAGCCAAAATACTTCCTATACCTAAGAATGGTGGCCAGGGCCTTGCGGTTGGTAATATCAGGCCTATCTCTCTGACTTCGAATGCAGTAAAAATAATTCAGCAGATTTTGCTTCAACGCATTGACGAATTCGTGTTCAGGAATAACGTCCTCAGCCCAAGCCAAATTGGTTTTCGCCCGGGTTGTTCTATTTGGAGAGCCCGCACCAACCTTGGAAGTCGTGTAATAAAACTTACCCGTCGATATAAACAGGTTGCGGGTCTAGTGACCTTAGATATTGCAAAAGCGTACTACAGCGTGAAGTAGCCTGTGTTAATGTGAAGGTTACAGAACCTTATAAACTTTCCAAGGTACAATATAGCATGGCTTTGTGAATTCCTAAAGGACAGGAAGTTTAGTTGCGGGAGGGGCAACATTCGTTCCTCTCGGCACTTCCAGAAAAGAGGTGTGCCACAGGGAGCTGTTCTTTCGCAGGTTCTTTTTAATGTCCTGTTAAGATCGGTCCCTGCGGTTACGGGTGTCCATACCAACGTCTATACCGACGATATCGCGTTTTTCGCGTCAGCTTCTGACATACACGAGCTGTGTGCAAACCACGAAAGTCCATAGGATGTCCACAAATGGTCACAATATCCAATGTCATTTTGGGACATTCATGTGATGTCCATACAATGTTTCACCCAAGATCATCTGCTTGCGGACATCCATGCGATATCACTGCAGGTGTGTTATTATAACATCATTATGCGATATTGCTAGGATGTCCACTAATTTACATTTTTTCTCACACATGAGAATTCGCACTCATAGCGCAGTGTACATATGGGGCCCCAGCCACACAAAGTGTGTCTTAGTTCAAATCACCCCTCATCCCCGTCTTTCCCTTAAGCTTCGAAATATTTTCTGGCCTGTTTCTAACTGATATTTTAAATGAAGAGCGGGTAGTTATTTGATTTGGAATTTGAGCGAAATCTGGTTGCCTTTCTGTTTGATTCGGGAATTGAGTTCTATATTTTAGGCTGCTTGATTTATGTGGATGAAGAACAACGGGACTGTTGATTTTCTCATTTCTCATTTTCTACGAGCACTCGTACGCAGCCTGCAGTGCGGAACCAGTATATGGAGCCCACTGAGTAGGCAGGACTCTTGTCAACCAAATTTGATGCTTTGGATGCGAGCAGGTGCATTGCATGATGCAACCCACCGTCTTGGTGTTGCTTGTTTAGTTCTTGCGCGATGGAGTGGCGTGTCTCGTCCAGTCTTGTAACGTCGGGGGAGATGAGGGTGACGGCCGAGTAATTTTGCAGCGTTTTACTGCATCGTGAATAGCCTCGTGCGCAGTCGAAGGCTTTGCGAATGTCCAGAAGGACGACAAAGGCCGCGGTTTTTGGTAGCCTTCGCGTTTTCTAGTGCAGAGACAAGGTCATTGAATCCATTCGATCCCCCGTGAAAATGGAAAGCGCATTTCTAGCAAGAAATCATATCTTCCGGCTTCATTTCTGACTCGGTTATTAGATTCTAGCTGAAATCGACAGCTTCTACCTAGAAAAATTCTTAGTTTAGCTAGAGAAGATTATTTCCAGCTTGCGGGGTTCTTTTCTTCGCTTAACTGACATATGCTAGCTGGAAGTAAATATCAATCCAGCTAGAAATAAACTACAAACTGAATTTCTAGTTAGAAATCCGGCTATTTCTTGCTAGAATATTTCTAGTAGGAGAAAATTTCTGGTTCAATAATCCAGCTAGAAAAAAAAACACATTTTCACCTGGGATGGCACTGTGCTGGCGGCAAAAACCTGTCTGCTGCTCAGGGTTCAAATTGCAGATTCGCGCATACTGGTAATTCGCATGAAGGAAGAAAAATGGAGGCCATGGTAATTCGAGGGGTGCGAGCGCAATGGATTCGAGAATTTTGGAGGCAGCGCTCGTGAGTGCAATAGGACGAAAAGAGGAGAAACGTTCGGGAGATTTGTTCTTTTTTAGGATGGGAGAAACAAGTTGGAGGCCAAATTGAGCAGGGAGGGTGCCGAAAGACCAGTAGAAGTTGCAAAGTCAATGTGGCGCGAGCGCTATAGCCTGGTATGTGATGCCGTCAGCCCCGGGCGCACTTTTCCTTTTTGCATTTTGAATGGCCCACACGAGCTCGGCCGCCATGAAAGGAGCTTCAAAAGCTGTACGTGCTCGGGGGGAAGGCGCGCGCGTGGCGTCAGATTCTTCGTTTTGGGCTGTTTCTGCAGGGTTTGCGCGAGAAAGCTCGGCCGCGTTTTTTCCCACTTGCTATGGAAAGGGCGAGGAGGGGGGGGGGGGGGGGGGGGGGGGTTTGTATGCCGGGGTCTCGGAGAAAGCGCGATGCAAGTGCCGTGCATTCGCCCCCCATCCCCCCGAGCGCGCCGCATACTCCCTCCCAGCTTCTCCGTACTTGCTTGGCGTATCGTCTGACAAAAGCGGCGGCGGCGGCGGAGGAGGAGGACCGGAGGAAAACATCCTGGCCCTCTCCGACGGGGAGCTGGGTTCCCGTGGTTCCCGCGCTTTTCAGTCGCTCACTCGCTCTTTGCTCGGCTGCTCGGCTGACCTATTTAGTGACACTAGTTGTGACCACAATTGTCTCATACTGAGCTGCTCGAAGGAATTCGCGTCTCGAGAGACGGGAAATCGACGGTTGGTGTTCGGATGGTGTTCGGTTCCTGTCTTCGGCTGCACCACACGGTTCTCAGATCACCGATCGGCTTGACTTCAAGGACCCGGCCGTATATACTTCTACTTCAATAATTACCATCAATCTCTGTTCAAGGTATTTCTTCTTTGCGATTGTGATGCTACTCGCGGCTCCAAATTACTGCTTGGTATTTTCTTCCAGTTTTCCTTCTGAGATCGACTGCCAGTGAATACATCACAAAAACTTCATCCCAGCCCCTTGATCAACATCTCAAGTAGCAGGTAAGAAACTATCATAATGTCAGCAGTAAGCTGAAGCTAACCAAGAAATACGACATTTTCTTGCAGGACAACTACCGTTTTCTCCAGATTCTGCCATTTCAAGAAGGGTAGCTAGCATTTCGTTCCTTTTCCCTTTATTCAAATGTATATTCTGCTGCCGCTGCTGCGAAGTTTGCTGCCGCTCTTTCTGCTGAAGAAACAAGCTTTCTGGATCAAACGCAAGATTTCAACTGGTGGCCCAACTTCTCAGAAGCAAATTTACAGAACACGTTAACATGAATCCAAGCACGTGCCTTCTTTTGCATTTTTTTAGAGACTAAATTTGCCTTTGCTTTTCCGACCTGTTTCTTCTTTTGTGGGTTTATTACACTTAAAATTTATTCTCTGCTTAAGCTTTCACGGCTTCAAGTTGAATCACATTATTTGCTGAAATCTTTGCTGTGTTTTTCTCATGTCTCATTTTAGCTGCACAGTTAAGAAACGATTCATATACGCACGCCTGTTGATGGTGAATTTGTATGTAAAGTATTTGATCCGCCCGGTTGATTGCAATTTTCTTTTAACCTGTCACTCTTTCAATAGGCAGAATGGTGTAAGCAGCTGTTTCAATAATAGCCATTTAACAAGCGTTTAACTGGTGCTTTTTTTAAATGTTTTCTAGGCCTTGGACTTCCAGCAAGGTTCATCTGGTGGATATTGAAATGATTTTGAAATAAATACCATTTTTCTTTGCAATAAAAATTGGGGATGGTTTCATGTCACTAATAATAATATATAAATAGTTATATAATAATAGTATAAGGTCCTGAGAATGCCTCAACATGGCATCAAATGGACATTACATGATGTCGTCCGGATATCTATGAAATGTCCACAGAAAGTTTCCATGAATTTTAAGGACATCCTGTGGATATCCAGACGAAAGTATTTGTGGATGTCTATTCCGAGGCAATAGGGACATCGCCTGAATATCCTGTGGACATAACGTGGGCGTTCACGGATATCCTCTGCACATTGGATATCAGGGAAGTTACATTGAATGGACATCCACAAGATGTTTTATGGTTTGCTGGGAGTCATATTTGAACACTTTAGATTCAAGGTTAGACTATATATGACTCACAATTAACGCTAGCAAATGCTCTGTTCTTGTTTTTCCGACCACTATACTTCATTTAGTATCGCTCTCTGTTACCGCCAACATATCATTCCCAAGGTTGATTCTTTAAAATACCTTGGGGAAGTATACACCACCCAGCTTGATTGGAGTTTGCATCATGTGCAGCTTTCCCGCTCATGGCAGTCCTTTCAACAGCGAATACTTTGCAGTTATTTAGCGTAATTGAAAGTTATTTTGCGCTGCTAATATTGGGGGTGAAAACTTGCTTTGCGCACAGTTTCAATTAAGTCTTGCACGTTTAGCGGCTAGGTTCCTGAGCCATGGAAACTATCCCATAGAAATGCATGGGGAGTTCTCCTAGTGTTTTCATCTCCACGTTGACTTCTTGCTTTGTGCCAAATATCACTTTCCTGAAGTGGTTTACCTAGGTTTCTGAGAGGTCGGAATTTTGAGCGATAAAGCTGGGTATGTATATACCCGCGTATAGCTACCAAATGTGCACGTGTTGTTTGCATGTGGAGGCGTCTCGGCCAGAAAGAGGGGTACGCGCCGTGATTCTCTTCCGAATGTGCGTGCGCCCTATTTTAGAGTTTGGGTGTGTGCTACCCTCGGAGTCTGCGACATATAAGCTCCGTCGCCTAGTTCTTCTGGAACGCCAGGCTCTTCGCAGCTGTTTAGGGTTACCTAAATATTTGGAAGCCTGCGTTCCTCCTCTGTTAATATTTACCGTGGAAACTTTTTTGGGAGCCTATGCCGCGGGGGTTAACAGGGCACAATTTATCCTTGTGGCTGAGCTGTGTTTCTGTCGTATGCACCAGTGCAGGTTTTCTTGTCCACAAGTCACCCTACTACAAAGCTTTCTGTCTCGATTAAGTCTTCAATAAGGTAATTCCATTTCTCAACAGGGGTAATACGCTATCGTTCAACTTCCGGAACATCTTTTCCTAAAATGCATGCTAAACGGTTTCCTAAAATGCATGCTAAACACATGCTAAAAACGGTTTTGCTGAATCGATGAATGTATTGTTTTTAGTATCTGTATTGCTATGTTACTGTTCATTTCATTTACCAAGTTTCCTGAGTTCAGCTAGATTGTATGGGTAGTGCAAGTGTCTAGTTTATGCATTGTTTTTGCTGCCAACCTTTTTACCTTGTTTGAATTAGTATTGTGCTAGTAATATGCAACACGTATTTTTTTCTCTCAATTTTGTTTAACCGAGTTCTTTGCTTTTTCTTATTGTACTTTAGGGCTGCCTAAGCTGTGTTCATTCCTTTTAGTTACTTATTTTTAGTCAGTTTGGTTGGTTTTGCTGCTTTCTGTGTATTCTTTATATTGTAATAATTAATCAAGGGTCCCGTTGCGCTCTGTTGACTATGGGACACTTGTCTGTATGCTAGCTTGAATGTATTTTAACACTGTCGGAGATAATAAAGAATACAATACAATACAAAAAAAGCAAAAAGATTACCTGTCCTGTCTTCTCCTAGATCATTTGGCCTCAATTCAGCAAGGTACATACAGAGAGAGAAAAAACTTTATAGATGCTTCTCAATGTGATGAAAAATCCGGAATAGGTATATTTTCCCCTTCCCTTAACTAATTATTGGAAATTGTCTTGGCACTACGAAAGCTGGACACATCGATATTGTCTCCAGATCATCATTTCAGATTCCCCATCTGTAGGCTTAGCCCTTTCTTCTCCTATAGACGGACGTTTCGATCACTCCTGCCACCTCATCTTACTCAAGTCAGAGTCCTTAAAGCATTCAAGGACTCTACTTAAGTCTACCTTCTTATGGTTCATGGGCATGCGGGGCACCCATGCGACGCATGGGCACCACGTACCTTTAACGAAACCGCAGATTCACTAACAAGGATAGTCCCCTCCGGGCGTGTTGCCGATGTCATTGAGCCAACTCCTTGCTGCAAGGTTCCGTAGGTTGTTAATCAGGTCGATTTCACTGTGAAATGAAGTTTTTTTTTTTTTTTGCTCCTCTCCTTTTTCTTTTGAGTGCAGTTTTACTATAACACGTATCTGAATATTGGGAAGATATGGCTGTGCGAAATATACAGAAATATCCCTCCAAATCTGAAAAAGTATAGTGTTACTGCATTTTTGCCGTACACGTTACTCGTTTTGCTCAATAAGCCCCCATACTGTTCAGAAGCCTGGTATAAAACCAGCACGCGCCATACTCACAGTAGGTTATTTGGAACTCAACCTACATTTTTTGTGCCCCGCAGTGCATGTCGGCATACTTTTATGCCATGACAACGTATACAGGTGGTGTGATACAATGCTTTCGAGCGTTCGGCAAGGTTGCAAAAACTGTTTTAACTTACGTATACGATTGCCGGGAATCATAATGCCTGCTGCTAAAGCCGAGAGCCCTAACGCCTGCAATTTGTTTTGGTCTTGCATTTTCGCTGCTGTCGGTTATTAAACTCTGACAGTTCCCTTTGTTCGAAAGATTGCCGAATACAGAAGCTGACGCCTACCTCAGACTCTTCGCGCTCTGCACAGGACGGGCTTCGCAAGGAACGGGGCGACGCCGCAATGTTTCCTTCCGGAGCGTTATCAACAACTACACTTTAAGTCACGCCCTGAACTAGTGCATGCGACTTTAAGTCTTTTATTATGATAAAAAGTTGCGCATACACAAAATCTCGTGCGGACAAGCGTCAAAGTTCAAACGAGCGCAAATAAACAGCCCTAAGCCGACGTCACGGAGGAGCGCTTCGCAGCGCCGCCCGTGTTCGCGCTCACCGCCAATACTTAGGGTTGTTCGTTTTCGGGTTTTATATTTTAACACGAAAGCGTTTTATGCCGGGATACACCACGATTTCACTGACGTCATATCCATCACGGAAATGACGCCAGTATAGCTATGCCGAAGTGACCCGCCAGCAAGACGTCGCTCGCCAAGCACACCCACAAGAAAGCTGCCGACCCGCAAATCATGCTCAGCTGCAGATTTCGCTGCACATTTTGCTTTTGTGTTCTACTGATTCGTTTGACAGAGAAATCAACCATAATTTTTTTTCGCGCTTCGTTTCACCATGCCTTTAATTTCATTCTGTTCGACACCACACGATGGGATCGAGGCTTTGGGAAGGCAAGCACACGAGCGATAAGACAACATGGTGAGGGGCAATGCAACTGTTTGTTTTTGCTTTTGACACTAAGCAGAATGCCATCGCAGCTGGTGACGGCGTATGCTTCACCGCGCAGTGCAGTAAAGCTGCATTTCGAGGCTAAGTTCGCGCATTGCCCGCGCCCAAATTTCGATCCCAAGTCCCGTGAAACCGCGCCGCCTTACGGAGACCAGGAAACAGTGACGACTGACTAAGAGCGTCAGTCATTTAGGGGGTCCGTCGCAGCGCCCTGTCGTGAATGACAGCTCAACGAATGAGTCCCTACTGCTCCCTGCGCTTCAGCGAACAGCGCCGCCCGTGGCGAACCGCTCGTCAGTGGAATGCCGGTGGCGGTCAGCGCAGCGTAACTGTGCATGGCTTTCTGTCGTTTTTCTGCTGTGCGGCTTGCAAAGCGTACGTAACCCCACGTGCATTTTTCAGATCGGTAAATCTTGAGCGTGGATGTGACGTTTACGAGGCATGCCATGTGTGTGATTTACGCCCATACTCAGTATTTACAAATAGCAGACGACGCTCAATGCGCCAAGCTGGAAGTCAAGCTGGAAGTGAAAGTTCGTTGCTTCATGCAATTTTTTGATGCCTACATGCAGTTTCGCGTATCGAGGAGTATACTGCAGCTAAATGTTCCCACAAAGCCGGTGTGTGCAACCGATCTAGGAATGCTGCGGCGCTGGCCTTGGGCAGTTGATGGCGAAACGGCGTCGACGTCGTGCACAAGCGAAAGACAAAGTTGGGGGGTGTCTTCTAAGATTTACCTCAAAACAGAAATTGTGATGGACGACGCTTCCGTAACTTCATTACCTACGGCTGAAACGTGTTTAATTTCACAGAAATGATCTTACTTCAGTCATCGGGAATCGTTGATAGAATAAATACCGCATGATAGAGAACGTTATTGCTTGTCGTGGAGAAGCATTGCTTTACAAGAATTGCAATGGTTGCTGGCTAGTTGGTAAATGCTTTTTCAAAAACCGATTCCTGCATGGCTGAAGGACGCAAGACAGGAGGGTGCCCGAAACCTGTACTCAGCTTCACAACTGAATGCCGCAGTCGGTTTACAAGCTGCCACCTACGCTTGAAGAATCATGCACACCTTCGTCTAACGACGATGAGGGTTTATCGCAAAGCTCTATCGTATGGGTTTTTTTGGTTGCCTTCTGGATTTAGACTTTGACTAGTTGAGCGTCGAATTTGACCAGCACGCAGTTTGGTCTTTTGATCGCAGCGTCTTTGACTTTGACCATTTCCCATTCGATTTCGCAGGAAGAAAGCTTTGCGTTCAACCATCATAATCATTAAACGGAGGGCTAGATGACTTTGCTATTTAATTTTGAACTTCCATGCCCCCCTCTCCAAATCATAACTGTGTCCAGCGTGTCGGAAATGTGTCTGTGCTGGAGGACTCGGGCTGATGCACCCATATTTGAGGCAACTAATAGCGCGTTTTTGGTGTCTTCACCAGGCATTACACAATTTTTTAGGTACTCTGTAAAGAATACTGAAGCATTAAAAAACACCGGCTAACGTTAACACTGTTACATTTTTAACGATCGGTGCCAGCATTTATTTCACGCAGGTGGTAAAACGGGAAGGGGAGGGATGGTGGATGGTTTGTAGCTTGGGCTGTTGAGTTGGTGAATAACTTTGGCTCTTGATAAAATGACCACCACAAATGTGGGATTTCCACTTCGGCTTTCAGGCTCCCATGCTGTCACTCACCAAAACCGAAGGCACAAAGCTCACGGTTACAGAAAGTGTAAACTATCGCAACATTTCTACGGCTACACGGTAATCCATCTGGTAAGGTGCCTTTCTATTTAAAGCAAACGTATCGAGGTATCCCAGCGCTGCGTAGTCATTTAAACCAGTGAAGATAATTTAAAGTGGTATAAATGAATAATATATAGTTTTATTCTTACTCAGATCGCGCGGATCCAGGCGCAGAGCGCTGCAAAAAGCGCTCGTGTCAATGTAGCCCATTCCCGACCTTACAAGCATCCAATAAGTTTGCGTAGCCGTTAGTGCATTTAAGAAGAAAATAATATTACTAATAGTAGTTTTATTCGTACTCAGAACGGGTGTAGCCAAGCGCAGATCGCTGCAAAAAGCGCTCATGCCATTGTAGCCGATACCCAACTTTAGAAGCGTCCAACAAGTTTACGTAGTCATTACTGCATCTAAGAACCCAACACATCTGTCTAGTCACCGCACATATACGCTCACAAAACCACCAAAACATTCACAGCACCGAAGCAAACACGACAAAAACAACGGGAGGCTGTGTAGTCCAATGCACCGGCTCATTCCACTGACGAGGGGAGCGCCGAGTGGTGGCGCCACCCGTCCAGCTGCCCGATCTCACTGTTGGCTCGCATTTTGCGCATCGCTTGCGAGCAGTTCCGGCGCAAAGCAAATTGGCGCAGCACTTGCACCCGTTTTGTGCAAATGCAGGATGTTTATATGGTTGGCGCTGTGTCCTTCAAGGCAAGGAATGCTTACAGAATACATGAGCAGTCGTACAGCATTCTGTTGCTTCAATCCGAGCGTTTAAATGACTGTTTCACGCTTATTGCTTATTTCACCTGTATGATCCAGAATATTTTTATTAAGTTTGACGGTTGCTGTCATGTGTTCGGGGGGGGGGGGGCGAGGAGGGGCTGCAACCTCGTCAAGCTGGCAGCACGCCGGCTTTTTCTGCAGGTCTCCTGCATCATGTATCCTTGATGCCAAATAAAGTTATTATTATTATTAGTTGTGAGTAATAAAGGTTGTTACTTGAAACTACTTCACTGGCAGTCTGCGAACAGCACAGGGAATCATGCTCAGAACACCCTGCCACCCAAAATTGAAGCTACTCTGCCACTACCGTACAACATAGAACTACACAAGCAAGTTATGCATAGTTTTAAACAACTTTATTCAAAGGTGCTGTAAAGAAACATACACTTTTGTTTTACTTGAAAGAACTACCTTTTGATAACTCGCTCAACTTTATTTGGGCCCCCCAAAAATGATTTCACACACACCAAACCGACTTTACAAATTTCATGCTACGCAACGTTAACCCCAGCGTCACTGGTGAGGTGCCACACATGGGTATTCTGTGTGTCAACCCCGTGATAGTATCCAAGCGGTGCATTCGGATAGAACCAGAAGCACAATTACAGTCCCACAATCATATTTATTGGTGGCAGCTTCTGCTGGCAGTGCCAATCACATGAACTACACTCCATTTCAGAAGCTGCGTGCAGCCCTGCAGATGGTACATGGCTCCAAACCAATTTGCCTTATGAGCATGCCTAACTCACCGTGACATTCTAGGGACAACGGCTGAAGGAAGTGACAATAGTCGTTGGGGCTTCGGAAGCGGATTTACATCCCAAATAATGCAGGTAAAACAACCCTGGCTCACCTCGTAGCTTTGAGTCTGCTGCACGGAACTTCTGAAATGAACTGCAGTTCCTGCAGCGTCATAGGGGAAATGTGAGAATGAGGCTGGCGAGTTGCTACCCTGTCATGTTTCTCTTATATCTAGGTTGCTTGACATTTGTGTTAAAATTGGCAAGATTTTTATTTCGATGTGCCAATCTTTGGAATAAATCAACCATGTTCTGTCTTCATGGTTCCTTTAGAAGCGACTAGAATGTTATTTTTAAAATTGGTGCACTGTAATACTGATGGGAACCATTTAAACCAATGGCAAGATCTGGTAGCACAAAGTATGAGTTTACATAATTTCTACAGCCGCTAATTCCTAGAAAAGCAGGTGCTGCGAATGGGCAGCAAACACACATTAGTTTGACAGAAGTTATGTGCCAAATTTCAGACCTGTCATAATTACCCTTAATCTCAGTGTAATCCCGAGAGGGTTGATTTTGACTTGATTGTTGGGTTTAACGTGCCGACGCAATGCAGGCGATGAGACGCACCGTAGTGGAGGGCTCCGGAGTAATTTTGACCACCTGGGGATCTTTAATGTGCGCCGAAATCTCGTACACACGGGCGTTTTTGCTTTTTGTCTCCATCAGAAAAGCAGCCGCCACGGCCGGGAATCGAACCTGCAACCTCGTGCTCAGCCTCAAGTGTCTTTGCAAAAAGCGGGGTGCTTAAAAACCACGTAACAAGTAAGCAACTCCTTTTACTCTGCTACCGATCCAATGAATCCAAGGCAAGTGCTGAACGTTTCACAGCTATAGTGTAAGCACAGGCCAAAACTTGTTGAGACGTTTCATTGGGCAGTGCTTGCAAGTGCCAGGCAGTTTTCAAACCTTAAATATCTACCATGCCTATTTTTTCCCTCTTTGTTAAAACTGCTATTATGGTAAGATTACATGCTAATAGTATCCAAGCTAGTTTTCTGAGAGCTCCAGGCCTCCTAACAAATAATTGCTTTAAATATGCTATAAATCTACCCCAAATCGTTATTTAAGGAATAAGTTGATTGCAATTAAGGTCATGCAACAAACATGCCATCTGAGTAAAACAAAACAGTATGTTTATTCAAGCTTTCAGTCATGTTATCCATTCTACACTGCCCATTACTCTAAAAAAAAATATTGAGATTCAAAACAGAAACTTGACTAATGGTGCAAAAGTTAAAAACAATGCCTAAATTTCATTAGGAGTTTTGCAAGATATAACAAACCAACACAAAAACCTTAGAAGTCTCAACTACTCGGGCAAAGCACCTTAACAATAAGAGCCCCATCTCACACACTCCCATTATGTACAAGGAGAATCAGCCTTGCTTTACAAAAAGCTGTTTTATAGTAAACCACAGTGAAAGTTTTCCAGCTACCATATGGCACTTCATGCCATACCTATTCCAGAAGTAGAAGCAAATCAACTAACTCCGCGGGCTAGTGTGCACCTAACATGGGCACCTACTGGTTACCACAGCCTTGCCGCCACTGGCATTTCGAGAGGCACGCAACCGACCAGGGATAGCTTGAAAAATAGCGTACTCTGCACGTTGCATGGAGATAAATAACAAACTGTCCCCCACAATCCCCCCAGTGCCGCCACGCAATCAGCGGTTCCGCCGTCTGCGCTGCTTCTGCGTCGACGTGCCCGATGGTCCGGGGGCTCCGACGATGATGGTGCCCTCCTGAATCTCCTGCTGCACTTCAGACGTGCTCGAGCTAATCTTCTCCTTTGCATCTAGGTAGAACATGAGGTCTCGCATTTGTTCCTGGAGATCCTGTATCTCTTGGTCCTTGGACTTCTGAAGCTCCTGCAGCTTGGCCTCCACCTCCTTTAGCCGTGCCTGCCACGCCACTTGGTTTTCACGCAAGCACTTGTTGATCTCTTTCTCCTCCTGGAGCTCCCCTTTGGTCTTGGTCAACTGCTGAGACAGCTGCTCAGACTTGCGACGCGTCGACTCCCGCTCCTTGGTCACCTGGATGGGGAAAAGACCAGCAGTGCATCAGTAAAGATGTTGGATCTAGGCGTTTCTCACTTTTAAATGACAGTTCAACAGTACTGCAGCCATCAGCACAAAATATTCACAGTAAGCACTGGTTCAAAAAAGTTTTTCCAGACTTTTTGAGAAAAAGATGATGAAAACGTGCATGAGATGTGTTTTGCCTTTGATCTTTTGAACACTCAAGAATTCAGTACAACTCCTCCTCTCACCATCAGTTGCATCTTATTAGTGTCATTCTTGCTTCTCCTTTCTCTTTGATTCCTACTCACCACTTCACATCCTCACAACTCTGGCTTCAATCCTAGTTGAGCTCGCTCACTCGTGTGCTTTTTATTTTTTCATCCTTCAATTGACGAATACACAACAAGAGCGAAAAAAAGCAGCTCTTTTAAACAACGAATCTCCAAAGAGACGTGGCCGGACAGTTATGAAGTTTTATTTCCCTGTTATTTTACTATATTCTTCTGATACTTGGAAGAAATAAACTGTCTGAACACCCCCCCCCCCCCCCCCCCCCTTCATTTTAAGAAGCCTGTGCAATCAATAGTTTGCAAGGAATGAAAGTGATGCTTCAAAGCACACTTAGTAAATGCAGCTGCATGATAGCAGGATGAAAGCCTCTTCCCTTCTCAGCCCCTAAACAATCCCAAGTTCCTGCATTTCACTACTTGTCATCCTGCCCATTGGCATTGTCGGTATTTTATGCCCCCCCCCCCCCCCCCCCCTCCCCACCCCCCCCTTTGGTTCATGTTGTTACCCGTCACATGGCAGGTCTAATGACATTTAGAGAAAATGTCATTCGCTCTAAAGGTCATTAATTCGGTGCTACACGAGAATACCGAATGACATTTGAGGCGCATGACATTTAGCGGCTAACTGAGGTCCCGGACCTCAGTTAGCGGCCAAATGAGTAGCTTCGACAGCAGTGGCGCGTCACTAGACTAGAAAATTCAGTAATAAACCAAGGAATACTGTTTCGAAAAACTGTCAGTAAACTTATATTTGCCTCTTCGTGTTGTTGTTCGAATAAAGAAACACAAACAAGTGCTAAAACAAAATAAAATCTCATTCCCAGTGCACGCACTACCCTAATACGGATATTTGCAGACTTGTCTCGGCTTGAGATGTCAACTGATGTCACCTAAACTGGTGATTTTCTTATTTTTTTTTAAATATTTCTTTGTTATGTTTAAAAAAAAAATATGAAAGTAAACATCCTAGATGCGTTTGAAATATAAGTTTGCGGTTTTGCAAGCTCGCTAATCGTCACTGCTATCACAATCAAATGACATTTTTTTCACCGTGTAGACCCGCACGGCCGAACTGAATGTCGTTAGCAGCTAATGTCATTCACTTTGAATGACATTAGATTTGCCGTGTGACGGGGGTATAAGAGCTGCCTTTACGACAGAGCATGCTCCCTAATTCACGTTGATTACTTCTATTGTTGGAAGCATCGCTAGGCTAGTTATCAATAACTGTTGTTCCCCATATGCATCTCCTTACAAGCAGATATGTTTTTACGTCTGCTATGTTTACAGATACATAGTAAGAGTTATATTCCTCAAAAGCTCATCTTGAAGGGCCCATCAGTGAGTAGCACTTACACACACATGCAAAAGCCTGCTTATTAATAATGTCATATTTATACACCCCTTTTCGTTCTGCAGCTTTTGGGCAGGCCTACGTAACCTTTCAGGCTGCTTTGTAAGACCCTCAGATCCTGCACGGTGTCACCAAATAAGGTTTTAATTTTATAGCTGTCCTCATGACTCTCTGCACTGCAAGTGAGCAGCCCAAATCTTTTGTGCCACCAAAAATACTTTCCTTTGAAAAAAATGGCACGGAGCTAACCAGCCCACTGGTGCAAGCAGAGCGGCTCAGACGACCGACCTGCCCAAGCTTCCGCTCCAGCTCCTTGCGCTCCTCCACAGCAATCTGGGTCTTCTCCTTGAGCTCGTTTATCTGCCGGCTGCTGTCCTTCTGCAGCATGTCCATGCAGTCTTCGAAGTAGCGCCGCTGCTTCTCGAGCTGACTTGTCAGCAGGTAGGTGTACTCGAGCTGCACAGAGTCAAGCTTCTCATCGCTGTCGGTGCGGGCATTCTCCAGTTCCACCAGTTTGCCGTCCGTCTTGTTTTGCACTAGGCGATGCACGTAGTTGTCTCCCGCATAGTCCCAGACACTGTTGTTGCCCAGCTGCATCGCAAACGTGTGGTCCGTGCGCGCGTAATGGTTGTACGCGTGCGCTTCGACGTAGCGGCCGCAGCCTATGTGGCCGCAGATGAGGCATATCCAGAGGTTCTCCTGTGAGCCACAGCTGAAGCAGCGGTTGTCCGGCACCGGCTCTGGCGTCTGGCAGTACCGACACACGGGACAGCTGGTGTCACCCCACTTGGCCAGGCAGCCGTCGTGAAACGTGTGGTTGCAGAGGATAGTCAAGATTCCTTCCACAGACTCGTCCATGCGTTCAAGGCACACGGGACACGTGGGCAGCTCGGTGTGGCCGGGAACTCCGTCGCCTTCGCCTTCTTTGACCATTTCCACCTGGGAGACGTACGCCAGGTGACACACTTCTGGCTCGATTGAGTTGAAGCGCTCGCCGTTGAAGTTCTGGTAGAATTCGTCGGCCCACTGTTGGCCTCGAAACTTGAGCAGCACCATGTAGAGGTTGGGCTTAGAATCGCGGATGACGCGAATGCTTTCGACGTGCGCGGTAACGGGCGCGATGAATTGCAGCAAATCGTGCAGAGTCATCAGCGCTGGGACGGCCAACATGCACAGCATTTCACTCCGCTCCTCGTCAGCCAATGGAGTCTGCTGGTTCTCCTTGAAGAGGTGCAGTATTCCCTTTGTTACCTCAACGCAATGGTTACCGCTGTAGAAGGGAATTTGGCTCAGGGCGGGCGGCTTAGTCCTTTCCGCTGTACTCACAACCCCTCTATCTGAATCGGCTGAATCGCCTGGGCACAGCTTAGGGTCATTTTCTTTAGGCGCAAGAGGCTCACTCTTTGGACGATCACCTAAGGGCTCAGCTCTTCGTTGACAACGCGCAGCCTGCTTGGAGGCCATATCATCCGCGTCTATCGTTACTGTTTCAATAACAATGTCATGCGGCTCGCGGCAACCACGGCTCTCCTTTCTGATCTCCTGAAGCTTACTCGAATGCCACTCTCCTCCGCGAAACGGTGCAGATGCGTAACAGAGCCTTCGAGCCCTCTCCGAGACGTAGTTGATGTGAGACAAAATCGGGAAGTCACTTGCCACTTCCAATTTGAGGATCACGAGCGATACAGACATTCTCCGCTATCAGACGATTGCTTCAGCATTTCACGTTCCGTTTTCTTCAGCTTTAGGAACACTGGCAAATGTTTTTCAAGGTAAGAATACCAACACCACTCAATGAAAACGACGTATGGAAATTTCGCATGACTATGCGTTGCCTGGTTTGAGATTACGACACCACACCAGCGACGCCTAGCAATAAAACGCGTCCGGTTCGTCACATCCGCTTCTCGATCAACAAACTTTGGCGTGACGGGTTTTTGGTTGTTCTGCCAGTTTGGTCGTTTGGTTACTGAAGTTTCAAACTTTTTACGTTTGAATTTGACGCAATGCCGTCGGTGCTGGACCGATCTCGGCAGAAATGGTACCATCGTCGTCCGCTCTTAAGATCCGCGTATTTCACGGACCTGCAGTACGGAAGCTACATCGCTGGAATTTTCTCCATCGTAAGTTGATCGCTGCCTGTAGACGTTGGGTGTGTTCATGTCGGTGGTCGCTCATGCGTTTAGAAATGCCAGACAGCTAACGTTTTTATCCGCGGAACTTTTCGTCGGGGCACACAAAGGTGGTAGTAAAACTTTAACCTTCGGGCTGATTTCATTGTGAGGTGTGGCTTTCTCGGCTACTGTGAAGTGGGTCACCTGTTAAGAATGCGCGTCATCGCAGTACCGCGCATTGCATGTTGCTCCGGGAATTAAAGCCTGCAAGTCGTGCCAAACTACACTTCAAAACCCTTGCGCTGTGGGGTTGCCGTTATCGGTGCGCGCTTTCACTTTTTGGCTACACAGAACACTTCGTTTGAGGACAATCGCGATTCGTACGTGATCATATGAACGACACTTTACTTACAAACGTGTGACACTCATTTTAAACCTGGGCTACATTTCATTTCATAACTGCACCGTCTTCTTTTTTTCGTTTCAGGTCGAAAGCTTTTTCATGATCGTACTCACAGTGTTTGACATCTATTGCCTTGCGGAGGCGTCTCCTGGCTCGACACATTACCGTTACTTCGGGTTCAGTTTTCTGTTCGTTTACAGCGGCAATCAGCACGGTAAGTGCCGGCATAATAGACCCTGCACAGAACTATTTGTCCTAATATAGGCTGCGTAGTTCGTGGTTTAGCTTTTATTTTATGTTGTAATCGTTTCACAAAACCCTGCATTTCTGTTCACATCAGCATGGTCAACGTTCTATTAATACATTGAAGATAGAGCTCTAAGAACCTGCACATTGAATGGTTGGGGAGGGTCGCAATTTTGAATCCTGCAGAAGGAATATGCAATGCATTTAAGGCTTATTATTCGCACAATGTCATTTTTATGTATTGTGAGAGAAACAGTGACAGCTACTATTTTGATAGCTGACACTGTCTCCCAAAAAATGTCATTCCCAGCCATGTGGTTATTAAGACCAAGTGAAGTTACTTTTGTTTTCCAATCAAATTTGAACCCATGAAAATGTAGAAATTAGCCTGGTCCGTAAAGGGGTTACCTCTTTTTCTTCGTTCGTTACACTATTTATGCTGCCTGCATGTATTGTAAAACAAGGGGGCTGAATGGATCTCGCCCTGAGAAAGTTGTTGGTTGCATCAAATACAAAAATGAACCGTCTGACTTGGCAAGCCATTTAGCAGACAAGCTGGCATTCCTAGGGTGCGGATTTGATTAATCCTTGGCTGATAACTTGCGTTGTGTGCTAGTGCTAACATGCGTTACACACTTTGAAGTGAGGGAACAATGAAGTGCTCACTTACTTGAGCAATGAAGCAGTGAAGTGAGCAAACAGGCAAACAACCCAGCATAAGGTGCAGGATGCGTGCAGCTTTTTATTTGTTTTTAGTAATCCCTGGACTTGTGATGGATATGTTCTGTGTGCTGGCATGCGGGTGTGGGCCTAGGATAGTTTCCTTTTCGTGAAAACAGGTGGCCCTCCATGTTTGTCTAGCAATGGCCTGTACTTTTGCAACTACTGATTTCAGTTGAAACAGAGTTTACAAGCCGTGCTGGTTATTCCTTCCCCTCCTGACTGCGGATTTACTGTACGACAATACCAGGTGGTTATCATTCCTACTGCAGAACCAGTGGGGTCCTTGTTTCATCCCCAGTACTGATGTGTCTTGTTTTTGCTTTAGCCTGCACTGAAGGCATCCATCCACGCATACATTTATGTGTGTAGACAACTAAAGTTTGGAGAGGGGTGCTACTAAACTCGCGTATAAAAGAAACTAGCAGCTTTAGTGTTGTAACAACGAGCGGCATTCCAGCACAGTATTTCACCTGCATGCAGGGCATGCATTTCAAACTTTTACTCAATTTATATAATTCACCCTTCGTATTATATTGGTGCTTTTCAGCTGTCTACGGAATTTTTAACATAGTTTCACGCCATAACTAAGTGCCGGCAACCTTGAATTGTATGCATTCCAAAAAGTGACAGCATCGCTACAGTGGAATGTTCAGCCCTGATCTGCTGTTTCTGCAGACCTATTGCAGCCTTTTCTTGCATACAAAAGCACTTTATGTAAAAAATTCTAGGTCAAGGTGATGCTACTTATACTCCCGTACCATAACTTGACTTGTTAAGTAACTCAGGGGATGAATTGCAAAGATGATAATTGCACTGGACAAGCAGAGTAGAATTGTGGGTCTGAAAATTAATATGCAGAAAACTAAAGTAATGCTCAGTAGCCTCGGGAGAGCATAGTGGTTTCAGATAGGTGGCAAGGCAGTCTAAGTGGTGAGCGAATATAGCTACCTAGGCCAAGTAGTGACCCCAGATCCCAACCATGAGGCAGAGACAATTGGAAGGATAGGAATGGGATGGAGTGCATTTGGCAGGCATTCTCAGATAATGAATGGCAGCCTACCATTGTCCCTGAAGAAGGAAGTGTACGACAGCTGCGTCTTACCGGTTCTCACTTACCGAGCAGAAACTTAAAGAAAGAAGGAAAGAGAGAGAGAAGGGGGGGGAGGACGCCTTTAATGACAGCTGAAGAGGACACCTTAGTGAGCAGTGGAACAGAAGATGATAGGTGCAACATTAAGGGATGAGAAGAGAGCGGGGTGGGTCAGGGAACAAATGCATGTTAAGGACATAGGGCAGGGCATTCAATGCGAAGGCAAGATAACCGTTGGTCATTAAGGGTAACAGAGTGGATCCCTAGAGAAGGCAAGCGTGGCAGGGGGCGGCAGAAAGTTAGATGGGCAGATGCGATCCAGAAGTTTGCTGGGATAAATTGGTCGTAGTTAGCGCAGGACCGGTATAATTGGAGATTAATGGGAGAGGCCTTTGCCCTGCAGTGGGCGTAGACTGGCTGATGATGATGATGATGACCATAACTTAACGATTTTAGGCTACAGGGCTTATGAGTACTGTATGAACAGTGTGTAGTTAAAGGTTAATGTTAGAGAGCAACGAGCGATGTGATCAGTGGCAGGCTAGGCTTTTTGCTTATACACATACCCAACCAGTTAGTGGTGCCCAACGTTTTGATAATTTTTGGGCTCGCCAAAAGCTTTGCTTGTTGCACAACTCCTTGTTCCGAAAGTGTTCCTTCACAGGTTGCGTGCCACTGTTGGTCTGTGTTGGATGGTACATTATAGAGCATTTAGCCTTCACTGAACTTATCTTAACCAATGCTGTGTTTGTGCGGCTCCTGTTTTGTGGTGTGTTTATGCAATACTCCATCTGCCTTTCATGTGTCAATATGTTCTTTTTGCAGTTCGGAACTTGCTTATTACCGTCTCGGTGATATCATTCGTGATAAGCTCTGTACTGCTGACGACCTCTTTCATCATGGTTATGGCTTTAAGAAAGGTAAGACTTTTATTTGAGCGTGAGTGCCCCTTCATGATGATATTGCTTTGAGGCTTTACACTTCTGAAGTAAAATTACTCTGGCATTTGGACGCCATGTATGCTAAATGTATGAACTGAACAGCCCAACAAATCCTGGAAAAAAAAATAACGTCACATTTGAGAAAAATGTTGCTTGGAATTAAGAAATACAAATTAAGAAGGTTGTCAATTGAACTACAACTGAGCTGTACCTTGGTTTTTGTTCGCAGGAAAAAGAGGCAAAGTTTCGTCCTTGGCTGTTCACGATGTTCACCTTCACGGCATGGAGATTTTTCGCCATCATCTTTCGCTCAATTTGCAATGTAAGTCGCTTTTTTTTTTTTTACGATGACAAGCATGCAAGCACTGTTTCATGGCTTCAATGGCAATAGTAACGTGACCTGGAATACTGGGAGAGCTTGGTTATTCACCGCATAATGTTGGTAAAACTGCTTCCAGCTTTGGCAACGTAGTTGCCTGAATGACGCCTGGGGGACAGCACAAAAGTTCCTGTGCGAACTTCAGGGGTTGCGTAACGTGCCGTGCTGTGCAGGGTTCATTGTAAGGTGTGCGGGCTGGTAGTAAGTCATTTCATCGGCAAGCATAGTGTTACTGAGAGCAACTAACTTTGTGCCTGTGCACCAGAAGCATTGGGCATAAAGGGGCTTTCAGATGCCATGGCTTGGGTTCCTGGTGAGTAAAATGCACAGTTGGTGACAACACGTGGGCTGCCATAGGGATGTATGGTTTTTCGGAACGGGGGTTCACTGTTGTAGGCGACGGTGTATGTCGCCTACGGCATGGATTCCCCGCAGTCATGAACCTTGTACATGTGAGAGGTCTACAGGGATGCAAAGAGATGGAATGCTGGTTCAGCATGACTATTAGAAGGTCATGACGTTGTTGCTGTGTGCCTCCTACACAGTTGTTTTGGGGGACTTCGAAATTTATTTGAAAAATTACTCCCACCTCCCCTCGCGGGAACCCCTGTGTAGATGCCACACATAGGGTGTTCCATTGTTGTTTCCGTTAGGTTGATTCTCCCATCGCGTGAAATGTGCCGTGAACCTTCTCCGCGGCTATGACGCAACGTGGCGCAGCTATGACGCAACACAATCCAACACAATCCACTTTAATCCAAATCCAAGCCAAGCCAATCCAATCCAATGCCCCTCGCGAGAGAGTGTTCGCTATCGGAGAGGAGAGGGGGTGAGCGGCGGAGAGCGCAGCTCGCGCGGTGAGGAGAATGGGGAAGGGGTGTGGACGGACAACAACAACGCCGTATGGAGGGACAAGGCGAGTGAATGAGATGCCGTCGCATCTAAAATGCTTTTAGAGATTTTCAAAGGGAAGTTTTATTTCAGAAACAACTCTGGACAATCGCTGCACTTCTGCATGTCCTGCTTTTAATTGGTTCATGTAGAGGGTAAGGTTCCTTTTATAGCTATGGGAGCTGTATAATGTTATTCATATTTTATACATTTTGAAGTTGTTGAAAATCCTTGTTGGCCTTGGGCCATTAAACAACAATCATCATCATCATCGAAGTTGTTGAAAATATTAGAAAGCAAGAGGAGGACACTACTTGCAGCTGCCTCTTGCTATCACCATCACTGTAAAGGCCCAATCACATGGGTGTGTAATGACAATGTGCTTGTGCATCGATTTAGCCTGG
This sequence comes from Haemaphysalis longicornis, assembly GCF_048455015.1. Taxonomy (NCBI): domain Eukaryota; kingdom Metazoa; phylum Arthropoda; class Arachnida; order Ixodida; family Ixodidae; genus Haemaphysalis; species Haemaphysalis longicornis. The sequence continues at coordinate 23,709,353 of NW_027526335.1, read as the reverse complement.
CGTAAGCGACGTAGAGGTGGGTACTCTGGTGTATGACAAATGTTACGGCGAAGTCTGTACAAGCCAGACATCTGTGCACTCTGTCTTCACAAACTATGCGCTGAAACCAGCTCCGCCTGCCCATCATAGTGGACGATCAGCCGGCCTACAGAGTAGGCTGGGAAAATGGGGCACAGGGTATTTCCCATGCGTTTCTTCACAGGTTTGAAATGGGTTATGGTATAGAAATTAAAGGCCCTGCTTATGCTGTTCTTCATTCGGATGCAATTTAGTGGTCAGAATTGGTGAAGGTAAGCTTTAGTTGCAGTAGGTCCAACAATTTAGGCCTAAGACGTGCGGCAGCCGGTGTGGTTATGGCCTCTGCCGTGGAGTTCCTTACCCTGACTGGGGTAGTGTGCGGCAGTGTGTGCACCTGTGTGCGCTTATGTCGATGCGTGAAAACGTTGTTACTGTGTGCCCATGTTAACATCGCCGTTCCGTTCCACCATTAAAGCGATCGTCCACTTCCCGGGACCTGCAATTCAGAATTTCAATGGAAATACTTAAGCACTCCTCACAGCGATTGATTTGGGGTAAAGCGGAGCCAAACGCCTCTAACTCTCGTAACATTCGCATTTGTGCCAAAAAAAAAGTGTTTCAATATATGTTGTCATGAAGACAGATGGGACACAGCTAAAATGAAAAAGTTTGTTCAAGTAAACTTGTGATTAAAGAATAAACTTGTGGTTGAAAAATAAGCATGGGAGTAAAAGGTGGAAAGGAAGCCATTGGGAAAAATTGAAATGCGCGGTAACACTCGTCAAATTGAATGCTGCACTGCTTGGCCAGGTGTCTTTTAAACAGAAACGCTTTTTATAACGGCCACAAAATTTTGGTTACAAACGGTGATAAAGTGGATCGGCCAGGTGAATTCCACATGAGTGGCACTGTATAGGAAGCATGCGTACTGACGCTGAATACACAATAATGCTGTAAAGCCTGTCACTGATACTGGAAACAAAACATAAACACACTTTTGTTATAATATACTGTGGTTCCCTGACCTAAGTGTTTAAGGAGAATGCTTTTCATGGTGCCAGGTCCTGAAAAGGAAAAAAGTGGTACAACACACCTAGGTGGCTGTGAAGTAAAGCGAAACAGCTTTCACGAAAAAATCCCGGGCCATCTCCATTAACGTGAAACCTGGTGAGGGGCAAAGCATGCAGTGTATTAATGTATTCTTGCGCCTTGGCGTTTTTGCCAACGGAGATGAAACCGTTAGGGGGTAGAGGTATACAGCTTTGCTGTAAAAGTCTCTTGTCTTTGAAGCCTGAAGCTCTCTAGCGTGAGGCCTAGAGTGTCCCAGTGTTTTTTTAGTAGGCGTTATGAAGCATTTCAGCGCGAGGCGTAAACGAGTGCCCCGGTGTTTTTTAAGTACGCGTAAGTTCTAGTGCGAGGCGTAAACGAGTTTCCCGGTGTTGGAGATTTCGGCGCACGTTAAAGATCCCCAGGTGCTTAAAATTAATCCGGAGCCCTCCACTATGGCCCACCTCATCGCCTGCGTTGTGTCTGTGCATTAAACCCTGCAAACAGTCAGTCGAGTTTACCAAAGTCTTAGTACCATGACTACATGAGATGAAGGATGATTATGACGACAACGACGACAGGAGGCGCCAACAGCCCCAGACCCTAAGAGGCTTCGCCCCTAAAACTTTGCTGTATAGAGCAATTCATCTTGCACTCTGGGTCAAACCTCACACCACCGCCATCCCAGTGCACAGGCTCTTCTCTACTGACAGAGTTACCTGGGATGCTAACGACTAACAGGGCAGGGAAATAAATACAGAACTAACTTTGAGTAAACAGTAACAACCATGGGGCCCAGTTCCTGAGTATTGTTGTTTTGTGTTCCTCCCGGCTGTGGCAGCTGTTTATCTTATGGATGGATACACACAGACGTGCGCAAAAAGAGAACCTGCCCCATGTTAAAGATTAGGACAAACTTTTAATGTCAACAAGATTAAGGGAAAAAACTTGTCAAGAGCATAATCTGGTGGTGCCTGTTGTTGTTTTTGACAGATTGTGAATAATTTTTGCAACGAAAAATATTGCTTAGTCGTATCACATGTAGGGTGTATGCACTGGCCACTCGTCCGCACAGCGGCGCTGCGTGGTGGCACTGATGCCATTTGTTGCCCGCTCGCGGGTTATTTAGACCTGTATGGTCTTTGTTAGTGTCACTAGATAAGACAAGCCCACTCTCGGTGGGCTTGCCGCTTGCGCTGGGCTAGCATCACTAGATATATGTGCAGAGTATCGGCACTCTTTTGTCCTATTGTTCCGTGCCGCCACCAGGATCATTGGTCAGTTCGCATCATGTGACATTTGTTTACACTGCGACTGTTCATGGACACCGCCATTTTGTTGTTTGTGCATTTTTGTTCTGTGATAGCCTTACCTGCCCTGCCTGCTCTGTGCTGTGTGTGACGACATGGTTCCGGACGCGAATCAAAGATACAGCGCTTTGTAGCATTTCAGCTGCAGAAGTGTGTCCGAAGATGCCGTTTTGCTGTGTTTTCAGCAGTGTTGTTTACAAATGTCCTCGTCAAAATTAGCGATGAAGCCGCAGAAGCAGCAATCTGGAAACACTGATAAACATTAAAATGGCCGCCGTTTCTCACTTGCGCACTCAGTGACGGTACTCTGTATCTAATCTAGTGACACTAGTTTTTTGTCTTGTGGCTGTCTTTCACTCCTCACGTTCATGTGCTCTTGCCCACTCGGAGCCTTCAGTACAAGAGCAGGATATGTGAATATATGAGCCCAATTGCTGCGTCTTTTAAGCAGCATTCAATTATAATGTTTTCTGGCAAACACTTCAACACTTTCTTTGCCCTGCAGGATCTCTACTACTCCTACCACCAGGCTGTCCTCATTATCTGGATCATCCTCATTGCTGTCAATGTAAGTATTGGGTCAACTGAAAGGGATGCGTGCTATGGAATTCAGTGTTTCATTTCTCACGCGCGCGCGCGCACACGCACGCACGCACACACACACACACAAACACACAAACAAACAAACAAACAAACAAACAAAATAAAAAGGTACTGACTGGATTAGCTCACCTGAACATACACTTGGTCATCCGAATGCCTCCGTACACAAAAGTAGCGCTGTTTGCTAACTTTTTTTGGGTGTTCAGTTCTGCTGATTCAGCGTGAAGTTCTCCTGTGCTTTAAGCAGGCATTGCAGTTCTCTGTGCTTCAGAAGCATAGAACTCATTTACAAGAAGCCCAGAAACATGACTTTAGCAATTCTTTTTAAGAAGTCTTTTGAATATCAAAAGTAAATCTTGATTTAAAATCCGCTATATTGTCTGCGTGAATACTGGTCATTATGTCTGTAAAAAGGCCGGGCAAATCCAAAAGGTATGGGAGGTCGCCAGTTGTTTCAGGGGGTGTTACTTCCTCCTATGTTATTTCAACCTCTCTCTCTACAATTGCCGACCCCCTTGTAAGATGCAGGTCTCATCTCTAGGAAAGGTAGTGACCACACTTTCCTGCCGCTAGGTGCACCACTCATCAACTTGACGTTCTGTCACAACTTCCTTTCTGTTGGAAAGCTTCATCGCTTTTATTGCTGCCTTCAGCCTACTTTTTCTCCGAGGCCAACTTGAGTGGCTAACGCCTGCTGACCTTCTTCAACAGCTCCTTGCACAGTCTGTTTTGTACTTATGTACACGGCCCAGTTTACCTATCTTTCTTTCTGTAGTGCTTGCTTGAAGACAAAAGTGTTTCTGAAGATGAGTGGTTTTCCTCGCCAAACTTCCTTCTTGTTTGACGGCGCCCCCTGTGGTACTAACTCTGGTATTTCTATTACGTCAGGACACTTTCCAAGACCAAACATGTCAATGTGTGTACGGTCAGCCTTGACTCTCATTCCTGAAGGGTGTGCCACTTCATCCAATTAGTGATGTTCTCCTTTTCTTTTTTTTGCCACTGACTGGAAGTCTTCAAAGTACCGCATTTTTGATCCCACGTGGTCATCCCCTGCTGCTTCGCAATAGAACTGGGGTGAAGTGTGGCTGTCGTCCACAAATCCGTGAAACCCGATGCTTTACAGGAATTTGCGTTGGCCTGTTGTGTAGCCACGACATTTCTAGGTGTTCTCGGGTTGCAGCTGTCACTGAGCGAAGCATATGTCGGAACGGTCCATTTCTGCAGACTTAACGTATCCACAACAAGCTGTTTGATGCGTTGTGGGGACTTGTCTGGAACGACATTGGTACTGTCGGGTCCGCTGTCCTCGTCTCAACTGGGATGGAACTTGTTCAGCTTGCCAAGCACTCCCTGTGGCTCAACAGTGTCTTTCAAGGACACGCACGAAGTGTCGCTGTTTTTTTTTTTTACATTCTCTTCAGCGTTGCCAGATGGGGAAATACGGCGCCAGATTTTGGAAATCTGGTGAAATTTTGGGGTTGCTGGTGTTGAGGTGCCGGTACAGCTACACCACACAATGTCTGGTGAAAAGTGGTGAAAACATTGTGTGGCTGCTTCAAACTATGGTTTCCTTTCCCTGAATAGAAGCTTCTTGTGCTCCTAAACACCAAGAGCCCCTTACATTATTGGGCTGCATGCATATTCTAGTGTCCTGGATAAGTATTTTGGGTTTCACAACTGCTAGAAAGTAAAGAAAACTCCAATGTGGTGTTCTGTATTTCAAACAAACCACAGCGAATGGCCTTTTTGGTAATATTTCATGCAGGACCCACAACTAGCACTGTCTCTCTAATAAATTTCTCACTTATTTGTGGCAGCTACAAAAGCTTTGTATGGCATGTTGATTGTCCAATAACCATCCAAGTGTTAAATGCTCACATACAGTCGAACCCCGCTACAACGAACGCCGCTTCAACGAAATTTCCGCTTCAACGAAACATTTCCAATTCCCCGTCAGCTAGCCATAGAAGTCAATGCAACGAAGTCCTCGCCACAACGAACCATTGTCAGGCTTGCTTTCGCTTCAACGAAATTTTCGATGATTTGGGCTGGGTTTGAACAATTATTTTACAATAAAATAAGCATAGCGCCAGCTATCTGTAACTTTTTATACATTCAGGACGCTTAGTTTCACCGAAAATGCGCGTTGCGACCATACCGCCACCCAAAACAAAACAAAAAATAACTCATAGGCGCACGCCATTGCTTGATGGTGATAACGATGTGGCTGGCCGTCTTTACACGAGGCGCAGGCCCGCTTCGCCAAGGCTATGGACCATACCAAGGCGGAGCCCCAGAGCTACAGCCAATCCGTATCCAGTTGAAATTGCATGAATGTGCTCCGCTGCTGGCGCGGTGCCGTCATGTATGCGTTGTGAGCAGCTGTCCTTGCCGTTTTCCTTCTACCATTCTTCGTAGCCAAGAGTGAAAATCATGTTTGCGCGTTTGGTCTTGAAGCCTAGTCATCCTATCTTAGTCGCGAGCGCGCGGTCATGTTAAATGCAAGCGCGCGCGTCTTGCCTGCCAAGGTCAGTAGCTGCCGTGCCCTGTCAGAGGATAAGATAACGGCACTGCTCCTGCCACAAGCGAGAGGGGGGCTTCCCACGGCCTAGCAGCTATCTGCAAGTAATCAGCTCGGTGGACACGCCTTGTTGTACAGCGATACGTTTTGCGCCTGCATATCTTCACCCCCCTCCGTAACGCGTTCTTTGGGTGGTGAAAAAAACAGATAACCATTGGTATGTTTGTTATCCGAATAAACATGAGTTATTGCGCGTCACTCCTTTTTCTAAACATTGTATTATGCTGCCAATGTTGCGGAAACGCACGGGGCTATTTTTCTGGCCTTTCCGTGGTGTGTTGGGGCAGATTTCGCCTCAACGAATTTTCGCTTCAACGAAATTTTTCGCACGTCCCGTCAATTTCGTTGTAGCGGGATTCGACTGTATTCTTGAAATAAGTATACGTTGTACGAGATATTGTTAGAATATAAACATAGGCGAAAAGCGCAGCGACTGTCTGTGCGAGCATGCCCAATAAAAACAAAGTAATTGCTCTGTAAACAGGCATTGCAACAGATAGGAATAAGAAGTTTTATTTCACTTCTCTCAAACCTATTTTGCTAATTTAATGGCAGAGGTAATCAAGTCACCACTTGCATGTTTTAATCGTAGAGATAATCATCACCCCCTCTGTGATGGGATGGTCTGCTATAATCAACAAAAACATCTTCAAGGCTACATTTTGGCGAACCGCATGTGCAGAAATCGATGCAGGAGCAGGAATTACGTTATATCAAGTGTATTTTAGTGCTGGTGAAATTTTGACGAGGGGCTGGTGTTGAAGAGTCTTTTCAATCTGGCAACGCTGATCCTCTTGTCTCCGATTCCCCGGCGTTCATTTCAGACACTGTTGCATTGCTAGGAGCAGTATATGTTTTTAGTCTTGTTTTTGGCATTTACCAAGGTCTCTGGCTCGAAAGAGGATCCTTTGTGCGATTTTTTGTCAAGTAGTCATGAACTTGGTGCCCCAGTTGTCGCATTTGTAGGAGCTTGCGGGTGATGGAACTGGCTGTACAGCAATGGTGCTTACATTCACACCGAGATCACCTCTTTCATCATGGGTTAGTCATGCATTCTGGACACGTAAGCCTGGCGTAAAGCTGGGTCTTTGGAAGATGTTTTACAGTTCATGCTTTGGAGAGAGAGAGCATTGTTCATGATATCCCTATCAACCCAGCTTCAATACTCACTGAAGCTGTCCTTGAGAGCGTACGAATTGGTGGAAATTCATGGGCACTTTCTTTTTCCGCTACCTGTGAAACTTTGGTGGTGGCATTAGTCTGATGCTCAAACTTCTTGTTTTAGATGTCATTTACCTAGAGCACATTTTTTCGGAGTGGAACAGTTAGACAAGCGGCTGCCTTGTTGTCCATGTTGTTGGATGGTGGCTCGTGTAAGTGAATTGTGACTGACGTAGCTTTTTTGCTTTGAAAACGATTCCGACTCGGACTATATCATGTGCAGCACTTCAACAGGGGTATGGCGAGATAACACCGTGGGCATCTTGCCCACCTGTGACTTCGTAGGTGCATCCAAGACTGAACAATAGGGCCATAATAGCTGGTCGATGGGCACGTCTAAGTCAGAAGAAAGGCGTTCTTGCAGCCATGATCGCATGTGGCATTCAAACAGGCTCAAGTGCACCATAGCTTTGGGGAGTGATGGATCATGATTCTGCTGCCACAAAGTTTGGTCTCAGAAAGGGCACGCTGTGTCTAGTAGATGATGTGGTGGGTCCGGAAGTGTTGCCTGGTTGTTTTGGCTGCTTCCAGTGCCTCCCCGAGCATTTTGGTGCGAGTGAGAATTGGAAGTTCACTGCCAATGGACAGTGCCATTAATAGGAAGTCTCAGTGTTGCTGGACTGGCAGTGTCACTGGTGCTGATGGAAAGGGAAGCAGCCACAGTTTACCGGTCATTGGCACATTTTCTTGTTTGAACAAGACAACTTTGTGGACTACTGGGACTTTCAGGATGTTTTAAAAACGTGCATCCCAAGCAATGACTTTTGAGCGGATTTCGGCCAAGGTTTTGATGACTTGGCCGTGGTTTGAAATTCAGTTCATATTTAACTGCCTTAAGACTGCCTGGAAACCACTGTTGATACAATGGAACCTCGCCAATACGTCCCCCGGACTTACGACAACCCGCTTCTTACGACAGATCACCGCGGTCCCGGCAAACTCCCCATAGAAACAATGCATTAAAGACCCCGATGATGTGACGCTCGGGAGCACGCGGTCCTCTTCATACAACGGACCCTGCTGCGGATAAACCGGTGTTTTTCCCATATTTCACTCCGCTTCGCCGCTCGTTCCGACCCTGTTTATTATAAAACCATCTCTTGACGCTGCTTGATGCGTAAAGGTCTGCAGGCGGACCAGACCACTTGCTGAACAGACGCAAGCAAGCAGGTGGGTACTCGTGAGCGGGAGTTAACCTGCGACAACCCCACACGATAACAGTACGCGAAGGTGCCAATCGCGAGAAGTCGAACTTGAAGTGGCTGGCGGACTGTGAATTTGAAGTTTCCGTGGAGCCACCGACGAACGTGAAAACACATACAACGCAACCCCACGGCGATGAACGAACAGCCGCTTTCCCCGCCCACTCGATCCAAGTTTCTTAGTTTCACGACGCTCTCTGTCTCAAATCACGCTCGTCCACTGCAAGGGTGGAGACGCGTACCAGTTGGCACCGCCATTTTGGGTCACTCGCTGGCCGCCACAGCAAGTCACTGTAGCAACTGTAGTAAGACCGCGGTATAATTTTTGCCGCTACACGGTTTATTTGGAAAGTTTAAATCATCTTATCTATTTCGCGTGGCTGGGTCTTGTGGGAAAAGAAAACAGCTATGTATTGGGCACTCTGACCCAATAGCAACGAATGTCGTTTTTTTTTTTCTTTTTCCATCTCCGCCTCGTACTATCGTTCGTTTCGCATGGCTTTGGCAGTTTCACACTCGCCTTTTCTCCTCTCAGTATGCTCGACCACGTTCAAATCCTGCAATGGGGCCGACAATGCTTTATTTCTTTTTTTTTTGTGCCTGGAAGCACTGTGTAACCTATCGCCCTTTCCTCTGTTGGTAAGCAGAACTCGTAGGCCGGCAGGCTCACTCACGAGTGCACTCACACACCCCCCACTCGCCACTCATGAGTGAGCCTCACCATCGTTTTGAACTGGCGAGTTCGAGTGCGAGCGAGTTGGAGCCCCACGTGCGGTGAGCCTTGCTCACCACTCACAAGTGCACTCGGGCTACTCACTCCATTTGCAGGGCTTACCATGGTGAGCGCCACTATTGGCTGTTGGCTATTCGTCACAGGAGCCACTCGCTGCGATGGTTGTTAATGGTGGGATTGCTTTTAGCTTCGGAAATAAGTCGTCACTGAGCTCCTGCTATGGGGAACCCTAGGGTTAATTCTCTGGTGGTGTGTTGATTTAGGAATATGATTTGGATGGCCTTCTGACACCGTGATGCACTAATACTGTTCGGTTTAATAACTCATGGAGGGTCTGCTGCGCACACTCGCATGCGAAAGGAGACGACGAGTGGTGAGCGCGAGCGCGAGTGAGTGCAAGCGGTGACCGCGAATGGTGAGAACGAGTGCAAGTGAGTGCAAGTGGTGGAGGGCGCGTAGTGACCATGAGTGCGACTGGTGAGGGCGGCTGGTGAGCGTGAGTGTGAGTGAGTGCGTGAGGGAAAAATATATTTTTCTGAAGTAAAAGCGGAGGCACCAACCAAAAGGAACTGTTAAAAACTTTAAAAAACAACAAACAAGACGTTTCGGCTTCGCTGCGGAAGCCTTGTTCACAATCAGATTGTGAACAAGGCTTCTGAGCGAAGCTAAAACGTCTTGTTTGTTGTTTTTTAAAGTTCTTTAAAGTTTTTAACAGTTTCTTTTGGTCGGTGTCTCCGTTTTTACTTCAACATGTCTCCCAACCAGACGGGCTTTCGTCAAACCCTCGACTTCAATATATTTTTCTGTGTGAGTGTGAATGAGGGCCGCCCAGTTTTGCCGAGGTATGGGGGAACTCAACCATGGGTTCTCTGGAATTCTGCTAGTGCATGCCAGCGATTCATGCTGCCACTTTCTTCACATTCTTCTCTGCAACTGCATGGCGCTGTCCTAAATGGCCAGCTTCTAGCAGTGATATGGTTGGTGTGACAACACAGAGGCCCAGAAAACGGGTACTGGATTTTGAAGAATGCAGGAGAAGTGGTGGGGGGGAGAATTTTTTTCACTGGGCCTTGTTACGACGTTGCCATCCCACCACTGGCATCAGTTGTTATGTTTGGGAAGGCGTCCCCGAACCGGACTCCGTCGCCTTTGTTATGTGTGTGGTAGGGTGGTGGGGAGCGGCTAGGAAAGGTTGCTGCCTTGGTGGTGACGACAAGAAGCGGAGGGAAAACTTAGCTAGTTTATTGTATGGCGAGAGATGCGCCGAAGCAATACAGGAACTATTCGCCCCGAGCGCGAACAGAGTCGGCCCCTGGCGGCGGCGGGACGAACCGCTCCTAGTGTGGATGGTGCTCTCGCGTCGTCTGCTTTTTCACGTTGCGTGCGGCGCAAGACGCGTGCTGCACACGACAAAACAACCAATATGTGTGCTCGTTTGGCAGTAAGCAATGACATAGTTACCTCTGCTTGCGCATTTCCTCTAGAAACGCAATAATCAGCGGCCGTTGTGGGTTAATGCGCTGGTTTAATTCCACGAAACATTTTCGCCGTGGTCACCGCTTGAGTGTGAACATTGCTTCCACACATTGCACTTTTCCTATTGTTGAGTGCAGTCGTCTGCCGTTTCGGGAACGTCGAAGGGTGCTTTTTGAAGGTGGCGTGGTGATTATTTAAAGCATAAAAGTTTAGTACGCGAAACGGGTAAGAAGCGACAAGACCTGCGTACGCGTGCAAATTCCACACCCTTGTAAAACTGCGCTGTGTCCTTATAGAAAGAAGAAACAAACAAAAACATTTACACTGCACACGACCCCTGAGCTATCGCCCATACATTACCGGACACGTATTTTACTCCAGCAAGCGCCTGTGTGATCGTGTCCTTCCCGTATATTTCTAAAATAAATACCATTTTTGGACAGTCGTTGTTTATACTCAGGAGGAGGAATAAACATTTATTCAACTGTGTTGAGTTGCTAATTTTACGTATTATTTAAAATACGTTTCTATGGATGCGCAAGAGTATTTAGGGGGGATTTTTCGGTAAAATTAAGCAGTTGTGAGTTTGCGTCTGATCATGTGGCATTTCGTGTGTCATTTTCATATATTTCAAATCCGACATGAATCACCTTGTCCAGAAACGTGTCTCACTCAGCATAACCAAATGCCTAATATGGTCACGTCTTAACCTCTTAAGGTGGACCTAAGTTTAAAGAAAGAGGAGAAAACGCGTAATATAATGCACGTTGTTGCCCACATGTGTGAGGGGCGTGTGTGCCTTCACTCGCTGATTTTTTTTTTAATTTTTTCCCACAATGCTTGCTTATATACATTTTTGAAAAAGGCGAGCCACAATTCCTGGACAATCTCGGATCAAAGGGGGGTTAATTAATTTTGAAAATACGTGTTAAAGTACTGCTTTTTCACCGCTACAGAACACAACGCCTAGTGTAGTTTCGATTGTAAGTAATACTGATAACCATAGTTTGGCTTTTCGCGTTACGTGCGTTCTGTTCTCTCTGCTCTTGCACCGTTGGCAGGACCTCCCCCCTCTTCACGAAAAAAAAAAAAAGGAAATGCACAGAATTTCAATTTTTAACCAATCCTCAAGAAATAAAAGACAAAGGCGATATTCAGTTTACAAAACAAAGTAGTTACCGGGAACCCGTTGCGCTGATTCGCAACGAGAAATAAAAAGGAAATGTTTTACTACATCTGCAACAGCGCAACTTCATTTATTGCCATCTTTAGGGTTCGTAAGCGACCTTATATGCAAGAATGCAAACACATCTCAGTGTTGCAGGCACCTGTTAGATTTTAAAAGGAACGCAATTGGTCAACAGAGCAGCCGTAACAGAAAATTTGTGCTCACTGTGAGGTCCCAGAAGCTTGGTTTGCACACTGTAAACCTGCTTGTCACTTTGCTAAAACCTAGCTAAACATGAGATGTTGATTGTACTGCGTGCGTTGACAATTCAATTCGCAAGTTCACTTGCGACGAAAGCCGTAAATAAGTGATCCGAAACCGTTATTCATCAAACCTTCCTTCAGAGTCGCTAAAATTTCATTTAAAAGACCCGTTAGAGCGGTTACATTTATATCTCTGCGCTGATCAAAATTCAGTAATTTTATGTTGCCTTTTGAACACACAAAAAATATCGTAAGCTCTTAGAAAGAATTTCGGGGCAGTTAAGTAGTGTTACCATTTCAGGGCATCCCACAAATGCAAGAATGCGTCATGCTACCAGTGAAAGCGATTGAGATTGCCGTTGTAAACTGAATTTCAAAGATCGAGGCTTCCTGATTTGTTTCTATTTATGCTGTTATTGAAGGCTCAAAGCCATAGTCGGGAAAGATCGAGCTTGCTACGAGCCACAGCGTACAAGTTCATTGTCACAATTACGGCCATTCTGAGATTCCCGATGAGCCATCGCTTTTTTTGGCGTAGTAATAAAAACTGACTGCCGCTTCCATGCTATACATTGAACGTTGAGGAACCGAACTACAGCATACCACTCTTGTTTGCACCTTTCGTGCGCTCATACTGCGAGAAAAAAGCACGAAGCGCGCCCACAGTGTGCATTCCTACGGGCCGCTTTGCGGAGCATCCACACTAGCAGCGCGACGGTGTCGCCACCTACATGTCGAGTTCGCGGCGAATACCCTTCCAGGCGAGCTTACAGTACAGGACTCTAGCAGAATGGCAGCATGGATTCGTTGCTCCAAAACAAATGAATTTTGCTGTAGGAGGCACCCCGTATTTATGCCCGATGTGCTAACAGTCAAACATTTCTTTTAGTGCTTTCTGTACGCCACCCGCAAATAGTACAAACGCACACAACACTCTTTCCAGAGTTTGTAAGGGGCCGGCAGCAGTGGCGCTCGCTGAGTCTGAGAGAGACAGGAGAGGAGATCCCGGCTGCGGCGTCTGCCCTGCCGGGTCAAGTTTCAATTTGAAGTGTTGGCTTTCACTCCAATGGGTTGACTCACCACCAACGAAATGCCCACACGCCAGGCACACGTTGTGGCAGGCTCTGCCACAAAGCATGGGAGCATTGCATGAAGCTTGCAATACGCACAAACAGAATAGCGGTGCGCTGAATCGTAACAGTCTGTAGTCAGTTGATATACATGAGTCAATGTAGGTGGCTCAGATATACCGTAGCCACCTATTCTAAGGATTGGACTCGCATGTTCACTGTGTTTTGAAAGTGTTTCACATGTATGAAGAAAATTGTGTCAAATTCTTCTGGTTTTGTTTTTGTTATTGAAATAAAATGAGGGTTCCAACACTTTGCTTCTTTTGTCTTTCTATTTCAGGTATTTGCCTGGCTTGTTGTGTACTCCAACTACCAAGAACTAACTGACATCACAAGGCTTGAAGACATGGCCAAACTCAAGGTGAGAACAGGAAAACTTCGCAGGTTGCTAAAATGACTCAAGCCAGTTGATTGTGCTTAGGTGTATGCCTTCACTAGTTACACTAAATACGGGCCATCAATAATGATAGTTTCAGGAGTGCATTGACATGTGCAACTTTATTAATTTGTATTTACACAACTGTGTGTAAATTATTATTGTTAATTGATGTTTAGAAAGGATTTTGATCTCTTATTATAGACTCAGAGATCTATTCCATGTGCTTCATAAAAGACTGAAGAAAGCTCCTCTGAGTGAGACAACCAGTACAAACCAGTGATGACCCTTCCGTGGCAGTTAATTATGGGTCATTCTGGATTTCAAGGTTATAAACTTAACAAGGGTAACCGAAAAAAAAAACAACAGCAAAATTTTCATATTAATTTAATGAAATGCTTTTACTACAGCATTAGTTCCAATAGTAGCATAAGGTCAGTCAACTTTTTCACAGTTGAAATGCAGGTGTGATCAAGGTGACGAAATGGTTGAAACATATGTCGCTGGTTTCTTTTGTGTATCTGCCTATTGCACCAGGCATGTGCTATGAATATTTAAATAACGCAGAAAGTTGTCTGTGCTCAAGCAATCATCTGTGGCAGGCTTCACAGTCCCACGGTTGGAATATGTGGGCTGCTCTAGAACTCGTAACTCAAATCCTCATTGATTAATGTTAGCATTTTTTTTTGTTGCAGTGTTTTGTTGTTTTGGTTGTTTTCAATCTGTGGTACATTAGTCAAAAAGTAGCCTTGCTTTTTCTTTCTTCTTTTGGTGAGTGCTCATGGAAATTTTATGCTAGTCATAGCTGAAGCACCTGGTGCACAAATATGTGTGGTGAAATCTTGAGCGATCCACAGGCTTGCTTTCCCCTTTTTCTTTGTGCATTATAGAATACTAACAATTATGATGGCCCTTCATTGACCTACTTTGAGTTCCATGTAATATCTGTTACCTGTTAAACCATTACGGGATGGGGGCTAGCCCTCTGTTACTGGCCCAAGTCTCGTTTCCTCATACAAGACTTTAGGCTACTCACTTTGGTTCAGGGTCAGGTACATTTCCAACTTGCTGATTCGCATACCTCGACACCTCTTTGTTGACTCCTTCTTTGTCTCCATTTATTGACACGTGGGAAGGGTTTGTTTCGGGGAAAGTGCCATATGAGCTCTCCTCTTAAGTGCAGAGCACTTTAGGAGCTTGCCTTGTCATGGCAGCTCGCTCGCTGGATCGAAGTAGAGCACCACAGCGTATCGTTGTAGCGGAGCCCCATCGTAGCGGCATCCCACAGAGGCTTCGAAAACCTAGCAGTTTATGTAGTCATAACCATTTGAAACTCGTGAACCGCTGGCACTTGTCATACATCTCCCCTTTGTTTAGTGCGAAAAAAGCTGCAGGTACATTTGAGGCAAAATATACGTAATTAACTGGCAGCACCCGCGTTCATTTGGTTAGGAATGCTCGTTCGGTTGGTTTTTAAAATAGTAAGTGAAAGAAAGTGGCAGTGCAACGCTGGCATGTGTGGGAGGAAAAGCAAGCACAAAACGAACAGAACTCCCGCTGGCGCAGTTTCAGGCAGGGGGCACGTGAGCACTGTGAAGGCGGAAAATTTGAATAACGGTGGATAACGGCGCTACAGCCCATTATGGCGAATCACTGCTCTGCACTTCTGACAGCTTTCACATGGAGTGGAACAGCTTTAATAGTTTGAAAGTGCCTCTTGAGATTTTAGATGCTCCTGTCCACCCTGCACAATGAAGAAAGAGACAGGCATAAAAAATCAGCAGAACATCTGTTGTTTTCTTATTACCAGGGTTATTTCTTAGCAGTTTGCTACTGACTGGGTACGGTGCATCAAACTGTTTTCATGGAATAGTGGGGGTTGCACCAAGATGCATGCATCACACATCACAAATGGGAAGGGCCCCACATATCTTTTGCATGTGCTGGTCAAATTATCAGGCGATTTTGCGCTTTTGAAATGAGGCATTAGAGCGTATAGCAGCCTTTAGCGAGGCCACTTTTAAAGTACTTTCAAGAGGACTACCATTAAAGATTTCCTCATTTGTTTTGTCACAGAAAAGAGGCGTGTAAAGAGATTCCCACATATTAAATTGCATGCTTCTTTAAATGTGTCATTCTTCTCGTGTCATGTAGTTGACGAGAGAGTCCTTGTGCCAGTCCCTGCCACCTTAATTATATGATACGTATCAGCATCTAAAACTATGGGTCTGGGGCCGGCATCACAGAAAGCGGTAACCAACCATCATTGGGTCCTAGTGGCCTGGTCATTTTAAAATGGCTTTCAAGTGTGAATGCGCTTGGCAAAAGCATGTCTGAGAACTTGCTAATGGTAAAATAAAACCTTCACAGATTGAACTGCATTGGTTGGGGCCTCCACATCACACTTACGTACCACAAGAATGAAACACTTTATGTTGGCTGGCGTCAATGAATGTTCAGTGCAGCAATTGCAACGTGCAACGGCACAATTGCCGTGCAACAGCTCCCTCACAACCCCCAAAATTCATTACTATTTTTCTGTTGCCAAGCCATGCTAACAACACAACCTGGCATTCTAACATTGCCTTTTTATCTTTCAATACTGAAGTGTCCTAGTTGACGTCTAACTTCACGCCTTGTTCTGTCAATTTCTGCTGCTTTTGGAACAGCGCTTACGGTGGGAAGGACTATGTATTCTGAAAGTATTATAGTGGTGGCAGTGTTTATGCTCCACTTTTTCTTCATTCACTTGAAACTTTGAATCAGGAAGCTTAAAACAGGACTGAACCGTTCAAAAGCTATAGAAGGGGAGAACAAAGTGGTCCTTGCGGACTGTGCAGCTTTGTTGCACTTAATAAAGGGCTCACAACCAAAGTCCATGCTATTCAACTAATGTCAGTTTTCAGAGCCTCGTGTCGTTCGTGTGTGCTTTTTGCACCGATTGGCTGTGGCAAGGATAGTTTGCATTCTGAGATAGGTTCCTGCTTGTTCACTGGAAATCACCAGTAATGGATGCAAAACCAAGTTTAGACGTTGAAAATGAGCGCCAAACAAGGTGCCAAGCAGACTGAATTTGTTTGCTAAAAGTAATTTGCACATACTAATTCATTACAGGCTTCATTATAATGGCTGATAACTTATTGCAAGCATTGTGCATCACATTGTCAAGTTTTTTCTGCATATAGTGAAGCACCTCTGCCATTTCCCTTTTTGTTGGTCCCCCGCCCCCCCCTTTTTTTTCTCAATTCCGAAAGTTAAGCTTTGTTGCAGGGTGCAAATAAGTGAGAATTTTCACTTTTGGCTGTAAAAACAGGGGGAAGTTTAAAAGGAATGTGAGTGTGTGCATGCACATGCATGCATGCTTCAGTTCAGCAGTTAACTCTTTCGGGACCGCCGGAAAAAGTGATGAAAAAGGGAGGTCTCGGTACAAATTTTTTATTACATAAAGCAAAGGCACCATCCTGCCTTAGCATACATCAAAATGCAGATAATTATATGTTCTTTGACATAGAATACCAAGTTTTACTTCAACACTGACGACGGAACCATGAAAAAATCTGAAAGTAAGAACTTCGTAAAAAAACTAAAGAAAAAGATGGAAAAAAACGCAAATATAAAAACATTAAAAAAGAATAAAATTATTTCAGGATATACAAAATCCAACACAATGCTTTGTTTCTTTATCGCGAAAGTTTGATGCGGCTAGGTGTAACTGGTTTTTTGTTTTGTGTGTGATCTCTTTGGCACTAAGGCCTTGGCTATGTCGTTGCCCAGGTACGCGCCTGGCTCTCGTCTCGGCGAAAACTTGATCTGTTTCTGCGCTCGTGGCAGGAGATCACCACCATAGGTAGTTAACACCCTAGCGAACAAATATAAACCAGCCAGAACATATTTCGAGCGCACAAACCTACTCCAGAGCCAATTGAAACTGAAACCAAACCCACCTTTGAGCGCGATTTGATGTTCCAGGCTGATCGACACCCGAAACCTCACTCGAGCTAAAATCCGATCTCTAAAGCCACATTCCGACTCTTCAATGCCACTCTCATCGTTAAAATCAACAGTAGAAGGCGAAGATATGCGAGACAAGACGAGGCGGATTTCTTATCGTGCTCGCGCGAGTATGACGCCATGTTTGTTTACATTCGAAACCACTGCCCATCAGAATAAAAAATCTGATGCGTTGCCGCCTGGCGATAAAAAAAAGAAACTTCGCAGAACAGAAAACTCCAGTTTTCAAACTATCTCCTAGATGTCGCTAGGTGTTCCATCGAGCTAAAATTTGTATTCTGCAGCCTCGCGAAACCATCGATCATATGTGATCGATGGCCTATGGAGCAGTCCCGAAAGAGTTAATGCAATACTTTAGCAATTAATGAGCTACAGCCTTGCCAGAAGTTTAGATAATGTCATCATAATGGTTGTTGTATTCATGTACACATTGTCCTGTCAACTCAGCTCCAAGCATAGTTGACATTTGGTCAGGGTTTAGTGGATGTGATTTTTGATGTGTGCAGAAGTTACAGGTACACAGTGGCGGTGGCTCTTGCAACTAGATTCCACTGAAAGCAGGCAGCGAGTATATTCAGGGCAACATTCATCCCACGTGACCTCGTGTCATGTCAGTGGATGGTAAAATACAAGATTGGAGGTAGTCATTAAGAATACACTTAATTTTACGGCACTGACAGCGCAAATTGCAGCAGAGAAAGATTGTCACGTTCTTCAGCAGTGCATTGCAGGCCGGCATGTTGATGTGAGCAATTTCAGGAAACAGAGATCACAGATAAGAACAGAGAGTTAAGTGGACAATACAAATTACTGAATAGTGTCATGGTATGCAACAGGGAGCCATCCATTTCACTGCTTTGTGGTCAGTGGTGTGCACTCACAAACACGACACACTTCCACCATGTTTTAGCCTGCTTTGTTAGTGCCATTTTCTGCAGGTAGCTTTTTCTTAGTTTAGATGCATTTTATAAATTCTTGCCAGTGTACATCCTTTTTTATCCCATTGATTTGATAGCGTTCACAGGGTATAGAAGATTGTCATATGCAAATTCTCTAATGCTTTCTGTAAAGGAAGGACAATACAGTGCATGAAAGGCAGGGAGGTTAACCAGGTTACAGTCCGGTTGGCTACCCTACGCATGGCCCCGGCCGCGGTGGCCACTTTTCTGATGGATGCGAAAAGCAAGAACGCCCATGTGTACGAGATTTCAGCGCACGTTAAAGGCCCCCACGTGGTCGAAATTAATCCGGAACCCTCCACTACGGCGCGCATCATCGCCTGCGCTGCGTCGGCGCGTTACACCCTACAATCAACCTACGCATGGGAAGTGTGGAAGGAGGGATTTAAAGAGAAAGAAAGGGTATTGAAAAGACAGGGAATAGAGCTTGAGGAGCAAGAAAAGAAAAATTAAAGATAACTACAAAAACAAAACAATATTCGACAATAAAGCCTAAACTGAAACGGTAAACTAACCAAATGACAAATGAACAATGATACACAGTGTCTCTGCAATCGTTCAGACAAAAGTAGTCTTTGTAAGCCAATGCTGTCATTTTGTTTCTCCTGTTCTTGTGCCTTTCATGCTGCACCATAATTTCACTTTGGGGCAGGGCAAAAAGAGGAAAATGGAGAGAGGGGTGAAAGTTATGCAACTGCATTATTAGTACTCTGTCAGCAACAGTACGGCACGAAGTACACATCTATAGCAGAGTGCAGTGTCACTTTGGTGATTCTTTACTGTAGATTGTGCCCAGGATATCAAATTGTGAAGCAAGCACACACTTTCTGGGAGCCCACACACTCTTTGAGAGCAGCAAATATCATTGCCATGTTTTCTTGGTGCCTGTATTCTTTTTTTTTTCCATATATATATAGTGTAGGCTATCTGCAGCATGTTTCCAAATTTTGCAGTGTCCAAGCTCCAAATACCAGAAAATTTAAATTGATGTTCGTAGTGAAAGCCACACAGAAGTTGCGCTTTAAAGGGACCCTGTAGCACTCTGAGCAGTGCAAGTAAACCTGCGCAACGTTTAGATTACACTGCCAGGAATACCTGAGCCAAATATTACACGTGCACGTAAAGCAGTGAGCGTGCAAATCGCTGTGAAAGACGCAGAAAAACCAACTGCGCTCTCTTCAGTTCTCCTCATTATGCACCCCTGATGTGGCCTAAACGGCGTCACTGAGGCCGTGGCTGCCTATTGGCTTTCACTGGTGAGCTTCGCGGCTAATTTCTCGCATTTCCTGTGACGATCTGCCGTTGTCGGCGCTGTGTACCAAGCTATTCTTGGCCTGAACCTGTACGCACAATTTTTACGTTTCTTTTATGTTTTGAGTGCACGTGAAGTTTGAGTGACGAACTGAATCCAGATCACATGACAACAAACGTTTATTGCTTCAAAAACGCCCTACCAGCCTGAGCGCGATGTTGCGAGCAGGCAGCCGTGCCTGCTTTTTTGGGGCTCCAAACCGGAAATAGACCCCTCCACGTTTTGGAGAAAAGGGGAAAACTATCCCGGCCTGTCATATATTGAAGGTTGCCAGAGAAGACGCCGCGAGCCGCCCCCCTCTCCGGGAGAGAGCGCGCAGCTTTCGTCGCGTTGTCCGCGGTCGAGTTGAGAGAGAACAATTATGCGCGATTTCTCATCGCGCATAGTTTCGCTGATAGTGAATGGATTTTCATAATTCTTGCGGGAGGGGATTGCTGGGGCAATAGACTTTACCTTAAAAGGCATTCCGAGTAGTCGATGGTAAGTGTTGCAGGGTCCCTTTAAGGGGAACTCACCTGTTAACACTTACCACTTCATGACCCACGGGTTTAAAAACCGTCGTGCGCCGCCAGTAGGAAAAGTTTTGCAGATCCATGGAAATGCTCCTAACAGCCTAGTTTACTTATTTTGGGAAATATGTCACTGCTGCGCTGAAATAAAGAAACAAACCTCTTGCTTGCAAGACAGCTAGTGCCATCTAGTGAAAGCTGGGTAAACCAAAATGTGAGTCTTGTTTAATTTTTATTTCAGTAAAGAAATGATGTATTTCTAAAAGAACTTAACTAGGCCGTTAGGAACACTTTCATGTATCTGTAAAACTTTTTGTATCGGTACCCGATGCTTTTTGAGCGCGTGGGTCATGAATTTGCAAGTCTCATGGGATTGTGTTCAGGTGGGTCCACCTTAATGGAAGCTGTGGGGGAAATGGTGGTGCAATCGTAGCCGTACAATCACTGCGTGGTATTTGGGCATCAAGTGGGGCACTGTGCCAAGGTGCCTGCAATATAGATAGCATTGCAACGGCAGGGTAATTACAAGCAAACCAGGTATATCTAGCGGGCATGTAATGTGGTTAACAATAATCCTATTAGTTCGTGCCAACGTCATGTGATGGCATCTCTGTGCAGGCTGCCCAAAACAGACGGAGGGTTGCGACAGCTGGCTCACGTTAGAGAGCAGGGTTTAGACGGGTGTTTTTGCAAACACCTTGCAACTCTCACTGATGTCTTA
The DNA here is from genome assembly GCF_048455015.1 of Haemaphysalis longicornis. NCBI lineage: Eukaryota > Metazoa > Arthropoda > Arachnida > Ixodida > Ixodidae > Haemaphysalis > Haemaphysalis longicornis. Next base: position 23,688,710 of record NW_027526335.1, on the reverse strand, counting down.
TCCTCTTACATTTCTCGCTTGCTGCAAAGAACATTTTTGGGGGGGTTGTGCTGTAATCTGAAAGTTCACATTGTTCGCTGCCGCTCCTACATTGGCGCCATTGCCTTTCAAATGTAATTGGTTGTTCCTCAATAAGTACGGGGAAGCTGCCAGTTCAGGCACATGGGAATGCAATCTCCCTCACTCTTGGTGTGACCACCAGGAGGCATTTGGCGCAATAGGAAAACAAAAAAAAAGAATAGGTTTCTGGAGTGGTGACTGGAAGTGCTTTCATCCATTGTATTACCCTCAATTTCACTTGGTTTTTTGCTTCACTAAAATGTTTCCTGGCAAAGAGGCCTAACAGCACATATTGTTGAATGTTTCTCAAGGGCTTGTTTAAAATCTCAAAGCTGTTTGCACATGCCGTGCAGGTTGCTGGGCTAGGGCCTCAATTTCTGGCCCCCAAATGAGGCACTTATTGCACATGTATCACCATCGTTTTCGAAATAAGTTCGTTACCAACCATAGGTAAAGTGTGCTTGAAAGAATCTTAACTTGCTTTTTAATAAATCAACTTGGTTTCGCCTTTCAGCTCGGTACTCTCAGCAGCTTGAATGCATCGCGGTCGGTTTCCCACCATTCCATCGACTCCATGAAGAACTCCCACAGCATGACACCGCACAACATCAGCTTCCAATCCACGACCAGCGCCAAGGGTTCGCTGTCAACGGCCTCAGCCTGAGTGTAACCCTTCGCTACCTTTTTATTCGACACTGCCCTGGGTTGCGAACCCAGCAGTAGAAAATTGACGTGATCCCACAGCAACTCGATTCGGAAGCTGGAGCGAGACGGAAATGTGTTGTTCGGTAACACCATACAAAATAAGGCTGCTGGATTCGCCCGAGTTCAGCTATGTTGCAAGCTTCGAAAGCCCCATCAGAGTGGCTCTGGACTCAATGGAGCAACTGATGGGGAAGAAGTGCTGCTGCTGTTGCTCTTTTCAGCTTGAAGATTTTATGAGTTTAAAGTATCTCCCGGTTGACTGAGACAGTTAGAAACTTTAGAAGCGTTGAAAAAGAAAAAAAGATGGAATAGCTAGACTGCTGAAAATGCCCAGTGAAGCAGGCATTTGGTGGTGCATGCTAATGAATTTGCTAGGTTGCAATTACATGTGCAAATGTGGCAGGTCCTTTTGCCTTCACATCCTGCTACTCTTCATCATGTTGAGGTTGCTGGCTTCTCTTGATTGCTTTGCTAAAGTTATCAAATGGAGCTCTAGTAGGCTGCACTAATGGTGTAGTCTGGTGTGAACTGACTGTGTAGGATCGTACTGCTTTGTCTCGAATTGGAGTGAAGTTCTACGCATGACGCCAATTTTGGAATCCAGGCAAATGCAATCCTTCTGGCATTAATGAAAGCTGTTTCGTTTTGTGTGGCTGATATTATATACTGTGGCTGATATTGTTGCTGTGTGGCATTGCATATTATATACACTGTAATCATCAAGCACAGTTTTTATTCTTGATAGTGTTTTACGTTTTTATCTTCTTCCCACATACAAGAACATGACAACCATCTGGATTAATTGCGTTTGGCACATGGAGCTTGCCTGTTTCAGCATAGTAAATCTAGTGTAATTGTTTGGGTATTTCCAAATGTTCTTGCACAACAGCACCCAAAATGTTAGTTTTTAAGCCATTTTATGAACTCATGGAGGACTAACCTGATTTACCTGAGGAAAAACCAGTGCTTCAACCCAGTGCATATGATGATTTTTTAAAACTGTAAAGACAGCCATTAATGCATTGTACAGAGCATAGTACTGTCAGATGATGCTGCAGTTTTTTTTTCAGCTGTTTCCATTACAAAACCAGATTATACATTTTAGTAAGGCTTTACTGTATGAGGTACGTGACAGATAAGTTACGGAATCTGTTTCAGTTTGTGAACAAGTGACTTAGTATTTGTTAAAGTCTAGCTTATACAATGTGTTGCTGATGTTCTGTGCAATCATAGCATTATTGTATGCTCTGGTGTGACTCTTGGCAGCATGCACACTTTTTATTACGTTGCTCGGAATCACTCTTTCATTTAGCACAATTTCACACTGACTGTGGGGCTTCAGCCTTTCAGTGATGCACTTTTAACGCATGTATCAGTGTGCTTACTGGGTGTTTTTCGAAAATGGGCACGGTGCCATTGTACCAGCCTTTGGTAATGAATAGCACAGGTGCGTGCAAGCCACCTTGCAGTAACGCAGTCATGAGTTTTACATTTTTGCAACTACATTCGTGAAAAGGGTTTCTGATGTCGCCCTTCCCAAATTGGCTGCCCCAGTGCAACGTGCTGGGTGTTTGCCTGCACTTTGGGCACTTGCAAGGCTTGCTTGCACGTTCCCTGAAAGGAGGGAGGCATTGAGCCCTTTAGAGCTGCTATTTTATGAGAAGTTGCAAATGGTGGAGCTATCCAGTAGGCCAACTGATTTTCACATTTTTGCTGTTACACGTTTTTTAATGAAAAAGAAAAAAGAAAAATTTCACGTGGTTTTTATCTGTAGTGCAGCTTTGGAATAAAGTTTGCCATCTATATACATATTGTATATATAGCATATATACATACGTTGAGATTTTTCTTTTTTCTTTTAATTAAGCAGAGACCATCACTTGCAACCAGTGTACAGAAATAACGGGGCTAGCGAGACAGCTTGTCACCCAGAAGGAATCTCATTTACCCACGAGTGTAAAGTGCCTGAAGTGAAGCAAGCTTGAATTTTTAGGATGCCTCATATAAATCTGAGGGCAGGTGTACTTTTCATACGCAAGTGCAATTTGCACAAAATGGGGTGCAAAGAAATGGGGCAGAAGGAACACCCGTGTTATACTTTGTTGTGTGTAAACACGTTTGTGCCTTATGCTCTCTTTCTTCGCTTATGTAATGGTGCTCTTAGAGCAAGCTAGAATCTCTCAGTGGCAGGGAAACAGTATCCTATTCAACTGTTTTCGTGAGCAACCCTATAAAATGATTCTAGGTTGTGAAAATTGTACTGAGGAGGTAATAATCATGTTTTATTCTGGAAGACATTTCCAGAAAATATTTTTAGGAATGATTTCACTGTGGCAATGGTATGGTGTCATTGCATTTCAGGTTACTTTTATTTGGCTCTGCCGGTGCATCCTTGCTTTCATTTGGTTGTACTATTTGCCGCCTGCCGTTGAAACAATGGAACTCTCACCCATTCAAGAAAGTTTAATCATCATCCTCATTTTCAAATAATGTGTTCAGCTGTACTGCAAAGTTAGATATGAGGATTTTCAGAAAGCAGTGTTGACATTTATTCGCCAAATGCCTATGGAAGCAGCCATATCATTCTGAAGCGTTGGGACCACAAGTTCATGTTTTAAACACCATACTCTTGACTTTTTATATGGAGTTGAATGCTGCTTCTCTTTTTACATCAGAGCTATACACCTAAACTCCATCGTGCACGCTCTAACAGAGCTGCCCACCAGAAAATACATTCCATCCAGTTGTGCAGTATATATAAATGGGCTGGAAGTTTCTGTAAGGCAGCATACTTGCTTTTAATTGTTGGAAGTGTCGTGAAGAGATGTGCGCAATCTAACGGAGCTGCCCACCTGCAACTACATTCCGTCCAGCTTGGAAGTTTGTATAAATGTGCTGAAACCTTCTGTAAGGTAGCACAATTGCTTTTATTGTTGACACTTCACGAAGAAATGTGGTATTTTTTACATGCTCACTTTGCCGTGAAATAAATACAAAATTCCTCCATTGCGTGTGCTGTGCTTTGAGCTCTTTCACTTGTGCATGTGTTTGATATTTTGGATAAATGCAGCCTCTATTTTGGAAGAGTCAATTAAACTCTGAAAAATATTCACAAGTGAAATTTTGTGGCTCACAATTTAAAGACAGTAGGTGGAACGAAATAAAAAAAATTCCCGCGCCTTCCCGCGAGGGGAACACGAGTAAATGCAGAGCATTGGGGCCTCAGTACTGATTGAAGGCAGTGTTGCTTCCATCGCTTCTTCCGTGATGCTGGAGTAGCAGACACGAGTAAACGTGGGCACGAGCGTCAACCAAGGAAGGAAGGAGCAACGCAGTGACTGAAACACGAGCGACCGCTAGCCGCTATATTTGCAGCGCGCGCAGTAGAGGGAGAGCACTACGGGGGGGAGAGCGCGCATGCGCAAGCAGCGCGCGCCCTTCCACGCCCCACCGCGCTGCTATCACGCACCTGTTACGCCGAGACCGCGACGGAGCGAACGGGCTGACTACGACGCATGCGCGCGCCAGCTGCTGTTGAGAGAGAGGAGGGACGGAGAGGCGCACCTGCTGCGGACGCGGAACTGTTGACACCGTCCGACGCAGGAACAGGCGAGGCTAAGAAATGCTCTGCATTTAAAAGTTAGGTGCAAAGAATGGATTTCGGCATTGCAAGATAGAAGCATTTAGAAGCCAATGGAAGAGTTCTTGGTCTTGCAGTCATCATAAATGGTGATCATAAGCATAAATGACATTTATAATGGGGACAATAGGGCAAGTTTTGTGATTTGCATGTTTTATTTTGTCCCACCTCCACTGTTATACATATCAACATAAGCATTCGCTTTTGGAGTACTCTCAGAAGATGATGCTGTCTAGAAGCATCTCTAGCCACATCAGATGTGCACAGCAAGGACAGAGGCGAAAGGCCTTGGAATGTTCCACATAACGGCGGCTTGAAACTGCCCAGTTCCTTCCTACCACCCACCAACTCGTCTAATCTTTCATTCATAGCTGGTGCAACTGTTAAAACGGCGTTATTGCCAATCCAAGGTAACACTGAGTGAGTGACATTGTGGCAAACTGCTTGTGAGCGTGCGTGCAAGGTGTTTGGGGACAAACGTTCATCTAATTTGGCATGGCGCAGTGCTTCGCAGTTTCGGCGCTGCACTCTGGCACTCTATTTGGGAAGCCATGCATATTTTGCTACCCATCAGCAAACGGTATACCATCACATCAGTATAGTGGCAAACAAATGCCATTGTTGAGATGATAGCGTGTTGCTTTGTGATTAGTATCTGACATTATTTCTTCATTGAAAATGAGAGGAAGGGTGTTCGCACAAGCGGCTACGATTAAACACTGGAAGAATATGTGACCTGTATTTTATGAGCGGTGGGAAACAGGCTATTTCATCTTGTGGTGAGCCAGGATTGGATAGAAAGTCACAGGCCCTAGGCTACCATTACATGAATGTACAAACTTGTGATATATTCATGAGACAAAGGACGTATGAAGCAGTGAATGGGAGAATCCAAGGTATAAAAAACCAAGGGGAGTAAATGTGTACAGTGCTTTACTAGGGCTGGTAATAATGCTACAGGCTGGAAGGGGTTGAGTCCTGCATTGGTTCAGGTGGGTTAATGTGATAGAACATTGGGCAGGGTAGAGCCAAAGTAGAGCTTAGCTGATGCTGTGGTTGGTGGTTGATGTGTTGCGTTGCACTGGCACACCTGATCAACGTCCTAAAACAGGAGTAATCTTGCGCATGTGTGGTCGAGGAATAGCGCTGTGATGTTCATTGGATGGGTAGAGCAGTGGTTGGTGGCTAGCGATGGGTGGAGACCGTGAGCTAGATGCCGCGACAACATCTAGCTGCCCATGGCCTACATCATTGCCACTCGGCTGCGGTGCTTTGGGGAAACCTCAAAAGTTGGACACCCAGCAGCAACGGGTATGGTTAGAGCCACTAGCTTATTTAGTGGCTCTGGGTATGGTTCTTGGGCCTATGCCACTAGGAGAATCCATCTTGTTGCTGCGATGGTCAGAATGGTCACCTCATCTTATTCCATCCAGCTCCTTCTTCTGCAGGCTATGCACCATTACTCTTGTGGATTGGCCGCTGGGCCGCAAACTGTTCAGTGACACCTCATGACACTGATCTCGTGTTTCGGCACTGCGTTTAACGGCTGTCTTTTTAAAGAACTCGCATCACTATTTTATTTGCTTCTTCTATCAGAGTAAAATGTATTAGTGGGACAACATAAAATTGAAACTGTGACTTTATCAACGTAAAATAGATGGCTCAAATAATTTCAAACCCTTTAGGTGCCGAACCTGAGCATAGTACTCGGGTGAGCACCAATGCAAATTCCTTGGTACAGCGAAGTATACTCGTGTAGTGCTGTGCGCTCACTCTGGTTGAAAAAAAAAAAATGACTGAAAGTATTCCACCATCTATCGAACAGCACTATATCAGGTTGTAGAGTGGTTAGGTAGGCATATTACAGGTGGCAGTTTTGTTCCTGCTGCGATGAGTGCATTGCTGTTGACTCTGCTTCAATGGGATGAACACATGCAGGATGTGCATGCGGTATCTGAATGATGCCAGAAACATGTGTTGAAAAAAGGAAAGTCAGGGACTGTGTAGCACGCCAGATGGGTTACAGATTGCAAACATGAATGGTATTCATTCATATGTTGGTTCAGTGTAAAGCTTAGTGAGTGCCTTGACCTCCTGCTCTTGGCTCACACCACAAAGGTCCACCAAGTTTTCAGCCATCTCGTGGGCTCATAAAATAGGGTAGCAAAGAATGTAAAACTTGCCAAGAGTACATAGAATGGCGAAAAGAAGATCCCGTTGCGTCACTGCCAGTGGCGTGCATAGGATTTCATTTGAGGAAGAGCTGTGCCCACAAAAAAGAATCTGGGGGAATGGGAGGAACAATGTAATGAAAGATAAAAAGTAACAAAAAACGACAGCTCCGGAATGTAGGAGACGTGCATGAGCTTCACCTTGTTTTTGATATTTTTGTTTCTTCAAAGGCACTGCAGGTTGGCTGTATAGTTGCGGTTAGGTGAACGGATGTACATAAAAAAAAGCCCAGCGTTGGGCATCGTTTGCGCCAGAAAAAAAAAATTAACTGTAGTTGATATTTGATGTTAGGCGCAGTCTTTGTACCTCTCCCACCACCGCGAACACCAAAATTTCAGAGAACCCCCTCCACCCAGTGGAGGGGGTTCAGTGGACTCTTTACATAGGGGTGGAGGGGGGCTGGAATAGGAGATTTAATAAGGGATGGCAAGTAAAAAGGAGGTGGAGGTATGGTATGCTCTGGTGACTGCCCGCTGCCTTACTTGTGGCCCCTTTGAAGTACGCCTCCAAGCCTAAACTAGAGAGCCATAAAGAGAGAACACAACCTTGTTTAATTTGCAAGAACTAGTCTTTGATAACTCACTCAGCTGCATTCCAGCTCTGAAAAACTTTTTCTTAACTAGGGGAAAGATGAGATATTCTGAAAAAAAAAAAAAAAAACTTCTAATTTCCTGATACACGGCATCAGCTGTGAAGTAATTAGGGCACCGCGAATAGCAATTATACTAACTTCACATATTGGCACTCAAGCGGCACAATCGAATGTACCTAGAGGCACCCCTAAAATCGCAAGTCGTGCTTCTTGACAGTAACGTAAAGGAAACGGCCGCCAGTCGCACAAGGTCCTGAGCATCATACTGTCCTGTTGAGAAAGCGGCTGCAGTGATATCGAGTCGCCCCTGCTGATGTGTAGTACGTATGTAGCCCGCCACCGCGGAGAGAGGGCACACTGCCGGGAATGAACGTGCCTGCCGTACGAATAAACATATACTTTGGGTCTCGACTTCACTGCGTGCAGACGCCTCTTTCCTGCGCTCGCCTGACCATACTGGCTGCCAGTGTATACTATATACCCGAAGAACATAACATAGTCTCAGAGTCTTTGATCGACGGCAGTTACGTCGTCATGGCGTCGTCGCTCACGACGCCTTCGCCCGAATCGTTCACGTTCTCTGCGCTTGATTGGCCATCGTGAAAACAGCGATTCCTCTGCTTCCACTTGGCATCAGGGCTTGAAAACCAGCCTGGGCAGTAGCAAGTCAACACGTGCTCATCTACCTGATGGGTTAAACCGAAGACATCCTGCGCACATTCAACCTTCCGGAAGCCAAATCCGAGGACTTCAAAAAAGCCATCGAAAGGTATGAGAAATATTTTGCACCTCAGCGAAATGTCATTTTTGAGAGAGCAAAGTTCAACAAGCACGTCGAGCAATCGACAGAATCATTGAAGAGTTCGCGACAGCGCTTCACAAGCTCTCCAAAATGCGCGCCTACGCCCAGACAACACACAAGGTCCTCAGGACGTCCTCAAAAGGTCCAAATGTCCTCACTGATTTTGCTATGTCCTCAGGAGATCCTCAGTACGTCAGTGCGCTTGGTGTCCTATAAACGTTTATTTGAGGACTTTCTCAGGATGTGCTAATTTTGGTCACTAGAAGACAATGGGAACGCTCGCTAATATTGTTTTCACGCGCAGGTATTTCACACAGATAGTGATTAGCGTTCTCGTCCACATTGTTTGTTTGTAATACAGGTAAAAAAATAGCGCTTCTAATTTACTGGCTGGGTACGTTTTCAACATTCAGAAGTATACAAACATCTTCTGCAAATTTTAAAATTAAAAATGATGCAAAAGAGAAAATGTTCAGTACGTGCATGCGTTCTGTGTGAAACAATTTTTCAGCACTTCTATTTGCACTTCTATTTTGTTGCTGGCCACCATGCGCAAGTACTTATTCTAGTCAAGCCAAGTTGAAAGTTTGAAGCCGAGCCAGTCGGCCTTGAGAAAGATGGCCGCCACGCACGGAGGTAAGTACCTGTCATGGGTGCAAATAACAAACGTGAGCTCTCTGTATAATTTTACTGGATTCCAAATGTCAGAAAGCAGCGAGCGGCAGCTCAGGCGGGAACGGAAGCGCCACGTCGATGCATTTTCCGCGTTAGTTGGCAGCGCGCAAATCGACTTTGTGCCCAAGCCGTCGACATCGCAACAACGTGGGCTTTGTTTAGAAGCAACTTAATTAGATGCTAGCACACGCTCGAGTTGTAGGTGTAATACCAGTCCGAGCAACCACCAACAGCAAAGTTCGTGACATAATGCTGTGTCTGTAATAAACCGCCGCCACACCGAGAGTCGCGTTGCGTGGCCCCTGTCCAGCGGAGATCACGAGTTGTCAGACCACAGTTTTGTTAACGAAGACGATGGAGACACCACGTTGGCGTTTCGGCACAAACTGCAGGAGAGGGCGGTAAACTCTAAATCGACCCTTGCCGCAGTTACATCACTGCTTGGTGTGTTGCACCGGGTGTTGCAACGATAATTGGAACACTTTAAAATTTTTTCTTGAGCGAACCGCCACTCGGTTCGCTCTCGAACTTCACACGAAGGTCGCATTTTGTGGTCTATTTTGTTTGACACCGTGAGCAACGACGGTACTTACCTGTTTATCCTGAAAATAAATAAACACGATTTTCACCTGTGAAAAAATTGGCGCTGCTTTGGACGTGCGAGCCCGAAAACAGGGTTTTCTGATCGTCTGCTAGTTCATTCCTAGTTGCATTTTCTCATCGTCTGCTGCTCCATTTGGCTCCTTCCTACCTTGAATCCCAAACGTGCGTTTCGCTCTGCATGCCCCCGGTGGTTCCGTCGTTCCAACATCAACTTGCGCTGGCTCGCACGTCCAAATCAGCCGCCAGTTTGCCGTAGGCTAAAATTGTTTTTATTTATTTTCAGAATACAAAGGTAAGTACCGTCGTTGTTCCCGGTATAAAACAAAATATACCACAAAATGCGACCTTCGTGGCAAGTTTCAGTGCGAACAGAGCGGTGGTTACCTCAGGAAAATTTTTTAAAGTGTTCCAATTATCGTCGCAACACCCTGTACAGTAAACACGGGAGCGCGTGTCGCTCAGTGCATGCAGAGAGGTCTAGTGATGGGTTGGCGAACTGTCGCAGCTCGTACATTTGGCGGATCCACCCCCTGGCAACGGTTGATTGCGCTGCTGCAGTAGCTACGTTAGATACCTGGGCATGATTCCAGAGAATACATGTGCCGATGAAGGGCTTTTTATCAAGCGCGAAACGGCGCGAAAGGATTAAAACGTTTTATTTTCGCTTCCTAATTGGGTGATAAAAAAATGTCATCCTCCGTGACTAACTGATGCAGCAGGCAGGCATGCGATAAGGCGTTTCAGGGAGTGCATCCGCCAATCGCGCAAACTGTGAGAGCACGCCATCCTCTCACCAGAGCGCTCTGCATGTATTGAGCGGCATTCGCTTCCGTGTTTACTGTAATAAAGTTTTCAACTGTACCAGCACTTCAGTGTAAAAGCAGGACTGTGCAAAATACTTCAGGATTGTCCAGAGCTCCCTGCAGAACTCGGCCTTTCCTTCAATATAGACGGCCTAGAAATATGTAAAAGCACGAGAACTACCTTTTGGGTCACTCTTGGCCATGTGAACAATGTTGAGAAGGAGCTATTTGATGCGAGTGCTTCTTCGGCTGTAGCAAGCCCAGTGACGCGAATGATTCGCTGTCAGGTTTTGTTGATGAAATGAAAGTGTTGTTTGGTGATGGCATAACTGTTAGATCACAAACCCCTTTTTATGATGCTGCATGCATTAGTATGTGATGCTCCTGCTAAAGCGTTTGTTTTGTGCACAAAAGGCCATCCAGACTTCTTCTGCTGCTCAAAGTGCATTGTGAAAGACAAACATGAGAACAGGGTGTGTTACCCAGATATCAGACAGGAGTTACGCACAGATCAGAGCTTTCGTGACAAGGCACAGGAAGAACAGCATGCGGGTATACCTATAGACCTTATTGAGAACGTTCCCCTTGATTACATGCAACATGTTTGTCTTGGTGTTATGCGCAAACTACTTGCTCTGTGGTTTCGGGAGCCACGAGAAAACCTGTGGACACTTGTAACCAATGAGGTTTCAGAAGGAAACTTTGAATTAGCCGAATTTGTTCCGTGTGACTTCAATAGGAGGCTACGAAGTCTTCCAGAACTGGATCACTCGAAAGCTGCTGAACTACACTTTGTTTGCTGTACGAAGGGCCTGTAATCCTTTCCACAGCATTATTTGAAAACTTGTACAAGAACTTTCTCACTTTCCATGTGGCTATCCTAATCCTTACAACATCTTGTACGCCGGCATGCGATGTGCTGTATGCAAATAGACTTTTGAGGTATTTTGTTACGGGCTTTGCTGCTGCCTATGGTGAGCACAATGTCACGCACAGTGTGCATGGATTGTGCAATTTGGCATCTGATGTTGAGCATTTGGGCCCCTTGGACGCATGGAGTGCGTTTCCATTTGAGAACCATGTCGACACTAAAGAGGGTGGTGCGTAAGCCCCAGTATCCCCTAGTGCAACTGTGCTGTAGGTTGGCGGAAAAGGATATAAATCTGAAAAACCTCAAAAGCCTACAAGGTGCCCTTGTTTGTCCATTGCACATGATTCTGGACCACTTGTTGCTCCCTATCAGGACCCACAGTTTAAGAAAGTGATGGGTCCCGGAATTGTGGTTCTTGGAGTTGTTGCAAGGAACAGCTACTGCCTCCTCAGTGATGGGTTTTCATGCTACGGGTTTTCAATGTGTTTTCATGCTACCTGAAGCTTCTAAAATGTTATTGTAATACACTTCACGGTCAGTATCGACTTTTTGCTTAACAGTTTCAGGAATAGCGATCCACTTAAATTTAAATTTAGTCCACCTGTGAATTGCGAGTATGTTGATAGATCTAATTGGCATGGAGGATGGTATGAGGGAAAGGGCACTGTCAATACCTTGGGAAGAAAATAGCTTAAAATTTTAGAGAAACATTTGGAGCGTGGTCTATGCATTCTGCATTCTAAGCTAATTGGGTAAAGGTAATTAAATAATGGCTACTACTCATTCAGCACACCTTTGAAGGCACTGCACCATGACCGGCAATACTTCCCCTTTAGAACTTTGAAAATATAGCCGTGCAGCTGGGTGAGCAAATTTTTTAGCATTTTAGTCAGGTTGTCAAAGTCTGTAATAATGCAACGAAGTTGCAATGCACTCATTTTTTATAGACAAGAATTTTGCCGGGTTGGCCATTTTCTGGCGACCGATGCACCACCTGGCGAGCATTTCTTGGGGACTGCGGGGCCAACAGACGACGTCGCAGTCACACACACTGTTGGGCCGTACCGTGCGTGGTTATCAGACGTCCCAGCAGCATGGAAAATCGGTAAGTGTCACTTATTCGGTATGTTAGCAGCGTGAAGTTTAACAGTGCCTAAAGGGGGACGTTTGAAGCGTTGGACAGCTATCAGCTTTGCCCATTAATTACGTTCTCAACCCACTAAGCTAGCGCGCCCCCCTACGCGCGCTTTGTCCTGATGGGGGTTGCCTATGAGGCTACATTTCGCCGCACCAGCAGGTCGTACACCCGACCTTTTATCACCAATTGATATTTATTTTTTCTTCATTCAGGGCAGGTTGCAGTCATTGCCTTTACTTGGCAATGTACAGAAGCTATCCGTCTGAGCGTCATTATGCCATTGTTGGCTGCACCAACAATCCGCGTAAGCGCAAAGTGCTCATACAAGAAACGTGTGAATTGCACCACAGCAAAGAAAGTGTTGGCGTGTGGGGAGTATATTTGCTGCACAAATTTCCTGCACCCCTCGAGTCCCGCCGCGAATGGGTCGTTGTGCTGAAGCGGAAAGACTTCAAAAGTAGCAAATTTGTGAGAGTAGATACCGTCGTACTCTACTTTGGGAGCACTGTTTATTCACCCTCATGCTAAACACTTATTGCACGTTTAAAGAGGTTTTGCGTTTTAGCGATTTACCGAAACGATAGGGCATGCTTCGCCACCGCGACACTCCTATTTCGCTTTCAGCTCGCCATTTTCGCGTACCCTAGCTGCAGCAAAGGTGTAGGGTTGATTTTTACGACACATGCAATAAGGATTTAGCATGACAGTAAATAAACAGTGCTTACAAAGCAGCGTAGGACCGTACCTTCTCTCACAAATTTGCTAGGTTCGAACACTTTCCGATTCAGCACGCCGACCCATTCACGGCGGCTCTCGGGGGATGCAGGAAATTTGTGAAGTGAATAGACTCCACACATGCAGACGCTTCTTTTGTCGTGGTGCACTTAACACGTTTCTTGTGTGAGCACTTTGCGCTTATGCCGATAGTTGGTTCAGCGAACAACGGCGTAATGACACCCGGACGGGTGGCTGCTGTGCATTGCCAAGTTAAGTCAATGACGGAAACCTGCCCACAATGAAGAAAGTAAACGTCAATTGGTGATAAAACGTTGGGCATTCGTCCTGCTGGCACAGCAAAACATATCCTCACAGGCAACCCCCATCACGACAGCACACGTAGGGTGCGCGCTTGCCGCCTTAGCGGGTTGAGAACGGAATTAATGGGCAAAGCTGGCTGCTCCCCGTTGCTTTAAACGTTCCCCTTAAGCACTGTTAAAGTTCACGCTGTTGACATACCGAATAAGTGACACCGAGTTTCGATGCCGCTGGGACGTCTGATAACCAAGGGCGCTACAGCGCAACAGGGTGTGATTGCGCTATCGTCTGCTCGCCCCGTAGTCCCCAAGAAATGCCCAGAAGCTGGATCATCATTAATTACAAAATGGTGGGGTCCAGTTCAGAGAAAATTCTTGTGTATATGCTTTGCTAATTTGTTCTGCTTGTATCATTTTTCTAGGGTCGTTGGGGCAGTTGGACTCCAGTGACTACTAGGCTCTCCAGTAGACTTCGGTGACGATTCACAGCAGGTGTCGCCTCACATTGCACTACGATGCATTTGCTTGTGCAATAAATCATTATCTCCAGCATATTTTGCATACTTGTGTCATAACGAGGAGGCTTGGGCAGTACTGGTTTTAGATTAATGCTACACATAAAGGCTGTACCCAGTGGAGATTCCAGGGGTACACAAAGTGACATACCTTGGCAAAGAGTCAATTGCACAAATACCTCGGGGATGGCAGTATCAAGCCCAGGCCCCTCCTTTCTCGAACACCCTGTGCATAACACCTAGCAAAAAAAGCATGGCTAGAACGTAGTCCTCAAAATGTCCTGACGTCGTACAGTAGTCCTGCGAATGTACTGTAATCATCCTTGGCTGCATCTTGAGGATGTTCTGAGGATGTGCTGAGGCCGGACAATAGGACCTTTTCAGTACCAATTGAGTATCAGAAGAGGACATACTGAGGACATCATGATGTCCTCAATAGAACGTCCTCGGGATGTGCTCAGGATGTGTTTGTGTTGTCTGGGCGGAAGTCTACGAGACGAAATGGAACGTGGCCGTCTGGTTGTAGATCTCAGAGACGTGAAACTGTCCAAAAAACTGCAGCTCGACGCAGACAAAGCCCATATGTAAGCCCGTCAGAGAGGAGCCGTCAAAAGCCAGCAATCGAGGCTGCATTCCTAAGAGGCTAAAGACCACAACATAGACCGTGCGCAACGTCACAATTCAAGACCAGGCACATCGTCGCAATGCCAGGCGTCCCGTAAAACAATGCAGCCAAGCCTTCAAAACAGAAACGTTTCCAATGGTACGATGGCAAGCAGCACCATCCTCGTGCGGCTTGCCCAGTGAGAGCATCGATCTGTTTGAACTGGGCCACTACGCTTCAGTACATATGCTTGTCATCCCCAAACAAACAGCCTACTGCAAGCACCGCCATCGCCTTTCTGGGTACAACTATTTCAGAGGATATACTGCCGACAGGTCGAGCACAAATGTAACAGTTGGCAACACGCCACTCCTCTTAAAAATCAACACCGTAGCCAAGGGCGTCCGCAGAACTTTTTGCAAGGGGGGGCATCCATCAGCGGGGGGGGGGGGGGGGGGGGTTACGGTTGGATAGCACCAAAAAGGCGTTATTTGTGGTTACAAAAATTGCAAACAGCGAATTAGAACCAGACTTGGAGAATATACATTGGATTTTATTGCCGAACAAAGCAATAAAGTGAATAAAGAAAATGCGAAAAGTTACTCTCACTTTGTAAAAGAGTGTGATCAGTGTCGCTGCGGGAGGGTTCTCGACTCATGCCAATTGCACACAGCACAATACGTTCACATACACACAGCTGCACTCCGTCAATCTTCCTTAAATAGCAGCTGCAGACGCCTCGGGTTTTTCTGGGCAAATCGCGAGATGACATCTGTGATGAAGTCTGTTGAAATGGCTCACACAATAAAGATACCACTGGCCTTCCTGACTTTCAATGCAGTACAGGCATACAATCGTTTTGAGGGGCTGATTTATAGGTTTTGTTTCGGGGCTTGGGTGGTGCCGACATTTCGCTATTTCGAAGGACATGGTGTACTAGGTGATAGGATGGCACGGGAGGTTGTTACATTCTCCCTACTAAGTGTAGCGATGACGATAGCTGCAAATTTGTCCGAAAACTGAAGTTCTTGTGGTAGGACTGCATAAATCCAAAGTTTAGAAAAAAAAACAAGAAAAAAACGTCAAACCTTTCAGAATTGTTCGCTATCTTCAATAGCCAGCACAAGCAGTCTGTTTCACTGCCGTCATATGACCGGCAATGTTAGTCAGTGCCTGAGCACAAGGTCGCGGGTTCGATTCCCGGCCGCGGCGGCCGCTTTTCTGATGGAGGCGAAAAGCAAAAACGCCCGTGTGTACAAGATTTCGGCGCACGATAAATATCCCCAGGTGGTCAAAATTAATCCGGAGCCCTCCACTACGGCGCGCCTCATCGCCCGCGTTGCGTTGGAGCGTTAAACGCTACAATCAATCAATCAAATCAATCAGTCAGTCAGTGCCTAAAGTGCAATGTTGAGCGCAGTCCTGAAGGGCGTTCCATACGGATACGCAGGACCTGGTTGTGCTAATCATTTGAGTAGCGTGGATTGTTGGGCTAGTTGGTTCGCGTACATAATTGAAAAAAACTTCCCGCTAAAGGACGAGACAACGGAGGGAACGTCGGTGTCGTTTTCTCCTCTCTTCCGTCCTTCAGGGCAAAGTTATTTTAATTATGGGCCAACCAAGCTGCGCAGCTTTTTTGTAGTGCATAAAAATATCCGAATCTCCAGGGAGGGGCAGTTGCCCCCCCTTGCCCCCCCTTCCGGACGCCCATGACCGTAGCAGCTATAGGTGAAACGGACATCTATCATGCGTATCGGCAAATGTTTCGGCAATACGAGCTTCGTACGCCCCCAAAGAAGCTGTGCGGACCAGTCGGCACACCCTTAAAAATGCAAGGTACACGCTGCGTCTGCCTGTGACAGCTTTGGGCAAGTTCACAGTGCAAAACGTTTTCATGATTAAGGGCCTCCAAAAGAGACTGTTAGGAAAGCCAGCTATCAAAGCTCTCGGACTTTTCCCGCAGCTCTGCTCCTTACAAGTAAAGCAGTCTTCGCCACTGCAGCAATGCCCATAACTATTCGATGTACTAGGACCTATTCAGCGTGAATAACTTGAGCTGCAACAGGACGCCAAACATTTCACGCTAACCTCTCCACGTCGGGTTCCCCTACCTCTCTACAACAAAACCAAGGAAGAGTTGAACTACATGCAACAGTTGGACGTTATCAGACCAGTGGAGGAGGTGTGCGCCTATGATTGTTGCTCCTACAAGATCCGGAGACATCCGCTTCTGCATCGATCTCACGCACGGAACTCAACCGGTCCGTGCGTCGAGAATGGCATCCAGTTGCCGCAATAGAACATTCACTAGCGCAGTTATCTGAGGCAAAGGTACGTGTTCTCTAACACTGAAGCAAACTCAGGGTTTTAGCAAATTCCCTTATAAGCAAGCTTGGAGAGACGCCTGCTGACAACCTTCATTACGCCTTTCGGAAGATACTGCTTTAATAGGCTTCCATTCAGGATAGCCTCAGCTCCAGAGCACTTACAACGCAGAATGGCCTCAGTGATGGAAGGGCTAGCTGGTAGGTGTGATAATTGCCACAAGGACGATGTTATAGTTTTCAGACCCACGCCCGGAGAACACGATCATCGCCTCCATACATTGATGCAACGCCTCGAGAAAACAGGCATCTCGCTCAACGCAGAAAGACTCTAGCGTTCGCCGTAATCGTGGCTACACTTACTCGGAACAAGAAAGCCCCGTAATAGCGCACGCCCCTCCAAGGTGATGTCGAATGGTTATTGCTAAAAAAAAAAAATTAAAGAGGCTATCAACAATGGCGGAATAGAGGTCGTTGCGGCAGCGAAGAAGAAGCAAATTGACTGCAATTGTGGACTTAAACTTTCACGATGGTCGTGAAGGAATTACGTGCAGCTTCGCTACCTTCAAGTCTTACGCGTTAGTGTGAGCTTCCTTCATTCATTGAATTGCAAAACTGCACCTCGCCTCTCCTAAATTTGATGGTGAACATGTGAAATGTAATCCTTTGCCCGACAAATATTTGCGACAAGGTGCGTGCCCATATCCCCGTAAACATGGGACAAAACTTGAAACTATAAAGGAGTACTGCCACCAAAATTTTGTTTTCCATTTTTATTGATTTATCAATGCTTAACGGCCTGGCAAACTCGAAACAGCACTTAATGCTTGAGCACGCGATAATTAATTACATTGAATGACCTGAAAATCGTCCGTTTTGGTTTCCCGCGCTTCCAGTCCGGAGGGCGCACGTGACAAAATTAACAGAATCACGGAATGACCTCACCGTTTGGTGCGGATGTCAAAACACCGCAAAGGCCGGACCAGGCGTTGTTTAGACCGCCCCGCCGCCGGAGCTGGAACTTAGCGGATGAGCTGCCCGAAGGAGTTAGGCCTACCATTGCGGCGAAAATTTGATGACCGCTTTCAATAAAAGACCTGATGGCGGCTTCTATTGCGATCCTGGGCTTTATTATTGGCTCCGTCCCCACGTGTGCAACTTTATTTTTGGTAAGAGTGTCTTTCTGGGCAGCGGTTATGCCTGTAGCTCTGGCTACATGTATCACTTCGTGAACGCGCCAGCTCCCAATCGCCGCTCGCCGGGCCGCGCGCGTGAAGTGACGTCACGAGTTTCTGACAAGCGTTAGAGGCAGACGGCTACGTCACTTCTTTTCCTTCTCACGGAATGGTGTCACGCTGATGTCCATTTGCTGCGCACCACTCCGCGTGCTGTTCCGTCGGTGCGATAAATCAGATCAAATTGAAGCATGTTCCACACGTCGCAGGCCACTCAAATTTCAGCCAGGGTCTTCTGTTGCGCAAAGGAAGTGGACTGTGTAATAATAATTAACACCAAAAACTGGTGTCAATCCCCCTATAAGTTTTCCACACCATGCTCGTCCAGGTGGGTTGGCGTGTTTCAACAGTGGAGCTGATATAGGGCGAGCCTTTTCGTCCGTCTGCTGAATGTCGTGCGTCACGCTGGAGTAGGAGCAGATTTCCATACCCGCTGGCGGCCTCGCAGAAACTCGTTCCCGGGCGTATCACAGGGAGGGGGGGGGGTGGCTGTTCTTCCTCCCACTAGGGAAGGGTGCATCCCGCTGCTGACGCTTAGCTAACGATTCCTTTGCGCGAACCATAAAATTTGCGCGGCGGCGGCGCTGCCCTTCTCGGGCGAGCCCCTGCTGACGTTCGAGCCGACACAAGAGAATCACAGCCCCACTATTTAAGAATATTCACAATCAGTAGAACTTGGTTTACGTTCCCATTTGGCGTGCCTTCGTGCACCGAGAAATGTGAAACATAGGTCCGAAACTTTGTCATGGATTCGCAAGCGGCATTTTGGGTTCTAAATTATTAGGTTAAATTTTAGGAGGGGAGTATAGAAGCGGGAAGAAGGGGTTCATGCTTCTGCCCACTGGCGCACGCAGGGAGGGGATGCGAGGGGCCGCGGCCCCTCTCGAAATTTTTGTGTTGGGAGGGGGAGGGGGCGGACGAAGATACCTATTTTTGCCTGTCATCAAATGTCGATGACCAATAATTATTTTTCTGTCGAACCATATGCACGCCGCTTACGCAACTTAAATGTAGTAAAATGGGTCGGTTTTGCAGTTTTTTGTCGAGCCCTTCGATTGCCGACGATAAGTAACACGGTCGTATCTCGGGATAGCATGAGTCCCACGCGTTTGCACCACGTGTCAACCGTATTTAAAGTACTCTGAAGGGCGTGTTCTTGATCCGCAATGTCTGGAAGTGTCGACCAGAGCGTGATATCATCCGCATAGATGAGGCATTTTAGATCTTTCAATGCCCCTACTGTCCAAGCGAGCGGGAGAAGGGCAAGGTTGTGCCAGGACAGTACGAAGTGCATAAGAACTGCACAGAGAAGTATCTTCAGGTCATACTGACAACTGTAAACGAAGCTTGGGCCTCTGGATGCGTACCCACTTTCTGGAAGCACGCAGAAATCATAGGCGTCCCGAAAGCAGGAAAACCACCGGATAGGCTCAGCAATCTACGGCCGGTTGCTCTGACGTGTACCTTATGCAAGCTGGCTGAGCGTATGCTAGCATCAAGGCTCACATGGTGGCTTCAGGGCATAGGTTGGTACCATCCCTCTCAGATCGGCTTTCGGCCCCACATCGGAGCAGAAGACGGCTTTGAAGCGTTCGCTACTTCCGTACTCATAGGAGGACGCACTTGTCGTATTCGTTCTATTCTTGCCCTAGATGTGAAGAAAGCGTACGACAATGTGAGCCATCAAGCAATCCTACAGATACTGCGCTGGCTTGGGTGCCCGGCGCCTGTGGTGTCCTTTATAGAGTCGTTTTAAACACGGAGCGTTTCTTAGTCGCACGATGTCCCTCGACCGTCGGCGGCGGCGTCCACACGCTCACTGCGCATGCGCGTCGCGGCGAGGCGCAGGTGCGCGTCTCTCCCCCGTACCCTCCTCGCTCTCAACAACAGGTGCAGCGTTGTTGTCCGTCCGCACCCCTCCCCCTACACTATAAAAAAATAATAGTTATCGGCGCCTGGTTTTGATCCCACGACCCTGTGGGCGGAAAGCGAGGGACATGGTGCTCTTCCCACTGCGCCACAAAACCGACACGGAATCAAAGGCTACGAACGCGCCTTATATCCTTGACTCATTCAAACTACGTCAAGAAGCTGCTGATACAACGCATTCACTACCACCAACTCCCCAAACACTAAACGTTAACGCAAATTCTAAACGTTAACGCAATAATAATTAATAGTAATAAGCAATAATAGTTAACACATTCACTACCACCCCACCACCACCCCCCAAACACTAACGTTAACGCAATACACCCACCCCCTACGCGACGCATTTACTCGAGTCCCCCCTCGTGGGGAGATGGGCCCAATTTTTTTTAACACACCGCACATTTTCAATTAAAGTTGCAGGGCAGACGGTTGGCTCCTTTTTAACATGCCGCGGGGTACCACAAGGCTTGGTCCTGGCACCCATACCGTTCAACCTTGCCTTTCTCCCACTCGCTTGGACAGTAGGGGCATTGAAAGATCTAAAATGCCTCATCTATGCGGATGATATCATGCTCTGGTGGACACTTCCAGACATTGCGGATCAAGAACACGCTCTTCAGAGTACTTTAAATACGGTTGACACGTGGTGCAAATGCGTGGGACTCATGCTATCCCGAGATACGACCGTGTTACTTATCGTCGGCAATCGAAGGGCTCGACAAAAAACTGCAAAACCGACCCATTTTACTAAATCTTGATGGCGAGCCAGTGACGGAAGTTACTTGTCACCGCATCCTTGGCCTGGACGTTGCGGTCTCCGGCTCAGCTACGCCATGGCTCCGGGAAGCTCGCCGGCGCGCCCTTCAACTGCTACATCTAGTTCGCCGGATTTCCATGAAATCGGGAGGAGCTCACACAGAGATGGCTCGGCTTCTTGTACGGGCAATCCTGCAGCCACGTATCACGTACCAGGCTCAGTTTCAGTACATGACAAGGGCGGAATGGGATCGTCTAGAGGCCATCAATAGAGAAGCCATGAGGACTATTACCTGCCTTCCTCACTTAACGCGCATCTCTATACACTACAGGAAGAAGATGGCCTCAACACGATAGATGAGTTGGTTCACCAGCGGCGACAAGCACGATCTCTTAAAGCGCAGGTGTACCCATCTGTGGCTGCTTTAAGGTGGCATATGAGCCTCCAAACTAACACGCCGCCAGATCCTTCTCCGGAACCCCCTACTTGGACCCGAATATTAATTACTGACTGCAAGCCTCTGGGTCGGTAAAGCCGTGTTGCGCCGCAACTCTCATCCAGTGCTGGCCAAGATACGTTTTACGTCGACGCCAGTATTTCAGGAAGCCTTATTACCACAGCCGTCGTAAACCCAGCCATGCAGTTTTGTCAAACCTGCTATTACTACGCCCCTCAGAGGCCCCCGTCAACACTTGCTGAGCTCAAAGCGATTTTCGACGCCTTGGCGGCTATAGAGCTGCTGAGGCCAGACCAATCACAACCTGTCAACATCTTTACAGATTCAATGCAGGCAGTCCGAGACCTCCGGAAAGTACTTCATCAAGTGCCCGTGTCCCAAACCATCCATGCGAAGGCAGCGGCCCTTAGTTTCAGAGTGAAGATTACTTGGGCCCAGAGGACGTCGACCCCTGGACAGCAACAGGCGGATGCGGCGACTCGTATACCTCCAACGACGCATCCACTGCCCTTATTTCCAGTTGACGCAATGTCAAAGTTGCCACCGATAAAGAAGACCTTCGGAGCTCCACACGCGCATATATTCCACCGTGTGGATCAAACCTCCCTGGTGGGCTCACCGGCCGTGAGGAGGTGGCGCTACGAAGGATTCGCGTCGGGGCTGCTCTTACACCAGCTGTCACCCACACCTGGCCCCCGGATCAACGGGCTCCGTTTGGACGGACATGTCCATTTTGCACCACGTCGGCATTGACCGCAGTCATTCACCATCTTCTGTGGACTTGCCGTGGCCTCCAACGTTCCCGACAGGAAGTACTACATATGTGGGACTCAACCCAGGCCGGCCTCCCGTCTACAGACGCTGGCTCTTTGGGCCGTATCACCGGAGCCTTTTAGACTTTCTTAGTGAAAACTTCCTGTTTACGTACATTTAAACACACTCGCCTCCACTGTTTTATGCTGCAGAGCAAACTTTCGCAGTTAAAAAAAAAAAAAAACAATGGCGATCAGCCTTTTCCATAACCCCTGAAGAGAAATCAAATTTATTTGATTATTTTTAGGGGGAAGCTGCCTTATAGGGGTTACCAATAGATAGTTGCTTAGTAATTTATGACAGATAAATAGAGCTCTGTTTAGGTGAGTTAAGTGAATTATCCACTTGTGCAATTTTGTTTAATCTTTCTGGAGTAATTTGAAAATAGACTGAAACCAACGAGGCAATGTTGGCGCCTACAGCCACTCCGTCTCACTGCCAAGCGCAGATTACCACATTCATTATGGGCGT
The DNA here is from genome assembly GCF_048455015.1 of Haemaphysalis longicornis. NCBI lineage: Eukaryota > Metazoa > Arthropoda > Arachnida > Ixodida > Ixodidae > Haemaphysalis > Haemaphysalis longicornis. The sequence continues at coordinate 23,666,447 of NW_027526335.1, read as the reverse complement.
AAGCGATGCATTTTTTGACGTCCCATAACAATGCTATACCAAAGTACACGAGAATTCGAGTATTCCGCATCCGTACCCGGTTCATCAAAGATGCACTCACTGACAACTCGTGCGTTACGCCTCTCCCGACGAATCGCAGTTGATTAACGAGGCTGTTCCGCAAGAGTTATTCGAGACACCTCTTGCAATGGAGAGTCCGTGCAGTGCATCATTGTCCTCAACGGCGACGCCGCATGCGCATGACCGCTTCGCATTAATTGGACGTTGGACGTTTGCGCAACCCTAAGTATCGCCATTCGCCCGCTACCCGGTACCATGTGCAGTCAGCATGCAGGGCCGCTTGATGAAAGCGTCTTTGTCTGCCCCTGACCGGTTTTCCTACGACGATAGTGGTTATCGTCTTCACGAGCATGTCTGTACCTGCTTAAAGCGACCACGAAGGCAAAATACCAGTCTGTGTAATTTAAAAGAACTGGCTTTTGGGAGCTCTATCAACTCCAAGCCCCAAAATACTTTTTTTAAACAAAAAAGTTACGAAATATTAAAACAAACTTTCAAATTTCCCGCTACGTGACGTGAGCCATTACGTAATATCGGAAATACTAAAAATAGCGTCATCTGTGCGCTAAGTGCACGCTGGTATTCAAGTGGTAGGATCAAACGGAACTAACGGCACCTCTACTGGGCCTTCTCGATTATCAGTCCCAGACCGTCCGCGGACTGCCCAGGATGCGATCGGGCGCTCGATTTTTCTCTGGATTCCTATGTGACTTCTGGTGCGAAGGCAGTCGTCGCACTGCCCCCGGACCACCCAGGACTGGTTAATCAAGGAGGCCAACAATCGCACAGTCATGTTTCTTGGCCGTGGCTTTGGTTGGTAGCCGCGTGTCACGCATACAAGAATCTGTGACGTCATAAAGACCCGCCGAGGGAGGGACTAGGTCGCCACTCCCTTATGGTCCTTAATATTAGGCTTAGTTGTTTGCCGTAAATGTGCGTTAAAATCGGTATCGTTGTTATTAGGACAGAGAACTCTTTTGGCTGGGCCAGACATAATTTGCGTGCCCGCACTAGTCTGCCCACTCTACAGCGTGCACGTCAAGAGGCGGGTACGCTTGCCGGCGGACTAATGTGCAAGCGTGCTGGGGGCCTGTAACAGATCTCCATGTCCGCAACGGGTCTCCCCTGGTGGACCAATGTGTCAGCGTGCCTGGGGCTTGTAACGGTTCTCCGTGTTCGCAACGGGCCCTCCCTGGTGGACAAATGTATACCAGCGTGCCGATGGCTTGTAACGGTTCTCTATGTTCGCAACGGGTCCCCGCAGGTTATCCAACAGGCTCCTAGGCTCTACAGCTGTCGACGGGCTCTTAATTATCGCAACACGTCACTGTAGGTCTCTACAGACTTTTCTTCTTTCTTTCTAGCGTGGTCAATTCCCGCTGTCCCTACACCACATTTCTTTTAACTTAAACGCTTTAAGCTGTTTCACGAAAGCCTATTAGCTGTTCAGAATTTGTGAAACTTAGTGTGCACTACGCCGTTTTCTGGGCGTGCGCACCTGTATGTCCGATCATCGACACAAACATTTGTAGTGGCGCATAATTAAAATTACCAAGAGGCCGGGCCACAATCCCAGTCGGAGCAAGGGGTTATCATTTCGGAGCAAGAGGTTATCACAGCAAATTGTAGAAGAGATAGGACGGACGGCTATAATGTCGAACAAGTGGGCCTTCGATGATCACAGAAGCGTTTATCTTCTGCGAATCGTTTGCACTGAATTGTGACAGCGACGCAAAATACGTCGATAATTTGGTTCGAGCGCCTGATTCCTTTGTTCTTCGATAGCCCCGTTCTGATAACCCATTTTCAGCCTTCCCATATGAACAGGCCGCAGCGCGGGCATGAGATTAGAGCACTGGAGCGAAGCGTCCCTGCTTAGATAACGCGAGACTGCTGCGACATACATAGCGTGAAAAGTGAAAATAGAGCCGTATAGGGCCTTAAATGGACCATAAAGTTCACATACTATTAAATAAACCTTTGTTTACTTTGAAAGAACTAGTTCTTGGTACATCATTCAGCCCTACTACAGCCATGAAAGACATTAAAAAAAACGCAAGTATAAAAAACACTTTCAAATTTTGCGCTAAATGACGTAATATTGGCACGAGTGGCGCAAAATGGGCCTACACTAAACACAGTTCACGGCACGTTAGCATTCAAGTGATACTACCAAACGGAACAGGAGGCCTCACTACAATAGCCCAGTCATGGTGACATTGTGTCACCTAGGTAAAGCGCTGGTGGGTTCATTACGTGCTTTTGTAGAAAATAACTGCTCTCTTCTGTTCACCCCCCCTCCCCCCCTCCCCCCCCTCTGTCGTGGGACCCATAGAGTTTCATACTAATATATACTAGAGGGAAATCTGGCGCCACTGTCTATGGGAGCCGCGCTTCAGCGAGCGTGCCGTCATGTACCGGGCAGGCACGTTCCTCTTGTCCTTGGCGTGGCTCACGAACAGGCTGAAACGTTGGCTTTGGCTTCAAAAATGCAACAATATTACTGCAGAAGATTAATCAAATTTGTTCTGTTATTATAAAACTAAAGCTCCAGAAAGATTTATTTGTCAGGGATTATTTAGAAGCTTCATGGAAGATGAACAAAAAAACAATGTTACCCTTTTGGCTTCAAGACGAAAAAGAAGCCATGTGGCTAACCAAGCCAAGGAGGCGAGGAACGTCGCTAGCTGCAATGGCGCCGCCCACGGCGGCCCGCGAATGCAGCGCCAGATTTCCCTCTAGTATATATTAGTATGAAACTCTATGGTGGGACCACCATGTTACCCATACATGTGTGGAGCTTTCTAAGGTGATTTGTATCGCATTCCGGAACAAAGATTTACTGCCTGTTCAAACAAAACTTCTGTTGTATTATGCGTTTTCTATTCTAGTCTCAATTACTGTTTTCTTGTATGGGAGCTACGTTGTCAAATATTTCAAAACTACAAACCTCACAAAAGCGCATGCTGTGCATGATTTCCAACGCATCATACGACGCCCGAACTAGGCCACTTTATCTAAAATATAATATTGTACTCGTTAACTGGTTTCTCGAATAAAAGTTAGCACGCTTACATAAAAGAGTTTCACAAAAGAATGACAATTTTTTTCCTGCCCTGTTGCACGCCACCACCATGCCACAAGAAATCCCAACAATTTCGTGCCGTCTCGATGCAAAACGAATTTGGATTGTATATGTTAAGATACGTTCTGCCTAAACTATCCTTTTTTACGCTCCGTAGTCATTTTATTAATAACTCTTGATGCATTGTCATACCCCCCAAATATATATGTTAAATATATGTGGATATTTTTCTATTCCTTATGCCGAAAACCTATTGTAATGTACTCGCGGTTGTGCTGTTTATTGTGACCACTTACGACAAGAAGGGGTGGCGATGCCCGTCAATCGTTGGCTTAACACTGCTTTTTTCTTGTTGCCCTCAGTTTTTTCGACGTGTTTCTGCTTGTAGAAAAAACTGAAATCAAGAATTTCAATTTCAATTTCAACGTTCATATGCACTGGGATGATCGCTTTCCAATCCGTAGCAACATCAGCATCTCTCGGGATTGAACTATGAAGGTCCCCTGCAATAGTGGCGATTAACGCCTTACCTCTTTCCTTCAGGCCTGGAGGCACTTCAAAAGCGATTGTTGGCGCCAGCAGAGGGCAATGTTTCGGAGGAGGAGGAGGAGGAGAAGGATTTTTCTCGATTTAGCCGATACCTATAGTTTCTGATTTAATTTTGTTGCTTTTGAGTGTGTTTATTGCTGCAACTGAAACAAATCCACCAAATATCCGTGATGTCAATTGAGCGACGCCACTCAAGCCCGCAATCAAAGAACACACCGAAAAATTACCCCCATCTCCCCGCGAGGGAACCCTGGTGTGATGCGACGCATCTGGGGGTTCAATTGGTGTTTCCATTGAGTTGATTTTCTAAATCGCGTGAAACGTGCTGTGAACGCGTATGATGCATTTCCATCACATGTGGGTGTTCCTATACGCGGAACGCTGGGGTGATTTTACATGTTCATGCACATGCATACGCGAAATGAGCGAGTACACGTGTTTTAGCGACCACCACCATGCTCTTTATTGCATTTAAAAATTACGGCTTTATGGTCACTCAAGTATACTGTAAGTGGTTGCCGTAGCAATGGTCGGATCTTGTTGACGTTGGCGAAAGCCAAGTCGATACAGGTACCACGGATGGTGGTACACACCACTCACTAAAGGGACCGTCGCTTCCATCACGTCTTCATCAAGAACTAGTCAAGCAAAGTCACGTCAAGTGCGAGAGCGAGCGCTTGACTGAACCGCCGCGGAGCGATACCCGCTTTATATTCACAGCGCTTGAAGGAGAGGAGACAGCGGAAGAGAGTCGCGCATGCGCGCACTTGCGCACCGGAGCAGCTGTTAAAGCAGCGTTAAACGCAGTGCAGCGCGCGCCAACCAAGCGCAACAGCTGTTGTTTATGCTAATGAGCTGGAGAGAAGAACGGAGGAGAGGCGCACCTGTACAACGAGCGTGCGGACAACGCCGGACGCCGACGCAGGAGGGACATGCCTCAGAGCAAGAGATGCGTCGCATCTAAAAGCGAAAAAAATCTGAGCGAATTAGAAGCTGTCTGGGGGGCGTATGGAAGTAACATTCGGCTCGGGTACTTCGCGGTTACCTACCTAAGTACTGGGCGTATATGTTGACTGCGTTCCAAAATCATTGCAGATGTTGAAAAATAGGTTGGAAAATTGTTACGGGGACTTTTAAAGAAGAAAGGAGCCTTGTCGGGTGACCAAGACTGCGGCGTTCATTACCAAGTCATTGGTTTTAGCACTACCTGGTTCCATGAGCGATGAATGTGCTGTGTGCAACTTCCTTATTGTTACTATTACTCTAGAGCGAACATTAGGGCTATAGGTTATGCTGAGGCAGATCATGCTCACGAGGGTTTAACTTGTAAATAGCTCAAAGAGCTCCGAAGAAACCCAACCTAGATCCCAGGGCGTGCTATTACCGAAGCAATGCATGCGCGATCTCCCGCTTTCAATTTCTGATGGAGGCGAAAAGCGAAAACACCTGTGTTGTTTCGTCGGCAAAATTAATCTGGAGCCCTCCACTACGGCGTGCCTCATCGCCTGTGAAGCGTCGGCGCTTTATTAAACCCCACAGTCAATCAATCAGCTTTCAATTTATTACGGTGGAACCTTGCAGCTCTATCGCGTAAGATGTTCTGCTACCTGACGCGTGCGTCTATGAAAAGAAATCATACGACGGACACTCATTAGCATCGATAGCAATGGGGTTAACTTGGGGATCAGAAAGAAAAAGTTTGCCTAGCTGAAATACTATAAGTCATGTTGCCCAAGGTAAACTGTCCTGGTGATAACGATAACTTATTTAGCGTCATGACGAGCATACATGAAACTTTCAAAAGATTTGCGAAGCGATAAACGTATGCAGAGTTGACCGCAGGCAGCCGGATTCGAGGTAACGGCGATGGGTCCACGTTCTGTCTCTCTCTCAACGACGTCCTCCTCCTCCGGCTATGAGAAATTTATACGGATTCGCATGCATACGCAGAACACACTTAACTTGCAAGCACTGTTTTTATTGCCGACGTGAGCTAAACTTTACAGGCTGCGTATTTATGAGCGCCATAATTAAAACAGCAGGCTTTCTTCAAAACGAACCCACGGGAACGCCGATGTCGGGTACTGTTAACCGAAAATTGGGGTAAGCGATCTTTTTCTATTAGTACGTGTTCGTTTGGCGTATTGGATGCTTACGCATATATATACGAGTTTAATTTCCTGCGATATTCAGCGCCGTAACTATGCATAACTTGCATAACTATGCACAACTTGCATAACCATCTTGCATAACTATGAACCTTCAGCTTCGCCACAGGCATTTGAAGGTGATCGTAAAAGCGGAGAGGTAACTCGATGCACCCACGCGAATTGATTTATAAGCAGCGGAGAAGAGCTGACGAGAGCTTCTTTCTGGGTTTGCTCTCCTGCGATTAAGATGTGAATCCCATCGCCGCAGTGAAGCTCTGACTGATTCTTTTTGCTGGAAGACAAATTGGCCACAGCAAATGGAAACAAGGATGAATTGAAGCTAAACAATGCACTCTTAAAAAAAGGTCGTGGCACTTACTAACAAAACACTAACCAGTTACTTGTCCCAGTATAAACTAGCTTAGTGCTATTTACTAACTGGTCATGCATAACCCAGTAAAAAGCCACGCGTGACAATGCGGATCTGCTGAGCGCTCAGCACGACATAGACACATTCATCACGCACATATCACACGTAGACAACCAACAAAAAAATTGAGCAAGAAAACCAACGAAAACCATTTTTTTTTCTTTAATGCCGGTCTTCGACACAACACAGAAACACAAAACAAACTTATTCACATGAGCAACTCGAGCGACAAGCCACCAACCTATATGAAGGCTGATGTCTCTCTAAAATTCTGATGTCTCTCTTGCGCTTCTGGACTTCTACGTACTGGGATATAGACTCACGAAAACATTGCCGCGTAGGGCGGGCGTCCACATCACCGTGGAGCCAGGCCATGCGCGAGCGCCATATGCTATGCAAGGCCACCAACATAACGAGGTCCAAGGGCGCCCCCTCCTCGTTTTCGACCGCTAGATAGCGTATGCCATGGGGGCTCAGCGGGAAGTCTTTATGAAGGGTCCTCTGGAGGACATCCCACAAAAATACCGCAGCCCAACAATGCAGAAAAACGTGCTCTATCGTTTCTGGTTGTTTACAAATTGAACACTGAGTTCCCCATGGCACAGATATCCCTCTATCCTGCATCCAGGTTCCAACAGACAAGGTGCCTGTGTGTAATTTGAAGAAAAAGGTTTTCACACCAGAGTGAACCTCCATTCTTTTGACGCGCTTTAGCACATTTTGGCCTGGCCCAGCACGGTAATTATATCTATACATAGGGACGGGGAAAACAACATCGCAAATGTCCTTATACAGTTTTTTGCGTGTCACAGAGGACAGGTACTCGCCAGAAAAACGTGCGAATAGAAAACGGGCCGTCATAACTATTTCCTTAAAATACCCATACACGCCACCTGGCATGCACCATGTTGATACCACATATTCCGGCATAGCACGCGCCAGCCGTACTTGCATGACACTCTGCAAGAACGGGTCACGAACATCTCGCCAAAACAAAAACCGGTTTACCAGCTGTCGCACATAAAGGTGCGCCAGCCCCAAGCCACCATCTCGGACTCTCCGAAACAGGTTTGTTCTGCTGCACCTCTCCCATGTTGAGCCCCAAACGAACACCGCAAATACCCGGTGAAGCCTTTGGACGTTGATTCGCGAACAATGCAGTACCTGCATGATATACCAAATCTTCGCTACAAAGAATAAGTTACATGCCGTGGCCCTTGCAAAAATTGACAACCTTGCCCCCTTCCATTTCTCGGCCTTCTCCCTCAACACCATTGTCTGGCTACGCCAGTATGGTTCACTATCCCTGTAATATTCCAGTTCAACGCCCAAGTACTTCACTGGAGTGGTGACCCAACTAATATTAGCGAAGGTTGGCGGTGTTGATGGCCATTCCCCATGCCAAAATCCTAGGCACTTTGCCCAGTTCACAAAGCTACCCGTCACCATGCCAAACTTTTTGACAGTGTCAACTACCAACTGGACGCTTTCTTCGTTCATACAAAAAACGGCCACGTCGTCTGCGTAAGCCAAAAGTTTAACTTCCGACTCATGCAGTCGGAAGCCTTCGATGACACTATTTCTGATTATACTCATACACAGGGCTTCGATGTATATGCAAAACAATAGGGGGCTGAGGGGGCAGCCCTGGCGCACCGAACGCTGCACTTCAAATGGGGCTCCCAACTTTTTGTTCACGATCAGCCGCGTAGTGCAATTGCGGTACGCCAGGGCGACGCCCTCTTTAATTACAAACCCAACGTTCACATGGTCCAAAATACAAAACAATATCTCGTGTGACACACAATCAAACGCTTTTTCCAAATGAATCTGCAGGACTGCCACTCCCGTGTGCAGGGCGTCGCAGCACTCAAGGACACACCTTGCTTTATGGATATTTGTAAAAATATTGCGACCCTTAATTCCGCACGTCTGATGTGGCCCTACTATTTGTTGGACAACACTTTGAAACCTTTGTGCCAGAACTTTCATAAAGATTTTGTAGTCGACGTTTGTTAATGATATTGGCCGGTACGACTTGACAAATTTAAGTTTCTCCGCTTCATCTGTCTTAGGAATGAGGACTGTGTGGGACGTGGAATATGATGGGGGCAGTGTTTTAAGATCATACGCTGCATTGAACAGTTTCGTTAGCACAGGTACCATTTCATATTTAAACATCTTATAAAAAGCAGCGCTTAACCCATCCGGCCCCGGCGACTTTCCCGGGTTCAGGCTTTCAATAGCACATTTCACTTCGTCTTCCGAAATAGGTCGTTCAAGCCAGTCCTTCATTTTGTCTTCCAAACGAGGCAGCCCGTCTATGAAATCCCGCTTGAAGCTTTCTGCGTCCACCGCCTTAAGAGCGAACAGTGCTTGGTAATACTCATAAAAAGCATTATCGATTTCGCTTTTTTCACTCGTTACTTTACCCATGTAAGTTATCTCCTTGATTTGATTGCGTCGTGCATGTGCTTTTTCTATTCCGAGCGCACGCTTTGTGGGCGCCTCACCTACTGCCCATTGCTCTGCTCTCGCGCGTACTAGGGCACCGCGATAGCGTTCTTCGTCAATAAGTTCAAGCTTATGCTTTAGCTGTGCTATGTCGTCCTTAAACACCCCGGGCATTCTGCCCTCCTCTAACGTTAATTTTTGTAGAATGTTTCTAAGCATTCTTTCCTTTTTGGTTTCTTCATATTCAATACAGCTACACCGTTGTATGACTTTTATTTTTATCTCTTGCTTGCTTAACTCCCACAGCGCCCCGATGTCACTATGTGTTCCATCTAGTTCGGCAGTTTTCTTTCTAACAAACGTCGTAAATGTTTCGTCCTCCAAAAGTTTAGAGTTTAATTTCCATAGGTCCCATGTAAAGGGGGACTCTTCTTTCTTGCCCCCAATCCTGCACTTAACCAAACAATGATCGGAAAAGGAAACCGCGTGCACATCATAGCTTTGGCCTTTCTGTATTAAATCCAGCAAAACGTAAATCCTATCCAGCCTCGCGTGGCTGAAACCTTGAAAGTGGGTGAATCGGACGTCTTTTTCCCCGTCTAGACATTGCCCGACATCAACGAGTCCATAATCCGCAACAATTTCGGATAACAAATTAGTACTAGCATTTCTATACGCGTTGTTACTTGTTTTATCCCGGCCAGAAAGTACGCAGTTGAAATCAGCTGTTATAATGATCATTCTGTCTGTATCGACGTGTTGCCTGAGAGTCCCAAAAAAATGTTTCCCTCTCTATTACAGCATTTGGAGCGTATACACAGACAATTCGAAAGTTCACATTATCAAGGCTGCAATCACACACAACAAGCCTGCCCGAACGACACGACGTCACAACCAACGAAAACCAACTTAGTTAACTTAAACATACATTTGCCCTTATTGCTTTCATAGCCAGCAGCGGAAAGTCCGCAGATAGAGTCGGTGGGCTTGTTGCAAAATTGGATTATTTTAGCGATAACTTTAGAATTATGCATTTTAATGTGAGCATATACAAGTCAGCATGTGGATTTGAAAGAACTTTTTAATCATGATTTGGAGTGGGAAAAGTGCTGTAGTTATTACGTTTAATATTTCATAGAATTTTGTACTATCAGTGAGTGTTAGTATCTAACAAGCAGCAGTTACTAAGTGCACGACCTAGATAGTAACGGTTCTACACTTAGTGGCAGGACCTACGTATACCGTTTTGGGGGGTAGAAAAGTTCGTAAGGAGTTAATAAATACAGCCGTTACTACCCTTTTACGAGCGTTTTTGTTAAGGGTGTGACAGCTAAACGCGCGTTTCGAGCTGGAACCCACATAAGATGTGTCAGGATGCGCGCACCGACACAGCATCACGTTGAGGGGCCACTTGTTGACACTAGGACGTGGCCTTAGGGTGAAGTGCTCTGACGGAACTTCCTTTTGGTTAACATTCAGCCACAACATGTTTTCACCGACGAAGTTGGCTTTTCTTTAAGACGAATGCGCTTGCAGTGAAGACTTTTTAACAAGCTTGAAGGGGGGAACGGTACGGCTAACAGGCCTTAGCGTTGCTATGTTAATCTGAGGGGCCTCTTCCAACGGTCTCCCGCCTTATTAAGGCTCAATAGCATTGGGCGTTTGCTACATGCGAAATAACGCTGCGCGACAAGCGCCCACTAATCCACACACACACACACACGCACGCACGCACGCACGCACGCACGCGCGCACGCGCGCACGCAAACACACACACACACACACACACACACACACACACACACACGCACACACGCACGCACGCACGCACGCACACACACACACACACACACACACACACACACACACACACACACACACACACACACACACACACACACACACACACACACACACACATGCAACAAAAGCAAAACGAAAACCGCCGGCGCGTTTTCAAGATTGCCAGACTACGCATGTTTCGGCGTTCACTTATTATTATAAGCCCTCTGACTTAGGCGTACGTGAAAAATCCCCAGGCCGTAAAAACTAATCCGGCGCCCTCCACGACGGTGCGCCTCATATTCCACGTGTAGCTTAGGCGCGTTAAACCACCAGAACTGGGATTTTTATTAAGCCCGCTAAATTTTTAAGAAACACGCTGGAAATAAACTACCTGAGAACTTACAGAACCACTGGATTTTCTCCTAAGTTTTGTAAGCTAGGAAACCCACAGGTAACTCCACAACTGCGCAATATGGAAGGTGTATGTTGATACAAAACAATGCGAGCAATGTTCATTTCGGGCTGTAGATGTACATATGGGCGAAGCTACGGTGAACTAGAATATTTTAATTCACTGTAGTAAAGCAAAAAAAAAAAAAAGTCTCAAGATGCCGGCTTCCAAACGAGCACACGAAAAATGCAGGAAGCTCCCACTAACGCGTAAGACTTGAAGGTAGTGAAGCTGTACGCAACCTTCACGACCATAACGATGGTTTAAGTCCACGATTGCTGCCGATTTGCTTCTTCTTCGCTGCTGCAACGACCTTCACTCCATCTTCGTTGCTATAACGGCGAAGGAGCAAATCGGCTGCAATCGCGGACGACGCGAGGAGAGTGTCTCCTTCCACGAACGAACGAACGGAACTCGAACACCTAAACTAGACGCCGCAGGTGCAACATGTACGCTATCACGTATTCTGGCTCTAGAAGGTGGCGTGATTCCTGCCCCCACAGTCGCGGCCGAGCGAGTAAGCCGTTTGACTCCCGGGCATTAACTCACGGTCTTGGCCGAGTGGGTAAGACGACTGACTGCCAAACCGATTCTGTCGTCCTGGCCGTTGTTGGAGTTTGACTCTGTCCCGTCTTGGGCTTGAAGTTTCAGTCTTTTGCACATCGGTTTACGGACAGCTTCGCTGCAACTCCAAGTCTCACGTCGGGTGGGTGGTTTCTTTACTTTATTTGATGGAAGGGGTTGGGTTGGTTGGATTGCTTTGATGGATTGTAGTGGATGTTAAGGTCGTTGTACGTCCGTTCGGAGAGAAGCTGTTTTTTTTTTCGGTGTGAGGCATGCCCTCACGAGTACGCTGTGGCGTGTTTTTTCTTGTTCCGAGAAAGTGTTGTCACAATACGGCGAAGGCTCAAGTTTTTCAGTGGCTAATGTTGGTAGATCTTGACGAACGTGCGCCCGAGGCTTGCGACAAACTCTGAAGTTTTTTTTGGCCAATATTGGCCACTTTCCTTCAGTGGGTATGCTTAGCTTGACAAACGTGCGCTCGAGGCACCTCTGCACGAGCGCTTCTGTTATTTTCCTGGTATTTTAACTGCGGACACCATACACAAACGATTTTCTTTACAGCTTCGCTGTTCAAAAGAAATACCGGGAATGCGCGACCGATTGCTGAGCTTTTATTGGCTACAACGCCTCGATTTTTCGGCGCGCGTCACGATCCCATCGAAGTTGGCAGATCGCGGCAGGCGATGAAATCGTCCTGAAGTCGCCGGAAGGACGCGTCCCCGCCGCCAATGGCCACAAATCGGGCGCATAAGCATTCCCCGTGGTTTCGCCTATGCACTCACCCTCGTATTAGCATCACCTTAGATATCCTTCCCGCAACGCCAGCGGTGCTCTCAATCGCAACTAGCCCCACTTTTTGGTTTCAAAAGGAGCATTGTCGTGTTTTTTTTATTTGACATGACATGACATGTTTTTACGCGGCCTGTTCACAGTGAATACAGCTAGTCGGGTCTAAATAAAAACAGCGCATAAAGTACGGAGACAGAGTAGGGAAAACACAAACACGGCGCTGTTGTCCCTTCTCTGGCTTTTTTCTTTTTCTAAATTAGAATCATGAGGCATTTGTGGGCCACCTCTAACACTTTTGCGGAGCTATTTAGCAGACAGGACCCAAGTGGTACGCCTTTTAGACGCAACTTCCCAACCTATAACTGTAAATCAAGGCGTTCCGCAAGGGTCAATTTTAGGTCCACTTCTCTCTTTAGTATATATTAATGACTTGCCTACGTGCCTGAATAACACAACTTTTATTCTTTACGCTGATGACACCACAATATTAACAGGTGATCCTAATCTAGCCGACCTAACTGCAAAGCTAAACCAGAACCTCGAAAATATTGCAGCATGGTGTAATAAAAACGCACTACAGATACACCCCACAAAAACAAAACATTTAATATTTAATACCTCTAATAGGCATCCAGTTTCAGTTATAAGCCTTTGCTTTGAGCGCACCGCCATTCCTATGTCAAGCACAGTAACATTCCTCGGAGTTCTACTCGACACTCATCTGAAATTTAATCTCCACGTGAAATCACTTACAAAAAAAATTGGTTTTGGCATGCGCGTACTAATCAGATCTCGAAGCTATTTTCAGAAACATATCTTGATATCTCTATACTATGCATTTGATCCCAGTCATCTTAATTACTGCTTATCGTCATGGGGAAACACACATTCTACTCATTTTTCATGTCTCCATCATTTACGAAACCAAGTAGTTCGCCTAATTACATTCAGCTCTTACAACACATCGGCGCTTCCTATCTACACCAGTCTGAAGATTCTACCGCTAACACTTGCTTTTGAACTAAAACTGGGTGCTATCATCTTTCGGGCTCGCACACACGACATTATCATTAGTAGCTTTTTAGGTTCCCACCTAACAAACACCAACCCCACAAGATTCGCACAAGGCTTTAACTTACTGCTGCCTAAGGACTACCCTAATTACGGCAAACAAACAGCCATTTTCGCAGGCATTCAACTATGGAATTCATTACCAATAACAATTAAATTGTATTAATCTATGCCTATGCGTTCATTGTACAGTAGTTTAAGATCGTTTTTGCTTAACAATCTGTCCGAATAATGAAGTCTAGCTCGTATAGTAGTTAAACCTGTTTTTCCAGAGGTAATATTGTATAATTTCTTGTTCTAGTGCTTGCATATTTTATTGGCGTGTTACACTGACCCGTACCTAACTGCGATATTTTAGTACTTCTACAGTATATTGCTTCTTCATTATACAGTAGTTTAAGACCATGCTTGCTAACATTTTTTTTCTGAATAATAATTTTTGTGCTTTCTCCTGTTTATAGTACTCAAACCTGTTTTTCCCGAGCTAATATTGCATAATTTCTTGTTATAGTGTTTGCATATTCAATTAGCGCGCTAAACTGACCCGTACCTTGACTGCCGACCTATTTTTAACAATATTTTCGCATTTATTAGCAGGAGGTCCCCCCGACAGTTTTACTTTGGGACCTCCTTCTGTACTAATAACTACGTGCGAAGTGTATGTACCGAAAAATGTTTAATAAAATCCTTGAATCCTTGACATCCTTGAATCTGGCTTCGTCTTTTATGCGCTGTTTTCTCCATGAACATTCTCCAACTTGTCCAGTTCGCCGCACTCGTAAATAAAAACACTTGGGAGGTCGTGTTTTGATAAAGGTTTTATTTGGTAGCTAAAGATAAACTTAGTACATCCACACCAAAATCGCGTTATGCGGCTCGCCTCTTGTGGACGGGGTTCGAATGCTTTAGGCTGAACACCAGGGGCATAACAGAGCAGCGATGTTTCTTTTTGTTTCAAATATGCACGTACGTACCTTTACACGGCGGCAAAGAGAACCGGAGCGTCGCTTGTTAAGTAATATCTGTATTTGCGCGTGCGAGCTCTGCGCTAAAGCCCGTCTTCTCTATCCGCGCTGTAAAAACGGGTCCCAACAGCGAGGGTTCTGCCCCAACCCCTTCAAAAAAAAAAAACAAAAAAACAAATTGGTGCAGCTTGCACTAGTAGTGTAGGGCTAGTGAAGCAGCAGAGCTGGCGGCCCGTCTCATTTAGCCGGAGACCCGGATGTTGCCCCTCACATGGATATCCGAACTTGCCGCTGAAAGTTCTCCATGACTAGCAGGCCCTGACCGTTTTGTACGCAGGCTTTCACATCTCTCCCACGGTGGACCGCGTTAGAACGCGTTAGAACCCGCGGCGACTGGCTTCGCGGAATCGGCGTCTGAACTCCCCACCTTAGGCGCGAACGCACGTGGACTGGCGTGAAGAACATGTAGCACGCGAGAGATCACGCCACGATCTCTGGGCAGAGTGTTCTCGAAGGTCGACCGGTGCCGGCGACCGTGATGACGTCATAACTAGGAGACGCTTGGCTCCGCCTACGAACGAGGCTGGGCGAAGGTCGTTCCGGGTGGCGCGTGCTGGAGGAGCTTTCTTTCTTGATATTTTTATTGCGAACGCCAACGAACCAAGCTCAAGCTTAAACAGCTCTGCCGTTAAAACCGGTTTTACGGAAGAAAAAACGAATTTGCTTCAGGAGGGAGGTTTTACGGAGCCCCTTCCGTTGGGAGCCGCTTTTGTAGCACGAAGAAAATCAGGCTGCCGCATGGAGCGGTGGACAAGCATTGGAGCCACTGGCGGTCCAGGTACCACGCATGGAACAGAGGGATGGTGGTACTGAAGACCAGCCGGACGCGGTAACGTCGCGCCCCATCAAGGTTCGCGGGCACCTCTGGCTGGATCAGGGCCAAGGCAAAACTCCGGTATATCAGGGTGGTTGTCGACGATAAAATGCTGCTTTGTGTGCCGGTGCCACGCTGAGGTATTTCGTCGAGACCACTCCAGTGACGCTCAGTAGTGTCCTCGCGCTGGAACTAGAAACAAAAGTATCTGATCAGGAATGCTGCGGCCACTGCAGCCGTGTCATTCTAGTGAACATTTATATGGTACATTGCTGACAGGGAAACGCGATTGTCTTGCACTTCCGGAGTAATGCGGAACAAGTTCGGCCATCTGGCATCCATCACAAGCATACCTAACTGTACAAATTGAATCCATTCAAAACCGTGCTGCACGCTTTATCACCTCGCAATATTCAAATCATGTCATCGTCACGGCCCTCAAACTATCTCTCTCCCTCCCGATCCTTGAATCACGCCGCGTCATTGCTCGTCTATGCCTCCTCCATAACTTCTTTTATCGGCCACAATCAAGACACACGTTACTAAGACCGCCTCACAGAATATCACCCCGCTTAAATCACACTTGCCCATTAGCACCGATAACCGGCGGAACGTCAGCATTTGTCTCGTCCTTTTTTCCTAACGCTATTATTCCATCGAACGCTTTACCCGCCGACATCGCCACAAGCACCAATAACAAACAATTTAGAGATAAGCTTGAAAAGACGTTCACATGATGTATTAACGATATAATTCTACTGTTCTGGCTTGATGGTCCTATTGATGCTTCAACTGCTTTTTGTATTTTAGAATTATGTTCGCCGGACTTCACTGTTTCCTTTTGTACATTTCTCTGTGTAATTTTTGTTTAAGGTACTCTTTGTTTTGTATTTTCCGGCATTCATGTTCACCTTCTTGTTTTTTGCCTGTTTTGTTCAATAGTATTCCTGCAAACCCTGTTATCTCCCCCTCTTTTATGTAATGCCTCCGGGCCCTTAAGGGTATAATAAATGAATTGAAGTTAAGCGAATCACCGTACATGTATAACCAATAAATTGGTGGACAGAATTTTGAAACACGATAATGTTTATAGCTCCGTTTTACTATTTCATGCCTGTTTCCGCGCAACTTCAATCGAAAACGGCTTCCTGTTTAGTTTCTGCCGCATTGAGGACGTGGGGAGAGTTCTCAACAGAAAAGCCGAAAAAAGAGAAACTTCCTTTTCTACCCTAGTATTCCTTCGCGTGCGTCAAGCAGAATCATCCTCCTACTAGCATTTCTGATGACGTTGTTGGGCAAACGGGGCGACAAGTTGCGTGACTTGTTCCAACGTTATCCCCTTTTTTCAACACGAAAGTGTTTTATTCCCGGATACACGAAGATTTCGCTGACATCATATCCGTCACGGAAGTGACGCCAGTACAAAGAAGCGAGCAGCCTGTAAAGGATGCACCCCTGCACACAGGGTCGTCTTGCGGGGAAGCAACCTTTAGTAATAAAGAGCACGTTATACTTATGGTTGTTCGTTTTCAGGTTTTATATTTTAACACGAAAGTGTTTTATGCCACGATAACCCAAGATTTCATTGACGTCATATCCGTCACGGAAATGACGCCAGTACACCTTTGCCGAAGCGACTGCCAGCAGGACGTCGCTCGCCAAGCACACCCACAAGACAGCCGCCGAACCGCAAATCGTGATCAGCTGCAGATTTCGCTGCACCTTTCACTTTCGTGTTTTACTGATTCCTATGACAGAGTAATCAATGACAGTTTTTTTTCGAAAGTGTGAGAAAGCGATAGCACTTGCGTATTAGGCGCACGTACCTCTACGTATGCTGGCGGGTCCGATGGCCGGCACGCCTCCGACTGGCGCCGGTCCCGTGCGCAGCGCGCCCCCCGTGTTCATCTCGTAGCGGGGCAGGATCTTCTTGACGAGACTCTCCTCGCGCCGCAGGCTGGTCGAGCCGCCGCTGGGCCGCTCGACCTCGTCCTCCAGCTGCATCATGCTGCGTGGCCGCGAGTGCGGCGACGGCACGTTGTAGCCCAGCGGGCCCGGGCCGTAGCCGAAGGGGCTGCTGTCGCGGCTGCCGTAGGCCGACCTGGGCCGCTCGCTCCGGGCGCGCGAGCCCCTCTCGTCGTGGCGCAGGAACCGAGATGGGTCCAGCGGCTGCGACGGGGACCTGCGGGCGTTGTCGAGGCAGGGGGAGCATTGCACGCCTTTCTGTAGTTTGACTGTTGTTTGACTGAAATTTGAAGAAGAAATGGACGACACGAGCGCCCAGTTTGACTTGCTCTTTTTCTTCGAAATTGTTTGTCCTTGCAAAGTTTTTCGCAATTTTTGCTGTTGAACAACTCAAAGCCTGCTGCTTCAGCGACACCACGACGACTGCTTCTCACATATATACACAAAGCAAACGCAAATGAGAAAAAATCCCGGCCCATCTTCACTAACGTGGAACCTGGGGAGGAACGAGGCATGCTGTATATAAGTGTATTCTTGGCGCCTTGGCGTTTTTGCCAACGGAGATGAAGCCGTTGGGGGGTAGAGGTATGCAGATTTGCTGTAAAAGTCTCTTGTCTTTGAAGCCAGCTCTCTAGCGCGAGGCGTAAACGAGTGTCCCGGTGCTTTTTTTACTACGCGTTACGTTCTAGCGCGAGGCGTAAACGAGTTTTTCGGCGTTTTAATTTCCGGTGTCCGCCCCCTAGGCGAGGCAATTTACGCCTGTTGGTGGATCTTCCTTTCCAAAGAACAATAAATACATACATACATTTTAATACCGTGACTACATGAGGCGACGCTTACGATGACGACTTGAGACGCCAACAGCCCCAGCCCCCAAGGGGCTTCGCTCGTCAAGCAAAAGAAAAGGAAACTGGAAGTATTTTTTGTAGGGTTCATTGGCGTGCGCAAGTGTGGAGTTATAGGTGTGGTGAGAGGAAAATAACGTGGACGCTGGTCGCTGCTTCATTTCTTAAAGCTGTTCAGTAAGACGTGTTGCTGGGCGAGTTGGTTCATATTACAGAAATAGTTGCGAGTTGCGAGTTAGCGCCTGTCCCGTCCTTTTCACCGTCCGTGTGTTTCGCTGCGCTAAATCTTATTTCCTAAAGCAGTGTTTGAGAGAAGGCAAAAAATTGTGCAGCCAACCTAAAACACATTGATTGTGGATGCAATAAAAT
The DNA here is from genome assembly GCF_048455015.1 of Haemaphysalis longicornis. Taxonomy (NCBI): domain Eukaryota; kingdom Metazoa; phylum Arthropoda; class Arachnida; order Ixodida; family Ixodidae; genus Haemaphysalis; species Haemaphysalis longicornis. Next base: position 23,648,041 of record NW_027526335.1, on the reverse strand, counting down.
AATTTTAAATAATGACGTCTCGGGAATTATCAGAGTAAAAACAGGGGCATGAAAAGTAAGAAATAATTGTAATAAAATTAATGGAAACAAAACGTTTTTTTGAACTAGGCAGTCGAACGCTGGAATTTTGTGTTTCGGCCCGCGCAAGAAGCAGATTAGGTTGGTACCTGTTTTACGGCGCCCTTTCCACCTAAAATGTCTTTGCTCCTCTGACACGCACATACTAACATACATGCTTACTTCGTGGAAAATATTCGAGCACAAATCAAGACGATGGGAAACATAAGAAGCAAACACTCACGGTCAGTTGAGAGGTAATGTATCATGCGCCGTTATTCACAAATCTCTTACAGATGTGTATTGGCAAGAAAACATGAATCTCGCATTCTGAAGCAAGCTCTTCTTTACGTATACGCCCAACCACAGCTTGTTCACGCCGACTGTGTCTCCGTGAGCCTGTCGAGCCATCTCGCTGCCCCATCTCGAGGTGAGTGCGCTCCTTTTCTTGTCACAGATACTCCGGTCACAGCTGGTGCACGATGATTGTCCATTGCGAGCACCGACGTATATGTGCGCAACTCTGCTTTATTTGATTTGATTTGATTTCATTTATTTACTTTCAGGGCCCGAGTGCATTACAGAAAGGAGTGGGCTTTGACAAGAACTAAAAATGTGCAAACAATAGATTTAAAGCACTTCTTGATGGGTGATGGCATTGAAGTTATTTAAATCAGTGATGGAGGCGATGGCGGCGGGAAGGTGGTTCCAGTATCTGCTTGTTCGTGGAATGAAAGAGTCATGATAAAGATTAGTTCGACTAGATGGCACACTAACTTTTATAAAAAACCATGATCCGAACGGGACGAAATATCAGAGGGGCTTGTGAAAAGCTGTCCTTCTAAAATGGGGTTGTGATGAAAGATTTTGTGAAATAGTGAAAGCCGTGAACACTTACAGCGCAATGACAGGTCAGGCAAGTTCAGCGACTTCTTCATTGCAGTTACGCTAGAATGGCGAGAGTGGTTAGAAAATACGAAACGAGCTGCGCGGTTTTGAATCGATTCGAGGGCGATGATGAGAGCGTGTTTGGAAGAACCCCATATGACACATGCGTATTCTAATTTCGGACGTACTAGCGTTTGGTAAAGAGTTAGTTTCAGCGATGAAGGTGCAGAGGAAAAATTGCGACGTAAATATCCGAGCATGCGATTAGAATTGTTAGTTATATAGTCAACATGCACTTTCCAAGACAGATTATTTGTGATATGAAGACCGAGTTATTTGTATGAATCGACGTGTGATAAAGAAGCGCCAGGAAGACTATACGTACACGGGTAAGCAGTATTAGCACGACGCGAAATTCGCATGTATTTACATTTCGTCACATTAAGTCGCATGAGCCATTTATTGCACCAATCGGATAGGTTGTTAAGATCAGTTTGAAGTTTGAAGATGTCAGCTGGGGTAGAAATTTTCAGATACAATACCCAATCATCAGCGAAGAGTTTACTGGTTGAAAAAGTGATGCAGTCGGGAAGATCGTTAATGTAAATAAGAAAGAGCAGTGGCCCGAGCACTGACCCTTGAGGTACACTAGACGTTACAGCACATGAGGGGGATAAACAGTCATTAGCGGTTACGTACTGGGTTCGGTTAGAAAGAAAGTCTTTAAAACATTATGGTGAATGTTGGGTTTACGAAGCTTCAGAATTAGTAAGTCGTGAGATATAGTGTCAAAGGCTTTCACAAATGCAGCTAGTGTCGAAACCTTGATCAGCGTTAACAAACAGGTCGTTAGTAAAGGACAAAAGCTGGGTTTCGCATGCCAACATCTTCCTAAAGTCGTGCTGACAGTTGTTGAAAAAGGAATTTTCGTCGAGAAAACTAATTAATTGTGAATATATTATGTGCTCTAACATTTTACATGGAATGCTCGTCCATGAAATGGGACGGTAGTTTTCCGGTGAATTAGTGTTACCTTATTTATGAACGGGGACCACCTTACCCTGTTTCCAATCACCAGGTAGGGATGAACACTGCAAAGACTGATGAAAGATCTTCGAAAGAATTAGGGATGAGTGGAACTCTGGACATTTCAATATTTTAGAATGTATGCCATGCTGAAGAAGAGATCGGGTGGCTGAGGCCCCTGTCAGGCCACGTCCGCCTTTAGTCTCAGCCTCCCCTTGGTTTTTCCAAGAAATAAAAATCAAATACTCAAATACTCAAATATTCAGGTTGCTGATTACTTTTCTAACTCCTACCCAATCTATTACAATATAGTCCTTGGGGAAAAAATATGGCTGGGGACCGTTGGAACAGAAGACGGAGAACTTTGCGGAAAAACTGAACAAAATGCATCGTTGAAAAGCTTGCAGCATTCATTATTTGGAACAGGTACGCCACAGTGTATTAATTTTACTACCTTGTTTTTGTTACCGTTCACGATAGACAAAAGTTTTCGTGGATTGTTTTGTAGATAAGAGGGAACAGTAAGATTAAAGTAAACGCTTTCAAATTAGAAGCTTCACGGACGTATTCGGCGTTAGCGTTTTGGTACAGGGAGCAGCGTGCGGGTTGGTCTACTCGCTTGGCAGAGCGAAATAATCGCTTCTTTTTGTTGCGTAGGCGTCGAAGTGCAGCATTTAACCATGGTGAACGGGTAATAGTGCGCGCATTTCTTTGTGAAACGTAATGGTCAATTAAGTATAAAAGTTTATTTTTAAAAATAGACCAGTTTTCTTGTGTTGACCATTCTTCAAAGTTCGCTATGAATTCATCGACGAATCGCTCCATTTCTTCTGTTATTGGCCTGATGTCTGCTCTAGAGTAATCCAGGATAGTTTTAACACTTTTGTTAGAAGAAACACGTGCCTTTAGATTAAAGTGTGACATTGAGTGATCACTTATTCCTTGAAGGTAACTAAGGGAAGTAACCAAGTGTGGCGCGTTTATTAAGACCAATTCTAAGGTGTTGGAACAAGTAGTAGCAGTGCATGTGGGTTTGTGGACGAGTTGGGTTAGACTGAAGTCAAAACATGCGTTTATGAAGTCAGCCCACTCAGAGGAATTTTGAGTGAGGGTTACAAGGTCACTTCGACATTTTATGTTTGGTAGGTTAAAGCCTCCCCCCCCCCCCAAAAAAAAACGGGCAAATTCGGCTATCTAATAATGACCACGCTTAAAACAACATGTAGGACGACCGAAAACGAAAACGAGGGCGAGGCGGTAGGCAACCGGTAACATGCGCAGAGAATAAAATCTTGGCTGGGGAGACAGATAGATAAGTTCTAAGCCGGAAGAGACACTAACCACATCAGATTTCAGAGCACTGCTGACACCAATCAATACACCTCCCCCAGAACGTACGTCACGAGCGTAACGAGAAATGTAGTATGATTTTTCGCGTTCAAGTAGCTCACTGTTCTTTATTTTAGCTGACAGCTAAGTCTCTGTACAAACAATGATATCTGCGGAACATGAATAAATTGCAGAAGATAACTGCACCCGCTTGTTCGCTATGCTTCGCGCATTTGGGAAAAGGACGGACACGTGCTCGACATGTGGCTGCGCTGAAGATAGCTATGAATGGGGACTGACGGGGAGAGTATGCACCGAGTATGATACGCTCTAACACCTATAGGGGCCTCTCGAATATGCGATCTCTGGAAACTTCCTGTTTACAGCTGGTGCTTTAAAAAATTTGGCCCATGCCATTCTTGTTTGGGGTTAAATTTCCGCGTTCGTGGCGCAGTTGCAGAGTAAAACTACTTCAGCGCGGTTATCCGGGACTTTGAGTAGCTTTTACAGACATTTCAGCAGCATAGCCCGAAATAGGCCACGTTTCGGCGGAGACCACATAAAGGGTAGGTTTGTCCGGGAGGACTAAATAGCCTTCAGTGCGTCGCGGTTCTTGTGCTGATGAAAATCTTTTCACGGTGAGGCGCGATGGTGCTTTTCAGGAGAAGCGTATGGTGAGTGGTGATCCGTCTGTCTCTTGCGGCTGCTGTGGAACGCGCAGTCCGGGACGTAGCTCAAAAGCAGCAGGGGCAGGTGTCCCGAGGTCTCCTCATTAGAGGTGTCGTCGTGCAACACACAGGCTCCTGTTTATTATATAGGCATTTTGCATATGTAACCATACTGAAAAAAATTAGATAATGAACGATGCCGTCTGTACAAGTGCTTCATGTGCCACTGTCCTAAAACGTGCTTGCAGATCAGACGTACGGCACCGCCTGCGCCAAAATCCAGAATCCAAACTCTTTATCACACCATGTCACATTTTCGTTGCTTCGTTAAGATGTCTGCGCCGCAGTAAAACCGTACTGACGGTGGAGCATCATTTACAGCATGCTTTTGTTTCACGCCAGTGGCAAGCTTCGTGTCCCAAGTGCAATTAACTAGCCGCCCTCTGCTATACGGCAGCAGGGTGCGACGAAATTCACTAGCAGGGTGTTGGTGAATTTTATCGCACGACGAGAAGTGCCGAACAATCGCCAGAGCGCCCACCCTGGAGACGGGGGGCCTCGACTGGGGGCATCCACCACGTCGTATTACTGCCCAACACACCCGTCCCCTCTCTCCAAGCAGATTGACAACTTCAGCTACGCCTTCTCAAAAAAAAAAAAAAAAAAGCAGTAAGCGTTTGCAAGATGAATCTCCGGTTGGCATTCTTACACCTCTCAAGCCCTTTTTGCGTCCGGGCGAGGTATACGCCAATAAAGTACTATATGCGAATGCAGTGTATACCCCACACATTCTACATAAGTGGTCAGCCCCATCAGGCTCTCGATTGCACCGATGCCCCCACTGTAATCGTGAGGACATAGCAAATCTGTTCCACTTAATTTAGCTCTGTCCTGTATTTGCCTGTAACCGCCATCAGCTGCTTATTATAGGTCCTGCACCCGTGGCTGAACTGGAGCACGTTAGTTGGGTCCGTGACGACCCCGCTACTCTAGAAATAATAGCCGAGTACGCCCTTGAAAACGGTCTCTACAAATCGGTGTAGCGGTCTGACAGACTGTCCCGGACTGACCACACCCATCCACGACCAATGGCAACAGCGACATTGCCACTGACTGAGTGAACTGTGCATTTTGTGAATAGGATTCCAAAGCTAGAACTGTGTACATGGGTGAATTGGGACCTGCCCTTTCCACTCCTCATCCTCATCCTGATTTCCTGCAGGACCTCATGGCCTTTCGTCTTTAATAAAGTGTTTCGTTCACCCACTCAACGAATATAATACAATTATCTATCTCTCTCTCTCTCTTCACCACTACTGAAAAATGTCGATACGAAAACCGATATTTAAAATATCGGTTACGATGTCGATGTACACGATGCTAGAATAAATCGAGAAGAATCACAAGACTATTGTTTCAAAGGCGAGTCCAGGAGCAACGGGAGTGGGCGTCCCGGGCTCTTCTCATTAGAGGTACTGCCATGCAACACACGGGCTCCTGTTTCGAACAAAGATGCACTGGGGAAACTATTTCAACAGCTCTGTTCCGAATTCACGTCACAGAGAGGCGTAATTGTCGGCCAGTTGTTTAAAAATCTGCCATGCATTAGGTAGGCAAACAAAAGCAAAGCATACAAACTTTAATCTTCTATTTAAAATGTCTTATTAAGTTATATTGTTGCGTGCACCGTCATAGATTTCACTTCATTCCAGCATGTTTTCTTTAAATTGTGATCAAACTAATTAATTGATTAGTGGTTCTTTGAACACTGTTCAACAATAGCTTTCTTGGCGTTGGCGTCTTGAAGCATGTCTTGAACCACTTCAGATCAGCGCTTTTTGTTTCCTAATCGAACTCAAACGATCTTTAACTACACTGTGTGACAGAGTGAAGCACATATTGCGTCAACGGGCTTGCACAAATGTCTCGCGTTGGAGCACCATTACGACAAACCAAAACTACTAGCCGAAAAGCTAGCAACACTTTACTTCTGTGTTTAACAGTTGTCGTATACATAAGCGATGAATAGAAAGCCACAGGTAAACTGGCCAAGTCAAGAAATTCACCATGCCCATCCACAACCTTTAGTTAACGCTTAATACGTGCTAACTGTAACTGCTTATTTGTTCTTTCTGATATTAACGAGCTAACATTCCTGTTACTTTCTCATGTCAAGCGAAAGATCAGTAAACGCCGACTTAACGCTTTTCACGCAGAGTTGTAAAGCTGTTTCACGCTAATAAACAGAGCTAGTTGAACGACTTAGGCTTTGGGGCGAGCTGGGGTTACGTAAGTGTGGCCGAACTTCTGCTCGGTAGCCGCATAAATATGGGCTGTCATTAACCCTTGGGGCATATCTCCAAGTTAGTTACGTTGAAACTCTGGGCACGGGGTTTTGCGCCCGTCCAATAAGCGTAGCTAGCCATGTGAACAAACGCGGGAAAGCCAACGGACAATGTTTCAATCGCAATGTTTGATTTATTGTGTGCACCCTTATTGCCAGCGCCCTTATAGACGCTGTACAAAGACAAACAAAAAATCAGACACGAAATACCAGGAGCGGGCAGCATAGACATGACTCATTTATCGTATACATTGTTAGCTAAAGCATCTTGATAATTACAATCTTCGTTGATTTCCAATCACACTTCTTTATTTATTGGCTGCGCCCTTAAAGGGGCCATGCAGACAAAACACAAGTTTGGTTCATTCGAAAGATTGGCTTGTTATAATTATGCTGACACCACTTTTAACACACACTTCGCTCAAATAAGCTATGTAATTAGGAAAAAGTCGAATGGCCATGCGACCCAATAGCTCAATTCCCGCAACAGTACCTATAATGTTATATGTGCCCAGCTGTGCGATTGGCTGAGGCCGGGAAAAAAACGCAAATTAGGCACAGCTTATAAGCTTGCCGAACGAGGTTTTTGCGCTTAAATGTAATGCATATTCATTTTACAGCAGTGAGAATGGTGCTGCAAACAATAAAAGTTACGAAAATACGCTTAAGCATAGAAGTACCGATCAGCACTGCTGTTGGTACAGGGCGCACTATGCTTGTTTTATCTGCACAGCTGTCCACGCTTTGGAGTTGTCTTACACAACACTGGCCGATTGGCGTAAGCGACGTTGTCTTACGTGACCGTGTTTGTTGAGGATGCCCCATGTTTCCCGAAACGATTACTTTCTACAGTAAGAAAAACAAGCCAGGTGTAAATATGGTCAAAAACAAAGCAACGGCGGTCAACGGTCCGTGGATGAGTATGGTAGCGCCATCTATGAGGACTGACGGCAGGCAAGGCTGCAGAGCCGAATGACTCAGTGAAAGTTTGATTGAATACGCAAACTTCATATGACTTCATTGCTGACGTCCGAAAACACACTATTTGGGGGGAGAATAAAAAAAATAACCTAAATTAATTAATTTCTCAGTGAATACGGTATACTTTGCTGCCGGACAAGTGCTGGGGGCACTATAAAACACGAAACCTATCGAATAAAACAACCTTGTATGTTGTCTGCACGGCCCCTGCGTAATTTTACACGTCATGCAACGAAACACACAAAAAAAGACAAAATACGGTGAACGGATCGCATAATAACATAAAATTGATTTCACGTATACATTTCTAGCTAAATCTTCTTTCAATAATTGTCGTCGTTGATGACAATCTCTTCGGGCAGATGGTTCCTTTCTACGGACGTACGAGGCGGGGATAGCTGAAAGAAACATTCGGTGATAAAAAAATCAATTTTAACCCCGGAGTTTTTTATTTGTTGGACGTAATACACAGTTTACTTGTTTTGTATGATACAAAAGCACTTTCAAAACGAGAATCGATCATTCTCAAGCGGCTGCAGGAAGTTGTTTGCCCACTGTTGACGCAGGAGTGATGAAATTCCTAACAGCTGCATATGATCTACAAAAAGAGCCTCCTGCTTACATGCCAGAATAGCTTCCGAGAATTATTCGTTCGATAAAGAGTTCTCTAGAATTAGTTTGGCTTTATTAATATGCGCGCTTGCGCATCCATGCACATTTTACAAAGCCCGCGTAGTTGACAAATACTGGGGTTGACAAATTGACAAATACTTCGTGCAGCAAGATGCACGAAGAAGCAGCGTCTGCATCTTCCTATTTCACTAAAAGTAACGCCAAATGGGGACTTGGAAACGTTGACGCACGGACGAGGAAAAAGAAAACAAGCAGTTGAGGGGCGGCAGTCGACATAAGTTCACTTTCGAAACGCGCAAACACAGACTTTTTACATAGTTCGCGATATGCACATTGCTGCAGACATCCCGAAAAAAAAATACAATCAAGAACGTCTGTGTCACGTTGCATTCTCTTCGCTTCAACCTCCTCTCCGCACACGGAATACCACGAAAAACACTGACCAATGAGAAGCGAACAACTTCGCTGTAATATACAAACACTGAGACACATCCATAAGGACAGAACTGTGATCCTTCAAACTTTTATTTCGCTTCAAGTCTACAAGTGAAAATAGGGTCACGATGAACGCGAGTCTCGTGAAGGACCGGAAAGTTTCCATATGTCGCGGGATCATGACAATTGTGCGAAGAAGGGTGTATCGGATTTCTTGCAATGCACAGGACTAAGAGATGAGTGGTGACGCTCCGTATCTTTGATATGATGTGGGGTCGCTTAGGTGAAGCAATTGCCGGCAGTTTTATACAATGATAAGTCTGCCTCATCAAACAAAACCTGCTACTAGTTTTACTACTACTACTACTACTACTACTACTACTACTACTACTACTACTACTACTACTTTTATTGCTACTACTACTGCTACCACTGCTGATAATGCAACTACTACTACTACTACTACTACTACTACTACTATACTATTACTACTACTACCACCACTGCTACTACTATTACTACTATTACTACTACTACTACCTGACGTCATCGTTCATCTGTGACCGGGCCGTTGGGCCGCTGCTCGAAGAAAACATTGCGATGACTGCGGTACCGTCCACCAGTGCAAGGGCTCTCTTCCGAGTCGTCGTCTTCTATGGGAGCGAAAGGCGCATCCACGTATGCCGCTGCTCCGTTATCGCGTTCCACTCTTGAAGACGAAGCTTAAACCTCCTCCAATTTTTTGCAGCGCATCAGAGATAATTTAGGGCAAAAATTGAAACCTCCCATTCCCTACGTTTGCCAAGCGAGAAGTTTTCGTGATTGAGGAGGAACCGTTGGCGGCAGCGCGACGCAACTTGTCACGCAAACAGACGAGGACATTGAGCGGCGGAATGGATGCGATTGTTAATTCCGCTAGGACTCTGATGTGTTGAGCGGCGGAATGGATGCGGTTGTTAATACCGCTAGGACTCTGATGTGTGCGAAACAATTTATTACAAACTAATATTACGACCCGCTGTAGGTATGTACTACACTGGTCGCCGCAAAAACAGTATTTACTATGCCCTCACACAAAGACAAAAAAAATAACACCGGCCAGAAGGCTCCATTACTGCAGTTCACATCTGTTCACTACCACAACAGCTCACAGCTACGATTCCCCACAGCAAATTAAAGGCATTTCTTTCTTTTTTTGTAGGGGCGAACACAGAAACCAACAGAATGAATCTTAAAGTGAGTAAATGAATCTTAAATGAAGCATAAAGTGAGTAGAGCAGTGTAAGGGAAAGGCCTCTTCCCCTAACGCAGACACCTCACGCTGTCTCTTCAGGATTAAGCGCACTCGCCATAGCAGTGAAAACATCGCCTCCTGAGCTATGGCATCACAAGTACAAGGTGCAGAATCGCGAAGAACCATTTCGCGAATCAGTAACAGTTGACGATGAAAGTTGCGTAACATAGGGTGATAATGCGCGATGCAAATAGAGCATGGAATCACATATTTTTCGTTTTTTCACAATTGATATTCATCGCTTTTGAGTAATAAGCTCTCGCTTCTGCATATTAATTAATCTAAATGTTTAGGGCGTTTGTATTGCAGTTTATAATTGATGTTCTGAGTTGTATTTATGCGGCGTTATACGAACAGCCAAAACAAATAACGCGTTCGCGTTGTTTTGCGTTGTGAGATCGTGTAAAGCTGTTTTTAACAAGCCACTCTCCGCAGGGGGCAATGGACAATATAATAAGCTCAGCGCAAAAAGTTTGCTGAAAGGTGGTCACGAAATCAGCTGCGCGCTGTATTGTGTAATTGTTTCGAGCAAGACTCAATAGTAACAGGTAAACAGCACCCTGACAACTAAGAACCGAGTGTCTCTCTTATCGGACATGTATACAGCACCGCTTCAAAGGGGCGACCCGTAATAACAATGTTTTAAATGTTTTTAACCGCAATGGTGTACCTAGATCCTACAGTTATGCGGACAACCTAAGCTCGTTAACTTTAACGTAAGGATGCAGACGACACACAAAGTGTGGTATTCGATTTTACGAACCAAAGCCTGAATATGTGTTGTCGTAAACTTTCAGTGAACATGTGTACAATACATTTAAATTAACCTTCGCAAAAATCGTGTCGTGATTCCGCATGGGTTAAAAATAAACCGAACAGCACATTGTATTCCGTCAGTAATTGAACAAAATGTGTCCATCAGGAAGCAATTTCTGTATGAAAGTGTAAAAACAGAACACTGAACGATTAAGGGTTGTAAATGCTTCGATACTCGTTGAACAGCTGACACCAATTTCAAGCTGCAGCAAAACTAAAAGGACGCACAGGAAAACGTCAAATACAACAACTTACCCCACAAGTGTAGCTTCATGAACCAGTAAAAATACTAACACTTAGCGCGCGGACAATACATGTAACATTGTGCTTTGCAAGAGACAGCAGGGAAGGACACAGAAAGCTTGATGTTCTGTACAGGCAGCGAAATTGTATGGGAAAGAAACACGTAAAAGACAAAAAAAAGATTGACCTTAAGAGAAAAGCACAAAACTTTTAGAGGCACCACAGGTCAAAACCAATTAGGTACTCTTTAATCCTTTCGTTAAAGTGGTTCACCGGGAGATTAGAATTCACTAGCGAACAGAACCCAATCAGAGAAGACAGGTACTTGGTTGTTTAAATATTGTTGAAATAAAGGATGAGCCCCCCCCCCCCTCTCCCCCTTCCGCATCCCTTCTCGCCCTTCCCCCCCCCCCTTTTTCTGATTTCTCATGAAAGCAACATCCTGTGTGAGCCGCTCTGGAAACAAAGTAGTGTAGACGACAGCAATTCTCAAAGTCAAACGCAATAATTCCAAGGGGAAGAAAGGAACGCAATGGGCGAGTGAAATTCCGTTCACCTTTTGCATTCGCTGTCGTTGAAATTTGGGTTTTTACATTAATGTCTGCGTTGGAGATGACTAATTTTATACAGCGCCTTTGTTATACAAAACCCAACTGGTATAAATTTACTTGTGTGCGCAATGATAATCTTCAGTGATAATCAAACCTGCGGATTTTCAGGAAAAAGCGGTGCTAGAATAGTAATTCTTACTAAACAAGAAATCTCTAGACAGATAATGCTAACATGAGAATTGTGAAGCTAGTGTTTTTAGGCGAAACGCTAACTATCCAGAAATGCCAGCAGAAAAGCTGGCATTCATTGTTTAACATCTTTAAGCAGAAGAAGGCCGGTGGAAAGATAAGTAATCATCAGCAGTACATTAAAATTGGCATGTTCTATACGCTGGTTCGAACTGGCTTTTATTAAAACATCATTAGTAACCTGTAAGGCATGAAACAGTTCATTGTAACAACTTATGTCGGTTCTAATGCGCGGCAGCCAGCAGCTGGGGTTACAATGCTTGAATACGAACAACGTGTACTGCTCACGTGCGCTATTGGGCTCTTTCGGGACGGTACCAGGAGATAACGAAAGCTTCCAAACAAATGTAGTCGTGCCTGCCGAGTTCTTTCAAAGACAGAGCACGGCAGCTAGTAGCGATTGGCGAGTACTGGGTAACAATGTTCGCGACGCGTGTGCGAAGCCCATTTACCTGGGTCTGACGGTGGTCCAGATCCCGTCAGATTGGGCCTTCGCGCGTCAAAATTTCAAACAGCTACGCAGCTTTGGCACAGATCACTTATGGAGGCAGCACTATCGGGTGCACTTTGCACCTATGCAGCCACTGGAAATAAAAGCTTCGTAGCGCTGTTGCGGTACTCTTTACGCTTGCTCATTGTTTAATAACATCCATGCTGCGAGGTGTTTTGTTGTATTGTATTTATTCGAATGTTCTTCGACCCAGAACTAATAGCATAATTAATCTTTTTGGCTGCAATTCTTTATAGATATCCGCTATTCAGTACTAAAGGAAGGAAGGAAGGATGTAGAAGGAAGGAAGGAAACCTAACCTGGCTAAAGCCTAGTTTGCTATCCTGCACGTGGGAAAGAGAAAATAGGCAAGAAAGAGAAATGGAAGAATGAATAAAAATTGGAGCAGACACGTACGCCCAGCGCTGAAGCACTAAACGTTAAAGTTCAGTGATTGACACTGGAGGCTTTCAGTCTATAGTCTGGGGTTTAAGTTCGTCGCCCGTAGAAAGCGTAACAGTCCCTTAGTCGCCTTCTGAGCGGATGATGTTTCCATAACATCCTCGTAGGCAACGCGCACGCAACCTTTTTCGAGCTCGTCGAGAAACGCCACAATCATTAAGCATGTGACTGGTTCTTCTATAGTGCTAAAGCCTCGCCTCATCAACGGTAAGTCGGCGTTGGTGGGTTTTCCGAGGTATAGATTACAGCTCACCGGTATTCGCTCAGTTAAGCCAACTGCCTGGCGCGCCAACAAGACAAGGCAAGGCCAAAAGCCGCTCCCAAGGGGAAGTCGTAATCATTCTCCAAAATAAATGACCTTGAAAGGGGTCTTTTTGTTTCACACTGCAGATGTCGAAGAAGAGTGGGGCTTAGATGGAGAAATGAACGGATTTCCCCACCCCGACAAAACTTCTTCCGAAGCCTTTCTTTGAAACGACTATTTTACGACGATCGATTGCTTTTATCTCCGATTTATCTGATTGAGCGGACGATGGCAATTTCAGAGAAGAATGCGTTGGTATAAAAGCTCAGTGTAGAGCCTCACCGTTCACGGCTGTAGTCCTCCTCTGCCGGGCGTTTCAAATCGGGCCTGCTGTGTTCGTAATTGTCGTACGAAGAAGACCTTGGGCTCTGTGCCGACTCCCTCGGCGTCTGACGCACATCCCTGGCCGTCCTCTCCCTCCGATCGTAATCGTCGTCGGGCTCGCGTCGCAGCCGAGCGGCTTCATTCGGCTGCTGCTGTCTGCCGCGCGATTCGTAATTGTCCCAGCGGCCTCCCTGGTTTGAAGGTGCCTGTCTCTCGTCCCGTGCCCTCGCGTCGCCATCGTACTCGTACTCCGATCGCCTCGACTTGTCCGCTCTCCTGGGCTCGTACCCGTCGTCCTGGCGCCTTTGTCCACCCGCCTCCCCATCGAGCAGCCTGCGGTCGTTGTAGGCCCTCCTTCGAGCCTCCTCGTCTTGCGCCTTCGAGTAGTAGTTGTGTCGGTTGTCACCTCCGTAGGGTCTTACGCCGGCCCCGTAGCCTTCTGCAGGCTCCGGCGGCGCTGATGGCCTGTAGTCTCGCCTGAGTCCTGTCCCGTGCTCCTGGTATCGAGACTCCCTGTACTTGTAGTCGGCCACGTCCTCCTCGTCCGGTCTACCCGACGGAGGGTTTTCGGTCGCGTACTCCCTGCGAGCGTACTCCTTCATGGCGTACTCCTGGTTAACGCGGCTTTCTCGGGGGGACCGGTCGTGGGATTGCAGGAAACCCCTGTTGGTGGCATCAAGGGCGCGAGACTCCCTCCAACCGTCTTCCACACGCGGGTCTTCTCTGGTCCTCGGCTGCTGGGGAGCGGACCGGGGTTCAGAACGGCCGCGGTGCTGGACCGGAGGTTGAGGGTCGCGCTCGTCGACTTTCCTCTCAGCGCTCCGGTCACGCGGCTGGTGTTCGAGTCCCCGTGGCGGCCTGGAGTCTATCGCATTGGTCTTGCCATTCCGCGCGTCCGGAGTCCTGGTGAAAAAAAAAAAAAAAAAAGTGCCCGGTGGGACAAGAAATGAGGCAATTTTTAGGAAACAGTTGGCACAGTTAGCGAGTTTACGGTGCAGAACAAAGCTCCCAACGTACAATAAAGTGGACCATGCAAATGAGGCCAGGCATATTATCTATAGTTGTAGGGCAACAGGTCATTCTTGGGGAAAGTACGAAAGTAACACAGAAACCAGCGAAATTGGCATGTAGTTGAGCAGCAGGCTGATTGCGATTAGTTCGCTGAGTTAAGGCGGTGATTTGGGCTGGTTGGTTTATAATTCAGATAATCCAACACAGCGCTTACAGGACACACAGGACAGGGCCTTGTGTGGTCACTTGTCCTGTGTGTTGCCTCTGTTTCGAATTATCAACAGCGAAGGTAATTTAGCAATTTGTTGATCCCGGCGTTCCACAAAACTCAGTATAACAGCATGAAGTAAAGAAATCACCGGCACCGGCAGGATTCAAGCCTGTGTCTGGTAGATCAATGGAGTTAGAGTCGGTCGTCTTACCCACTCGGCTACGGCCGCGAACTAGTACATGTGGAACGGCTTGTTCACTCGGCTGTGACTGTGGGGAGCGGAATCACGCCACCTGCTCGGCACAGAACACGTGATAGGCTACACGTTGCACCTGCGGGTGCCTAGTTGAAGTGCGCGCGTTCCGTTCGTTCGTTCTGTTCTTTGATTTGCTTCTTCGGCGTTATAGCAACACGGATGGAGCAAAAGTCGTTGCGGCAGCGAGGGAGAAGCAAATCGGCTGAAATCGTCGGCTGAAAGCTTCGCGACGGCCGTGAAGGTTGCGTACAGTTTGGCTACTTTCAAGTCTTACACGTTAGTGTGGGCTTCCTTAATTTTTCTAGTTAGCTGAATTTGCCTAACTGATTAATTTCGTTTGATTATGTCAAAATATTATCTTTGTTATGTTGGTCAATTAGTTATGGAAGCTTTGTAGTTCTGAGATATGAGAGCCATGTGGTGCGATCCCAATTAACTAAGGTAATTTCGAGTCATCTCGTGTTTTTCTCCTTAGTCTTTGTTATCGGTTCAATGAAAGGAAGGTGACTTTTAAGCCTACATTTTTACTACCTGCATGCAAGACCAACTTTTTCGGTGTGTTGTGTGTGTCCCGGTCAGCGGGTCAAGCTCTGCAGATAAAATAAGCTTCTGGCTTTGGGCTACAAATGATAATCTTAACAATGTTTTAAAAGTTACCGACTACCTTTGTTATCTTTTGGCACGTTTGTTCGTCGGCATGACAACCAATATATTACAGTTGAAACTCGATCTAACGTAGCTACCGGTAACCGCGGATTTGTTCAATAAATCAAGAAATTCGTAAAATAGGAACTGTCATTTTACAATCAGGAGATTCTTAAATCCGATGTTTGAGGGAGGCCCATCCCAGCAGCTTCCATGACATCGTAATAACTGCGGCTGCGGCGCTCACCTGCCGGTAAATTAGCAATGCGGTGAAGCCCTCGATGAAAACAATAACGCTAAAACGCCAGGGATTCTGAGGGACACTAATGAATTAAAAACGAATATCCGTCACGGAAGTGACGCCAGTACAACGAAGCAAGCGGCCTGTAAAGGGTGCACCCCTGCACACAGGGTCGTCTTGCGGGGAAGCAACCTTTAGAACTAATGAGTACTAAATGAAGCATAGAGCTCTGTGGGGGTATAACAAGTATGAAGTAGTAAGATGAATGTGGAGAGGAGTAATGGTTCCGGGTCTCACGTTTGCGAATGCTGTACTCTGCCTAAAATGAGACGTTCTATCAGGCCTTGAAGTAAACCAGAGAACGGTAGGACGTTTGGCCTTAGGAGCGCATGGAAAAACAACTAACGAAGCAGTTCAGGGAGATATGGGCTGGGCGTCGTTTGAAGTTAGAGAAGCTCAGAGTAAAATATGCTTTGAGATGAGGTTGAGGGCAATGGATCAACGAAGGTGGGCAGCTAAGGTTTTTAGGTACCTATACTTGAAAAGCGTGGACACGCAGTGGTTAAGAAAGACTAGAAGGCTAACGATGAAATACGGAAAGAACAGTGGAGAATCCAAAACAGCCAAGGTAACCAAAAAAGAGGCAAGGCAGATTGAAACGAATAAATGGAGGGGAAAAAATGGAAGGAAAAACGTAGTTAGAAATGTACAGGGCTGAGAAATTGAACTTCAGAAAGGAAAATTTCTACGATACTTCCCAGGGCAGTGCTTTGCTTTTTGAGGCTAGAGCAGGTTGCCTGCGAACTAAGAGTTTTGTGGGGAAGTATTCACAAAATGATGGGGTATGCGTGGTATGCGGAAAAGAAACAGAAACTATGCGGCACATAGTGTTAGAATGTGAGGGTATCCATCCAAATCTACATGAAGGGAATATTGGGCTTTCAGAAGCCCTAGGATTTAAGGGTATCACAGAGGAAGTTAACATCGAGGCTGTCGAGGGGACGAAAAGAAGATTAGAATGCTGGTGGACGAAAAGCAGAGAGGGGAATATTGCCTAGGACAGTTACCACCTGTAACAGGGGAAAAAAGTATTACGAGCCTAATAAGCTTTAGTGCCTGCCCTAAGCAGCGCTAGTATTAAACCAAGAGTGTAAAACATGATTATATTAGTCCTTTTTGGTAAGATGACATGTCATCACCCCGCTTCAAAGGGGAGACCAATAGCAATCATCATCATCATCAGTACGTTATACTTAGGGTTGCTCGTTTTCAGGTTTTATATTTTAGCACGAGAGTGATTCATGCCGCGATACACCAAGATTTCACTGACGTCATATCCGTCACAAAAATGACGCCAGTACACCTTTGCCGAAGCGAACCGCCAGCAGGACGTCGATCGCCAAGCACACCCACAAGACAGCCGCCGACCCGCATATCATGCTCAGCTGCAGATTTCGCTGGACACATCACTTTCGTATTTTAGTGATTCCTATGACTGAGGAATCAACCACAGTTTCTTTTTCATCGCGTAGCGGAATAATCTTCCTTGAGTTCTGACGAAACACATTCTTATTTTTTGTTATGTGTTTGTTTATCGAAATATTTCGTTAAATCAGAAATGACACTAAATCTACTCTGCTAGTGTGAGTTCATAAAAGCATACATCCGGATAGGCACCTGCGGGGGTATCCGACTTTCTTTATTAGATCGAAAAATTCGAAAGATCAGGTTTCGTTATATCAAGTTTTGATTGTATATCCTTGTGTTGATATCGCAGCCTGAAACACGAGATAAGTGCTATAGTGTAATGTATTATGCTGTGGTTCCTTTAAAATTGTGAGATGGTCGGCATTAACCCCACAGTTAAAGAATAACGAAGGCAGAAACCACTGCATTGATTGCTCACGCAGCGCGAAGCATTTATTAGTTTACCAACGAAGGACGCGACTGAAAGATCGCTTCCCTACACAGCCATAGGCTCCACATGCAAGAAAAGATGTTGGTAGTCATTCGTATGCTCTGGCGTTAAATTTCAGGAACAGGCAGAAGAAACACCGTGGACGTCTATTTTTTAACAAAAATTGAACCTCGCTGTGACATCCGAAGTTCTCTTTCTTTATTCAACGCAAGACGAGAAAAAATTTTGCGAAGAAATTGGAAATATTTCTAGTTGTAACTGTATTTCCACAGGAACGACAGCGCAGCAGCTGCGCCGAATCGCGGAGTGGCTTCTTGTGCCCCCTCCCTCTCTCCCCGTTCCCCATACCCTATCATTCCATATTGCGATCGCCCGCACCCCGAAAGAAGCAGCAGCAGTGTGGGAGCGGCGGAGTGCCCGTGTGCTAGAGAATGTACTGTGGTGTTCGGAAGTTGCCGGTCCCAGAGATGATGCCCTAGCAACAGAACTGCGACGGGTACGACGACCTCTATGGAAATCGTACTGCTATACAGTAGAACCCCGCTATTACGTTAATCAGTCCTGCCTTTTCCCGACTGCTATGTTTTTGTTGTCTAGTCCCGGCGCAGCTCACATGGAGTGCCATGTATTAAAATCCTCACTGCTACGTTGTGGCTCAAAGTACGTTCCCGGAACATTCGTCGCAACGTGCAACTCCGAAACAACCCGGGCCACATGCGCGGACCACCATTTCTACGTTTGACCAGCCTTGGCCAGGCCTGGCTATGGAACTGACTGCATGAAGCCGCACGCCGGTGCGATTCGTCACCACCATATGGCCCTATGTTACTCTATGCTGTTACCATCATCACCGCGCTTACAACGGAAGTTTCACTTCGGAATGCCGGAAGGGCATGTTTGCCATGAAAGCACCACCACAAGAATACCACGCGCTCTCGTCCTCATCGTACTCATCGGGTTTAGAGCGCAAACACGCGCTAGAGAAGGAGTATGCTGCGCTGCTTTGTTATGCTGACGTTGCGTTCTTCGTTGGGTTTAGCCAGGCATCGGTGCTTTGCTGTTGTGTTATCGGTTTTGTTTCGTATCTCCGTTAGTTTATAGGAAGTTCCCATGTCTACCTCTTCTCCCGGCCAGGGGTCCTCTCCCTGGCCGGCTAATCTCTTGGCGCAGGACCTGCCTCTGGATTCCTTCCTGGAGAATGGCGTGACGGCTGTTCCGGTGGCGATGGTCCCGACCAATGGTGGGGCAATCAGGTTAAAAAAATTCAAGACCATCCAAAAAGACCTGCAAGCCGCAAGTGAGCACTTCAGGAGCGTTAAGGAGGGTCGGCCGTACGGAAAGGGCAGAATTATCTGCAAGTCATCAGATAAGGCCTACTTGGTTGATCTGCTGAAAGTCTCGTCGTTTGCTTCTTTTCCCGTAAGGCCTTTTGTCTCCTCTCATCTTGCGTGTACTAAAGGGATTGTCCGCGGAGTTGACGTGGACATTTCACCAAGTGAGCTCCTTGAGCAGTGTCTGGATGCCGGTGTGATCGCGGTGTACCGCTGCTCTCATGTGGTGGACAATGTCCGCACCCCTACGGAATCAGTGATAGCCACATTTGCGGGCTCCTCATGCCCTGCAGAAATCAGTCTGGCCCCTGATCTACAGAGTTGAGCCTTTGTCCCTCCGTCCTCGCCAATGCCAGAACTGCTGGCGCTATGAGCACACTGCAGGAACTTGTAAATCCTCCACTCGCTGCTGCAATTGCGGGACCGATCATTCCGCTAGCCAGTGTACTGCGGATGGAGTTACATGCTGCCTCTGTCGAGCTGCTCATCCAGCGGACTACTTGAACTGCCCAGCCCGGGAAACGGAAGTCAGGGTCTTGGATGTGCTGTAAAAGCGCTGTTGTTCCTGCTCAGAAGCGGCAAATACAGTCAAAGAGAGAGCTTATGGGTATGCAGGTGCTACCGCCCGCCACACCCCAACCAATGAGGCTTTTCTTGCAAAAGCAATAGCACTGGCACTGAAAGAGGTGTTGCCTGAGGTTTCGGGACAAATGGTCTTGTCGGTGACGGAACAGGTTTCGAACCTTTTGTCTGCTCAGACACAATAAATTGTGCAAGTCCTGTCTTTGCCTGTGTCGGTTTCCCAGAAGCTGGCGTGCTCGCAGCCTTTGTCCACAACTAACAGGGGTCAAACGTCTCAGGCTTCAGGGGTTCGAGGGGAGAACCTCGCGAGGAACCCTCCATCGATAAGCTCCCTCCAGACGGCTACCTCCCAACGAGGCTATTAGCCCGGCTCTGATGACCGCCTCAACACACCAGGTTTCGGCTCCTTCGGCTTCTGTGGTTTCACAGGGTCAGTCTTCCTCCCCAGCTCTTGATGTAGATTGTGAGTTTGAAATGGAACTAGAGCTACCAGCTGCTTCGATAAGTAAACAGGCAACTTCATCGCTTTCGCAACAATCCACTTCCACCACAGAATCGAAATCCGAAAAAGCTAAAAAGGGCCAAACAGAAATTAAGCTTAAAGAAAGCATTTTGGAGGCAGCCATGGCTGCTATTCATTCCCCATAATGTCCCGTCGGGTTCTTCAATGGAATTGTCGTTCCATAATTGCGGCTCTCACAGATATTAAATGTCTCATTAACTGTCAATGTCTTGATATTATTCTCCTTCAAGAATCTTGGCTGTCCAAGGAGAAGCCATTCACTCTTCCAGATTTTCGCGTGTTTAGATTAGATAGGGCGACCCGAGGAGGTGGATTATTGATTCTGGTATCATCCAAATTTTGCCACAAAGCCAAACTATTTTCAGTCGTTGTCACCGGACTGCGAACAGCTGTCGATTCATATGTGCCTCCCTGGATGCGTTTCTTTTTATTTAGTTAATGCATATTTCCCTAGCGGAGTGACTACCACAGGTCCCCTAGATCTTGCTATTTCGTCGAGTAAAAAAACCTCGTGATCACCGGTGACTTCAACTCATATCACGTGAGTTGGGGCTTTAAAACAGATACCCGTGGCTGGTGATTGTTAGACTGGACGTCCACCAATAACCTTCTTTGTTACAACACGGGTAGTGCGACATTTGTCCGGAGCCGAATGCGATCTGTCTTCGATTTAAAATTTTCAAAGGGCGTTTAAGTCTCTTCGTGGAGTACTGTCGATTGCCCGACTACTAGCGACCACATACCGGTAGTTTTTCATGTAGCTGTCTCCCCAAGTACACCGGAACCGGTATTGCGGACGTTGGTAAATTACGAAGTTATGAAAAAGAAATTGCATTCGGCTATCATATCGCTCCCGAATGAGTCTAAGGAAAATAGGGCTATGAAGGTAACAGCCGCATTAAAAATTCACTGAAGAAGTCTGAATTCATTGTTGCTTTTGCCAAGAGAGAAGGTATAAGCCCCTGGTGGGATCAGGACTGTTCGAGAGATTATCGGCGTTTGAAGGCAGCGTGGAAGAAGTTCATTCATAATCAGAGTCCCGATAACTGGTCAAATTTTAAATATTACTCAGCTATTTTCCGCCGAACAATCTCTACGGCTAAGCAACTACATCATTCGCATTGTTTCTCGGCGCTTTCAGATACAAAAAAAACAGACGTTCTCTCTTTGATTTCTTGCGTAAGCGCAAGAGTTTAAATAATCGCAGTAATGATGTTTCAGTCGTGGAAATGTCTGATGAAATCATGAATTCAATCGAAAAGGCCACCCAGGACTTACAAATCCGGTTCTCACCTACCCTATGACCCATTGTCGTAGAAAGTATACCAGTTGTAGACTCCTCCCCTATCACGATGGGAGAGATGGTGGATGTCGTTATGCGGCTGCCGGGAGCCTCCCCGGGGCCAGATGGAGTTTCTACTCCCGCGATAAAACTTTTGTTTGAGGAATCTCCTGACGATCTGGTGACTATCATAAATACTTCACTGGAAAAATAATGGATTTCTGCAGATTGGAAAATCGCAAAAATTTTACCCCTTCTAAAGAACCCCAGCCTAGGTGTTATTCCGGACAATATTCGCCCAATTGCACTAACTAGCAACCTAGACAAATTGATAGAGAGAATTTTGTATGGCCGTTTAGTCCAGCTTTTGTCCAGTAAAAATATTCTTAGCCCGCATCAAATCGGCTTCTGTCCGGATTGCTCCATTTGGTCTGCCCATGTTGACCTGGAGAGCCGTATTCAGTTTGCGCGCAGAAATAAACAGGTATGCGCACTCGTCACGCTGGATGTTGCTAAAGCGTGTGACAGCGTTGAATACAGCGTACTGCTAGCCAAACTTAAAGAATGGGGGCTACCCAAGTAAATCCTTTCATGGATTCAACAATTTTTAATTGGACGCAAGTTCTTTTGCTCGAAAAACGGCTTTAAATCATCGACTTTATACCAGACAAGGGGCGTCCCCCAAGGCTCGGTGCTTTCTCCCATCCTATTTAAAGTACTAATGAGCTCAATTCCAATAAATCAGGAAGTCTGTACTTATGTTTACGCTGACGACATAGCCTTTTTCTCTGCTGCTTAGGACACTCATGTTCTTTATCAAATGCTACAGACATATTTGTTTTCCATCGAAAGAGGGTTAACAAACATAAATTTCAACATTAGCGTCAATAAGAGCGCTGTTATTGTGTTTCCAGTATCTGCTCCGGTTACCCCCTGCCTGACGTATTGGGAGGCGACTATCACTCAGGGGGAATCCCTGAAGTATTTGGGTGTAATATATGATAATACAATGGATTGGCGCCTTCGTATACCATATCCTGACCAAGGGGAACGGGCACTTCGACTGTTGCGGAGACGCAGCAATAGGAGTTTTGGAATAAGAAGGGACACTTTACTTTTCATTTTCAGGGGGTACATGCGTCCCATTTTAGAGTTTGGCTGTGCCCTCTTTTCCCGTTCACCAGATTACAAACTCAGAAAGCTTATTATGTTGGAGCATCGTGCACTGAGATTGTGCCTCGGCCTCCCAAGGTGCGTGGCCAATAACATCTTGTGTTTGGAGGCCCGCATGCCATGCCCGGAGTTTCGGTTTAGGCTACTAACAGCACTGACGGTTATGAGGATTTCTGAATCCCCACAGAGCAGATATTTTTCATTGATGGTTGCTCAGCCGGCACTCTTTTTCAGCTCTTGGTGGCCTCGGTACATTCTTACACAGTGTGTTTACGCCCAGACGTTAGAGTATCTATATTCCCACAGTACTGACAATGCCCTGTGATGTTCCTCCTGCGCCTTTAACTTTCCATAATATTTTCCCCAGTAACGCTAAAATGCTTACGTCGCGATTTGTAACAGGAATACTGAACGACCATTTGGCAAGCTTTAAGGATTATGCAATAGTGGCAACAGATGCATCCCAGCGTGAGGAGCGAGCAGGTGTGGGAATTTTTAGTCCTCACCTTAACTGGTCAGTCTCGCTGCGTTTACCTGATTTCACACCGATATTTCAAGCCGTATTCTGGCCTTAAAAGAAGTACCTCCGCAGCACTTTAATGTAGCAATAATTACTGACTCCTTATCGGTTTGTTCTGCATTGTCTTCACCCAAAAATTCCGCTCTTATTCGTACATTCAACTTTCCTGTACCTTCCCATTTGCGGGACGTCTGCCTCATTTGGGTTCCAGGTCACAAAGGGTTGCAGCTTAATGAACAGGCTGATTCCTTGACGCGATCGTCGTTGGATGGCCCTCCAGTTGACCTATGCACTATTCCCTTTATTTTAGCAGGAGCAACGTTTTGTACCTACCAACGCCTAGCAAGAGTGCAGGAAGGGATCATCACTAATTTTGAAGATTTTGTCCATTTAAAACATAATTGGAATACCCGTTTTTGTGAATGTCGTCAATGCGAGGTAACGTTAACTACCTTCAGATGTCGAGTCCCCCAACTCAACTTTTATATGCACCGGGCTGGTCGAGCCTCCTCCTCCCGATGTGCTGTCTGCGGTGATCAGGAGACTTTAGAGCACTTCCTATTGCATTGCCGCGGTTTTTCAATGATGAGGCAACGTCATCTTGCCATGCCATTGCGACGAATTGGTCTGCCTATTTCCATGCCCGTACTACTATCTTTTGGGGCCACATCACTGGCATATTGTCACCGAGGGGTGGCTAGCCATTCATGCATACGTTTCCGAGACCAGGCGCCTGCCCCGTTAGCTTTGATTCTTGCATCTACTTTTTCCGGTCCAAAAATCTCAGCTGTTCTATCCCAAACTCTACTTACAACTTTCAACCAATTCTGTTTTCTCTCTTTCTGCGTATAAATCGCTAGGTTTATAATTTTCCGGTGTTTTAAGCCGGCGCATTAGCCCTTCTCATGCCCGATTCCTGGCCAATCCCCCACGTGGGTATGTTCCAAGTCACCAGGAACAACAACAACAACAACAACATCATCATCATCATCATCATCATCATCATCATGCGCTTAAAGCTTTGAGAACATTGTTGAAATTGCAAACACGAACTTAGTCATGCCAAGGTGGCGTCGCGAAAACGAGCAGTGCTTTCCCTTCAGGAAAAGCTTGACGTAGTAAACGCAGTAGACAGCGCGGAAGAGAGCTTGCATTGCCCCGCGGGGCGTTTTCCAGCGATCGCAAAAAAGCGGCAATCTTGCATTCGCAAGTTTTTTAAGGTTCGAAATCCAAAGTTGCAGGAATACATGGTTTCAAGTCAAAGCTACACTGTTTTCGTTCATTTTCGAAGGTTTCCTCACTGCTGCGCTTTCCTGGCTGTTGCGTTTTGTTTTTCCGGTCCAGTTGAAAACGTATGAACGGGGTTTCACTGTATATAAAAATCTGCAGATATTCAGAGGATTGTCTACTACAGCGTAGCATGCTTATGCCGCTTGTCCAGAGTGTCAGTTCTTTACAGCCAAATTTTGGGGTTTTTCAAAATTTTGTGCGCCCAGTTACATCCATTTACGCTATTACAACGATGAAAGGTGTTACTGCCGCCAAATTTGCATTTTTGTGGTAATGCAGGAGGGCGTAACAGGCCCGCCAGTTTCGCTATTTTTTATTTCTTGGTTTTTCCAAAATTATGCCCGACCTTTTATCTCCATTTACGATATCATAACGATTAAATGTATACTTTCGCCAAATATCCATTTTTGTGGAAATGCAGGGCTTTACACGGTCCTGGCTGTGGGGGTACTCGGCAAAGAATGCCACGCATTAAAATGAACATCTAACGCCCCTTTCTGGAAGAAAGGTGGTGGAAGCGCGAAGCTTTCCCCGATACAAATGCAGAGTCCGCAGTCCAACCAGTCAAAGTCAGAATCTACGACAACGCCGACCTAACCGAATGTGATGTCATGATTTTGTGTCTATTAGTTTGCGATTGGGCTTTCTGAATGTCATGGTTTGGTTAGCTCAACGTTTTCGTTGATTCGGGCTTCCCATTGGTTAAGCGTATGGCGTGATTAACGTGCCATCTGCGTGCCTGTTAGAGAAGCTTTCATCATGATCCTCATTACTCAACCGTATGACGCTAAACTACATTCGTCTACCCAACAGAATTTGTTATGCATGTAAAAACATCCCATTGTTTATGCAGTGTGCGATTAATGGGCCCTTTGTGGAAACCCGTTGTATAAAGTTGGCTTTCCTGCAGCGCGTCTTTTTTGCGACAACGCCACAAGTAAGACATAAAAGGCTTCGCTTTAAAAAGGTCGCGTCGAGAGAGCGTCGGCGGTCGTTGCGCGTGGGCGATGACCAGCCGCGCCTGAACGCCCGCCATTCAGCAAAGTCGCGCCAATAGCTAATTCACGCTTCCCGCTCCTCCTGCCGTATTTCTGCTCTTTTAAACTCTACAGCTTGGAATCGCAACCGAGCTAAGGGTGGTGAAACAGAGCGAAGAAGCGGATGTGACTCGTAGAGAGCTCGAGAGAAACATCCGCCCTCACAACGACGGCATTCCGGAATATAACCAATGCAGCGACGGCTTCCTGGCATGTAGCGCCGATTGGTTCGGAGCCGCTATTTTACTAGCTGACATGGTAAAGATGTGTTCATCCCAAACGCCTCAACATCTGCGTTCTCATTTTCGCGTACGTGCGGAGTACGGAGAGAACAATGGAGGGACTGTTAAAACACTTAGAATTATCATTTCCGAGCTGACCCTGCAGGCAACACTGATCCTAACCAGCGCTATTGTAAAATCGATGTCCCTTTGTTAAACTTGGAGTACGGCGCACTTGAAGCCAGTAGCGGCTGCTTCGCAGCGTTCGTCGGGGCTGTAGCCGCGTGTTTGCCCCTCGAACCGACGAGCGCCAAGAACTCGTGAAATCTCTCGTGGGACGGATTCCTCGGCATCTACGCTTATCGCTCAGGGCCACAAGGCGACACAAACCGCGCTCCGCGCTTCGGCGGCACTAAGCTGGGGAGCGGCCGAGCGGCCCTGGCCTCCCCACCTGTGCGGCTGCCAGAACTCGAATGAGGGCGTAAGCACTCTCGGTTTACTCCCTCTCTCCCAACAATGGCCCGGTGCTTCTGGTTTGCCTTCTTTTTTAAAGACCATAGTCTTTCTTTGGCTACTTAAACCCAGATATTTTGGTCTGTCGGTCTGTCTATCTGTCTGTCTGTCTGTGACTCGATTCAGCCAGCTGGCCAAAGTGAAACGAAGTCTGCGCAATAGCCTTATATACTCACAGCCAAATCTAAGCGTCTAAGTCTGGTGTCAATGTTCATACTTGTCAACACTGTTGAACAAGAACAACACATTACGCAAACATAAGGCAGAGCATCAATACAAGTGGGATATTTGCAGTGTTCTTTTATTAAAAAATTCATGGATGCTTGGTTTTTGCGATAGCAAATGATATTCTATATCTACTGCAGAAAACCGTCGCCTGCTGTTGCCCGCGCTCCTGGCGGCATTTGAGATATCACACGGCAACAGCAACGAAAGGTTCCGCTAGGTAGGTTACACGTTCTGCTTCGAACGAACGTGAAGTAGGACAACGTGGTTCTAGAAACGTTGAAGTAGGGCGCCTCGATTCACGCGCGTCTCAGCCGTATACGGCAGCGCTGGCATCGAGGCACCCGGCCTAGTGCAGTGGAACGCGGTAAATTTAAACTGACTTGAGCAAACCTTTAGCGTGAGAACCTTTGGAGGATGGCGACGCAAGAGCAACAACATGAGAGGTGAGCGGGAAATCGAAGGGCGGCATTTGCTTCGCAAATATCGACAAAGACTGCCGTGTTTTGTAGACATTTGCGACGAAAGGAGCAGATACGCGTTTCTTTTTTTTTTTTTTTTTTCAGATGCATGAAGTTCCTAACCCTATAAGCTTTGCGAGGTACTAACCCGGTGTCCACTGATCTTGATTGTTTAAGGCGGCAAAATCACGAAGTCAGTCTATATACTCATATATTGTACGCCCCCGAGCATCGCGTTATCTCTGCTGTCAGTGGATGGCCGCGTGCCCCAGTTGTTAGAGTCGCTCTTACCGACCTGTCCCCAGGCTTCCGGAGGGATACATGTAACGACCAGAGTGTTAGACAGGCAGATAGCTGTAGGGCTGGCGGAATAAGGGAATGAACTTTGGGCCTTATTGTTCCGGCGTTCAGCGTTACCGGCCGAACAGGACGATACCGACGAACAATGTCATGCATTTGCGCTGAGGCCGACAGGTGCGACGCGTTGATGTCGCCTTGTTAGAAGTTTGCGTTATCATCTATACCAAGCACGCCTGTTTTTCACCTACACAATGGATCCAAACGCCGATGCAGACAATGCGCTTATCCTCTGCGATAACGAGATTCAGGGCCTTTGTAAAACCCTTAGAAAGGAAGTGTTTCTGGCAGAAAGGCGCTTAATCTCTGCGGACACAACCATGAAACGAGTCAGACTAGTTAGAATCGTTGCTCTTTCTTTGTCTCTGGTCAGCAACTCCTTCCTGTAGACGTGCCGTGCGAAACATGAAACGGTTTCGGTGTAGGTCAGCCCAACGCCGCCTGTAGTCAGCCACTGGCTTTGTTTCAAATCGTCTGTGGCAATGCGGCGCTTGCTGTTCGGCGTTTTTTTTTTCTGGGTTTATGGCAAGTCTGACTTCTATATTCGACGAGAGAAAACATTTTTTTTCTGCTACCCGTCGATCCGGGAGGAAGACCAGGTCGGGGGCCAAGAAAAAAAAACACGAAACTAAAGCGGATAACATGACACGTGGAGTGATTTGAAGCATCATTTTACACTCTCTTTACGCTCAAGGTCGCTGAAAGGGACCGATTTACAGATAAAAAAGTATCATTTTTTGTGTGTGGCAGTTTTAGCAGCTTTTAAAGTTTAATTAAACTATATAAGGGTGCAGAGTATCGGCACTCTTTTCTCCTGTTGTTTCGTGCCGCCGTCACGATCGTTGGTCAGGCCGCATTACGTGACATTTGTTTAGACCGCGACGGTTCATGGGCCCCGCCATTTTGTTGTTTATGCGTTTTAGTCGGTCAACTCTGGTAGGCTTAGCTTGTCCCCCATGATCTGCGGGGGCGCGCGGCTGACGTCGTTCCGAATGCGAATCAGAGATAACGCGTGTAACAGCATTTCGGCAGCAGAAGTGAGTCCAAAGATGCCGTTTTGCTGCATCTTCGGTAGTGCTGTTAACAAACGACCCCGGTCGAAGTTAACGGCGAGGCCGTAGATGCGGCAATCTCGCAACACTGATGAACACCAAAGTGGCCGCCGTTGCTGACTTGCATGCCTCAGTGGCGGTATACTATAATACTTTATCTGATGACACTGCGCTCGGCTTCTCTGGCGGCAAATGCTGGGTCCTGCCTAGCCTGACACATGCGCTCGGCGCCTTGGGCAAGAACAGCTCTTTTTAGTGACACCAGTCCTGTCTAGCCTTTAAAGACAATCTGCAAACAATCTTTTTCAGGAACACTTTGTGGGGTCCCATTGTTCACAGGCGCCTTATCATCCATAATGCGGTTTGGATGCTTGTTTTGTAGTTTCCTTAAACGAATTCTGAGATCTATGCTGTATGCCGGATTAGCCTGACGCATGCGCTCGTTGCTTTAGACCTTGGCGCCTTGGCGTTTATGCCCACGGAGATCGTTTTTGCCCACGGCGATGAAACCGTTGGGGGTAGAGGTACACAGACTTGGTGTAAAAACCTTTTTATTCACAGACAGGAAGGGGCCTGCCGCGTCCTTGATGACTATTTCACACACAGGGCCCGCAAAATAGTAACCGCTTTTCTTGTGTGCCACTGACGCGGGTGAATACGCCGGCAGAACGTCACAGCGATCACGTGCCTGTCACACGCCTTCTCAAAACTGCGCGCAGGGCAGGAGCAAAAATCCCCTTTCGTGTGCTTCCGGCCCAGTTCAGAGGAATGCGACGACGGAATCATTCCAGACAAATAGGAGGACAGGAGAGGTGAACAGCCTCCCATCTGAGTTGGGGAGGTTGCTCACTGCAGCAGGCATAAAAGAGCTGGAGAGAAACCAGCAGAAGCGCTTGTCCTCCACTCGCGCTGTCGTCGTCAACCATTCCTTCACAGTCGAGCGTTTCCGGCAGGCTACGTCAGCGGTCAAAGTTCACCGCTGCGTGCGAGGGGCGTGAACGCGACGTAAAGTGCTTGCGACATGAACGTGGAGTTACGACATATGGGAGGCCGTAAAAGAATAAGGTGAGAGGGGAGTTCTCGCGCTACCAGGAGGCGACTCATACGCAAGCCACAGCGGAACAACAATTTACGCGCACGCGCACGAGCCATAAAAAGGCACCAAACGAGCCCCACTTTGCTGGGTCGTCGGGTTCGGCACGCATTCGTGTTAACGGTGGTGGCTTCGGAACATCAAGCTCGGTGATTAAAAAAAAAAAAAAAAAACGAAGTAAAATGCCCCTCCGAACGACATTGGGTCCACAGTAATGCAATACAGCACATTTTTAATGCCACTTGAATATTCCGGGCTACGAAAGCACGGAACGTCTCTCAACTTGTTTGCGGGGAAGCAGTCATGTGCATGACACCACTCGGAGGACTTGTGCAGCCTACGCGGACTGTTGTGGATTCATCGGAAGGGTAGTGTGCCGACGCTTGTGAGAACTCACCTATATTAGGTGAAGACCTTAATTGAACATTTTGAATATTGAACATTTTGAATAAGAAACGAAAGACTTGATTTATATTCGAAGATACGGTGCCAGTGTAGCAGAAAAAATATATCATGCTGTTCTACTGCGCATGCTTGGAGGCTGGACGAATGAACACACGTGGAGCATTGAGGACGGAGGTTGTATTGGTAATATTGATTAGGTCTGCGTAGAAATAAAGGACGTTCAGAGTAGAAGGGGACTAAAAAAATATGCACGGATAATTAATCATCCTCACTACGCTGGGTAGTTGATAATCCATAATTATTCAATTGTAAAAAGGAGTCGATATCTTTCAATGTGAAATGCGTCGCCGCGAATTACATCAAAATTCGCCAAAGTCAGCACTTTCCGGCGTGTCTTGCACGAAGCGGAGGCTTGAGATGATCAACGCGTGAATGAAATATTGAGGTTTGGGATGTTCGGATTTATATCATGACATTCAGTGTTTTTCAAATCCATGAAAAATTGAACCAAGAGACCGCGAAAGTAGATAGGGGACATTAGTAGTGGTATCTACAAGGGGTAACGTGTTGGATGACTCGGTGAATATGAATTAATATACATAGCCATATAGCCCGAGGATACAGAAGACGGGAATGCACCTGTTTGCACACGTGTTCGTTCTACTTGCGCTATCTGCTATTTGTATAGAAGCAACATGGAATATCTGTATGTTCGGAACCTTATTCAATGGCGTAAATATGTCGTTCCCCTTTATACCCATATGTATCTATACCCCTTTATATATGGGGTATATGGAGAATGATCGTAATAGGGCAAACACGCGGACAGAAAAAAAAAATGCAGGAGTTCGTCTAGCGTTTTTTTTTCTTCTCACGTTCGTGCATCTGAAAAAATCTATTCACGTGCGACAAAAAATTGACCGTACTTTACACGTCATCCCGACGTACGTTCACAAGACAGTGCGGGTAGAAGTACGAATGCTCTCTCGTAGGCAACCTAAATTTGATTCGAATTTGGAAGCAGGTTACATACGAACAGGTTACATGCATACTGACAAATTTCCACCAAGGAAGTTGCTCACGGAAAAGTGATTGCAGTAAAAACATACCCAATCAGTTAAGAGGACATTCAGGATTTACATCTGTATATGCGCTGTGCATTTTGCAAAGTGTAAGAATTTTAGGCGGCGGCCCGGCCCTGAACCCTCCTAGACAATGCACGTGGTGGGTAACGTGGAAAACTGGGCGTGTTGGTGCATAATCTAGGCAAAACAGCGCAACAAAAGAGACAAGGACAGAGAGAGATACACGACAGGGACTGCTCTGAACTATCCACTGGTTTTATTTTGAGAAAGAGACAACTGCGTCAACTGGGAGATGCGTCAACGATAGGCTGAGGAAGCACGCGAACAACGTAAAAAATGCCCGGAAGGGGAAAGATGCGGAGGGCTTCCTGGCAAGCCATTGTTTGAATTGCAAGGATTGTTTGCCAGAATTACAACACACTTACATCATTCGAATGTGCAAATCACGGCTCTCACGTGAAATTATCGAATCAGAACGGATCCTAACGCTTGGTGAGCATGGCCTCTATCACCCTGTCTGAGAAAGAACTAAATTTTCTATGCATGCGCAGATAGACCTTACGTTGGACGGCTATATATATTGTCTCTCTTTCAAAATAAAACCAGTTGATAGTTCAGCGCAGTCCCTGTCGTGTATCTTGCTCTGTCCTTGTCTTTTTTTTTGCGCTGTTTAGCCTAGACGTGATGGTTATTTCGCGTAGCAATTGGTGTCGTCACGATATAAGCACGTCTAACACCGTGCTAATCACAGTGCTCATCACCTATGTGGTTCGGCTTCTCAAATAATGTTCGAAGGCATTTTAGTGCATTTATCCCACCCAATGATCAGCGAATCCTGTCACTTGAATCTTCCCGTCATAGTGCTTGGTCTGTTTCTTGAAATTGGCCTTGCTGTAGCTACTGTGAGGTTCGGAAATGATCATTATTTATAGCGCTTGGGTTCATTGACGTGGGCCAAACCTTTCTTCTACAGAAACATGGTCCGTTGTCTGGACATCAAAGCTGCAATTAATTTCAGAAAAGCACTTCACTTCCGCCCACCACAGAGGCTGTCATCGTTAATGCTAAACAAACTTAGTACAGCTTGCTGCGACTCTTCCAACCTCTTTGGGAAAGATCCCATGAACAAGAGTGTCAACCTAGACTTCGAAGCCACTAATGAATAACCGTGTGTTTGTACCGCCGACACACCTCTCTCTGGCGAACTTCATTAGAATTGGTGCTCCGCAGTGATGGGGTTTCGAGTGCCAGGATGTCGACACGAATAAGGCGAGAAGAATGCAATACCGTTAAACGTAAGGCTGCGAGTTTCGGTGCTCCGCGAGGCACGGGCGTAACTCCCACCAACTTGGAATATGTTGCAAGACACTATTTTAACAAAAGGCCACCGACAGCTGTATACAGCTGATGGGCGCCGCTATCCCATATGTCGTAGTCACCGGCGGCCAATTGTGACGACATAACGCGTTTGCGCTCGCTCGGGCACACGGCCGGCCGAAATGGATATAGATTGCAACGATGCCATAACGGAGGCCATTATCGAGCACGGCCAAATTTATGTGGCCATACCTGGTTTCCTCACCTCAGACACTGCGAACGGGGCTGAGCGATTTAGCCCCTGACGTGCCGTGCACACGTGGTATGGGGTGCTTATGATTCATCGCATTACTTGTATGGCTGCCTCGGTAGAATCTTTAGTGCACAAGTAGAAACAGTGGTTTCGAGCAGGGCCGAAGATGCATGAAAAAATATCAGCTGGAACTATCTTCGGCTTTCCCGATTCCAGCCGTGTACGCCCAAAAAGAAACTGCCATCAGCACCGATGTGAAATATCGCACATGATACGCGTGCACGAACGTAAGTATGCGAGCTCAACAATTGCCCCACTCGGCCTGCAACAATATCCGCGCCTTCTACTTGGCCAGTAACCCTAAAATCACGCTTTCTAGTGTAGTCAGGCCACTTTGGAGGATCGTCATACCTCCCTAATCATAACCCAATCTGACAAAAACTGCTTTTCAGAAGTAACCGCGAAGTAGATTTAAGTTCCCATGAGAACTTCTAATCATTACAGACTTCATTTTCTGTTCATGTTCTGTATTTTTTCTCATATATATTTTCTGCATATTTAAGGAAGGAAGGAAGGATGTAGAAGGGAGGCAGGAAAGTCAACCTGGCTAGAGCTTAGTTTGCTATCCTGCACGTGGGAAAGGGAAAATAGACAAAACAACAGATAGGAAAGAATGAAGAAAAGTTGGAGCAGACACATATACCCGGCGCTGAAGCACTGACACTGATTGACACTGGAGGCTTTCAGTCTATAGTCTGGTTTTTAAGTTAATGCTTTTATATTCCTTGGCCGTGGTTTAGCTAATCCCTATGGCTGAATTCCCATTTTCTTACGGCAGCGCAGTGGTATGGAGAAAACGCCAAGCTTTTAATCGCGACATTATGGACTTCATTACTAGCAAAAAGCCGAGTATGTAACCCGGTTAAGTAGATCCCCTGCTTAAGAGACGCCCAAGCCAAGACGTCAGATGTTGCACCGCGGCACTGTTGGCCCGATTTCGCTTCAGGCGCCACCGGGTATCCCCGGATACCTAGCCGTCATCTAAGTAACACGGGGGACCACAACCCCCAGACAAACTGGGCAAGTAAAGTCTGTTCACTCGCTCACTCCCATGGAATGAGCATGACTGCGCAAGTTAATGCTCACTGTGAAATGACTTCCTCCCAGACTTCTAAGGCACTTCCATCTTGCTTGCCCCGAAGCTGCGATGCGGCAATTCTTTCATATCTACTATCGAGCTCAAACTCAAATACACGCCGCCGGTTAAAGCCCGTCGAGCAAGACCTGGAATGCTCCGTTGTCATTGGTGAGCCTCACGGCCACTTCATGTCACGTTAGACCCAGGGGAAATGTTTACAGCGCAGAACAACTAGAACGATAGCGTAGAACAAACAACACGAGCACTATGCTGTTTCGTTCTACCTTTTTATGCTTGTTCTGCACTGTAAGATTTGTCATGTATAACCACCAAGGCGGAGTGAATCTTAGCGATAGTTCATGACCACCACTCGGCCATCTGCGCCTCTATAGGGTACCTTCCCGCAGACTAACCTAGATTTCTATCGAAATGCCAGGAGGAGGGCTGTCCTGTCGTATTTACTAGTGCATCCAAAAACATTCTTCCGTACACGTGCTATCAGTCCTACTTGTAGAGAACCGCTTTCGCCGTTTGACTCTCAAGGACACCGGCAATGTTTCCTCTGCTTTTTGTGACGCTCAGAAGACCGCAAAACGACAATTCGAAGACGATTGATGACACACGTTGAAAGAAGCAAAATAATGCCAACGCAGCAGAGTCTGGGGCGCACCAACCTGTCGTCGCTATCCCTCTGGTACGCGTGGTTGACGTGTCCGTTGAGGGCCCGGCTCCGGCCATCCGCGTCCTTCCTGGACGGAGCTCCGCTGGTGGCGACTGCCGTCACGCGGGGTATCCTCCCTATGCTCTCCGGGATCGCCTCCGGCCGCACGTGGGGCTCGTCCTCGGGCTCCGGCTCAGGGTCGAACACGTGCTGGCAGTTTGATTCGATTCGATTGAACCCTCTAAGTAATCGCCGCGAACGGGCATCACCACAACGCCCCAGAACGGCCAATCAGCGTTACCAACAGCGCCTATTCGGCCAATTGCGAAGCCCAGCATGCGGCTACAGTAAAATGTGAAATCTGCGTTGGGACAACAGCGCAAGGCGCGCGTCTTCTCTGTTGTCCCTGCGCAGATCAGATCAGATCAGATTAAAATTTATCGTTGCCACGGGTGGGACCGTTTTCAGGTCGACTTCAGAGTTCTATTTTTTACTTTAATTGCGTGCTTGTCCTTGTCATTCACCAACATCGCACATTTGGTCACACTGATTGGTCATCTTGTGCGTTAGGTTGAAGCGGTCTTCGTGCGATTTCTTAGAGTAAATGTTATCGAAGATCCAAATGATCGCCAAGTCAGCTTCCGCTCTATGCATGTCGTTTTTCGCCTTAGTCTTACGTCATGTGTCTGGACTTGTATTTGTGCTCTAACTGAGGCATCCACTTTGCTTCGAGTGATAGTTTTTTTCAGATTAGGATCACGTCAGTGATAGTTTTTTTCAGATTAGGATCACGTCATTACTGTGCCACAGGTGATGACAAACTTAATCTCCAAACGAATAATTTTGATCCAGAAAAAGCGGTAATACAATGCATCAAGGCTGCGCTAGTCCTTTGCACTCTGACGTCGTGGGAAAAGACAACTCCAAGTTTCTTTAGCAACTTCTAGAGGGGTCTAAATAACACACGGCGTAACACAAACCGAATACCTCTTACAACCTGAGATTGAGGCGTGGTAAAATAGTGATTTCGAGAGAAAAAAAAAGAACGGGTCACAAAGAAAACCGCGCTTTGACAAGCATACGAAAGCTTACCTTGAAGGCCTTGTCCACGGCGGTCTGGATCTCCATGCTCTCCTTCTCACTCTCTATTTCTTCCCTTCGCTTCTGGACACACATTATAATGGCCAGCTGCACACACACACAAGCACGAGCAATAAGCAGAGAGTTTCTGAGCAAAAGACGCACGATAATTCAAGTAAGATCAATTGGGTCGTTCGGTATCATGGAACAAAACATTCCAAGGAACAGTATTCATAAACGTTCGTGCGTGCGTGTGCGCGTGGTGTGTTGAATTAATGGGAAAGAAAAATTCTAGGAACTTTTCCCGAAGTGCACTGCCAGTGCTGTAGAGTTTCCGCCCTTACTGTCGAACAAAGACGCACGAGCACACAAAGCACACGCACATGATGATGGTGACACTCGTGGTGTGTGTGTGTGTGTGTGTGTGTGTGTGTGTGTGTGTGAGAGAGAGAGAGAGAGAGAGAGAGAGAGAGAGAGAGAGAGAGAGAGAGAGAGAGAGAGAGAGAGAGAGAGAGAGAGAGAGAGAGAGAGAGAGAGATGGTGAGAGATCGTGTGTCCAAATGGTGTGTATGCATGCGCGGGAATGTTATACACGTTTATAACGTTCATACACGCAATGTAACATGCATGTGTATGTTGCGGTTAGGGAGGATGCTCGAAATTTGCGGAAGTCGGTCGAAGGCTCGTCAGGGCCTACTAGTGGCCCACTATCTAGCGTTGCGCTCGACGTATAAAATAAAGCTGAGGGGATTTGCGAGATTTCAAAGAAAAGTTGGTGGGCGACCGCCTTTTACTCCTTCTTCAAGATCGGGGAGGTGACGTAGTAACGACGTTATCGGGAACGTCGTTACCGTTCTGGGATGGAATTTCACCATCGCCACAGCTGCTGTTGCTGCCTTCACGGTAGCTTGAAATAACTCCGAGTGCCTCTCAAGTCCTCGCTTTTACTAACTTTGCCTTTCCGCTCTTTTTTTTGTTTGTTTTATCTTGGCACGCACTTGTGGAGAATTCTTTAAAATCAATTTGAGGAAGAAAGGCTCAGCGAAAGCACTCCTGACAGCCTAAACTTCGAGTAAAGTTCGGTACAAGGCAGGTCGACCGGCATTAGCCGTGATGGTATGCGCGATGCGAGCTGCATCAGTCAATGATGCGCATCATCGGCAGTGCATTTTGATATCTTTTTATCGTACTCCTTACCCTGTGATGCGGCTTTTGAGTAGAGAAACGCCTTATATTGCATTGAGAGTTCTAGCAAAAAAGAAAAAAATTAGTTATAAACAAGCAAATTGATGTCAGTACTAATTTGTTTCACACCACCATATGCCCTATCTAAGTGAGACGGCCATGAATTCTCTATTCGCTGTTAATACACTTTCTGTTAAAGCAGTCCAGCAGAAGCGGTATAAGGTAGGCCTACTCCTCCACCATACTTTGCCGTCAACCTCGCCCTCTTCGATTAGTTGGATTCCCTAATGCACATTGCTGCTGCAAAGTCCCCCACGCTTCACGGAGGCTACCACGACGAATGTATTGTCCCATCTCATTCACCTCCACCCCCCCGCCACGGCTTAGTTTCATGCGGCTCAATAAAAGTAAAAAATAGTGAAACATGTTGTTGTCATCGCAGTCAATATCATCCTCATTACTGTAATCGCCGTCGTCGTACTCTTGTTCAACGGCTCGCTGTGGGGAAGAAGTCGTTCCCAATGATTTCCAACAGCTACCGTTTTACAGTCGAACCTTGTTCTAACGCAGTAGTATCGGGGCAGTAAATATGTTTGTTATATCCGATATTCTCTGTAACAGTAGAGGGAACAATCGGCTCTAAAAAATCCTAGGTAGTAAAACCCACTATTCTATAGGCTTCGAACACGCTATAAACGAGGTAATCCTTATCTGTCTCCTTGAGGCATCTCAAAATAAATAGACCGGGTCATGACAATGTGAAATTACAACAGAACAAAGTTCGCTTGACAAAACAGGCCTGCGTTCTCAGTTATTTGAAGGAGGACGTAATCTTCGTGTGGCGGCTTTTCACAGCGCTGCAGGATGAAGTTTTCCACAGTATCTACGCACGAAGGCCTCTTTCGACTATAATTTTACTTACTGTTATCTTCTCATTTCCTTCTTTTTGCTTTTTTAAGCTAGCTTTCGAGTTTCGAGCCTCGCGCGAACCATACATTTCTTCGTTATAAAAGATATCACGCACTGATCACGTGGTTTCGGTTTCGTTGTAAAAAGAATAAGTGTCAGTGAAATAAAGCGGGACCAACCAAAGTTCGTATTTAGTTCGCTATAGCCGATAATTCGCTATATCAGTGTTCGTTATAACGAGGTTGGACTGTACTAGAAAGCGGACTGTTCAACGCAGAAATTTCGGCTAGTTGACGGAGCTAGTTGGTGGAATAGGGCTAGTTGGGGAAACAAGACGGGGACGCTAGAAAGGACGCTAACACAGGACTGGCGCTAGACAAAAGACGCAGAAGCCTTCCAAAATATTTGTCAACCCTTCAGTGAATTCCCCGTCTTTGGTCTAGCGCTCATCCTGTGTAAGTGTCCTTTCTAGTGTCCCGTCGTAGCACTTTTTACCATGTCGAACTCGTTTCACCAACAAGCTCCAATTTGTTCGGCGCATAATGCGAACGTTATTCATATCTTGCTCTTTAGTTCTAAAGGAAAGATCGAATAGTTTATGATGTTTTTAGCAGAATCTTCCCGTTTGATCATTTTAATTTGTCATTTCAATGATCTCGTCAGCAAAGAAGCTGTTTATGCATTAGGAGATATTTTTTTTTGCTTGCACCGGCTTCACCGGTGCAAGCAGTTTAGCATATGTTCATTTTATTTACTAGAAGGTATAGCTCCAGCAGCACTCCGTTCTAGTCTGCGCAACACTGAGCTCATCTCCACCAGTTCAGGTTTTAAAAAAATGCCTCTGTTGCCATGCCTGTCCCTGCTGCGAGAACCTCGCTATAGATGTCCAGTTAGGGCCCCATCGGTCGTGCGTTAGATTGCGGGCGAGGAAAACTGCTATACGAATCTGCATCACCGCACGTAACGTGAAGGTAGAAAGTGCAGAGCGAGCCTCACTTCGTTTCAACAGGCTGAACCAGGGGGAGGGGCCTAGAGGAGGGAGAAAGCTTGAAGTACACCAAGAGCCCCTGAAACTAGCCTGGGCGTGTCTGAAAAGTGCGCCGCCTTCCGAACCACTTCGTAAATGGTTGCGCTTACAGCAATTACGCACTTCTTTTCGAATGACAAGATCAACTTAAAATGATGTCGCCGCAAACATGTACCATGAGCGGTAACCTTGCGGCAGCACGGGTAGAAGTGCCGCGCTAGACACTTTTTTTGCTTGGCGGAGAGTGAAAAACAGATGGCAATACTGCGGTCAAAAATCTTAAGACAGCCAACATAAAGGCTTCCTTCTGAATCCTAAATTACATCAATATGCACAATAATGCCTATGGTGGAGTCATGAAGCAGAGTGTGCAATGGTAGCACTGTATCGTGCCGCACAGAGACCCCACGACTGCACGCTGCTTCGTGGCTGTCACCCTGCTGCGACCAGCTTGTGATTGATTGATTGATTGATTGATTGATTGATTGATTGATTGATTGATTGATTGATTGATTGATTGATTGATTGATTGATTGATTGATTGATTGATTGATTGATTGATTGATTGATTGATTGATTGAGCAATAGGTCGATCGATCGATCGACTGACTGACTGATTTACTGACTGAATGATTGATTGATCGATCGATTTATAATAATACCTCATTTGTAACGGCTTGATGACGTATGTCATCTCGCCTAAGAATGTAATATATCTATGCTTTACTACTGGTTTAATTTCAGCACTGCTATTAGCTGCAAGTAAAATTAACTTTTGTCCGTTACAGGTGGTAGCCGTCCTAAGCTATATACGCCACTCTGTTTTTCCTTCACTAGTGTTACAATCTTTATTTAGTCACCTCTACATCTTTGTAGTTTGCTGTCTCTGTGGTACACTTAAGCTCTTTGGCTTCGGGAAGGCGAATATTTCGCTCAAACGGATTTGCACTTATACCACCACACTCCAACACAATGTGCCGAATCGTGTCTTTTTTTTTTTTTTTTTTCTCGCCAAGTCCACGCAAATCCCACCATTTTGGCTATACTTCTCCGCAAAGCTCTTCGTTCTGGTGTAAAGTCAGCTTCTTTTTCAGCGTCCCTGGCGCCGGTAAAGCCGTTCTACAGGCTGCGCCGTGGTGAATTTCGTTCCAAAGCCTGGCGTTGCCTTTATAGAAGCCAGGAGAGGAGGGCTATCTTATGCAAAACAGATGAAACGAATGCATACTCACTTCCTCTAGCTCGAAAATGCGCTTAGCGGCAAATTTTGATTCTATTGAGAGCGCACCCAGCCAACCAAAGAGACTGCATCGGACCGAAAACCGCGTCTGCCTTCCTTCATCAACGGAACCAGGCGAAAGCGAACTGGAAAGTGAACACAAGTACAAATGCGTCCGGAAAGCTGCCTCGAAAGACGTCGCGACGGCTTCGCGCAAAAAGTCGCGCAAGAAACGACGTCGGCTTGGCGCCCAGAAGTGTTGAGCGCTCGTTTTCCTCGAAGCCTCCGCAGGCTATGATAAGGCGGCGCATGCCAACGACTCTTCAGTCGGCGCCGATGTCGACCGACTAACACACAGGGAGAACGCGGGTCACCGCCGTGCGCAATCCCGGGAGTCGCCGGGTTGTTGTGGATTCTGGCGGGGCGCATAAAACGCGATTTGCGGAGGCCGCCGACCCGTATGCCGTCCACGTCCCCTGCACCTGCCTCCACAGCAATGCGGGCCCCCCGCGGAGCCGAGTAATGCCCAGACTGCGAACGTGTCCAATTTGTGCTGGCCTCCCTTGCCCACTTA
The DNA here is from genome assembly GCF_048455015.1 of Haemaphysalis longicornis. Taxonomy (NCBI): domain Eukaryota; kingdom Metazoa; phylum Arthropoda; class Arachnida; order Ixodida; family Ixodidae; genus Haemaphysalis; species Haemaphysalis longicornis. The sequence continues at coordinate 23,608,155 of NW_027526335.1, read as the reverse complement.
GGGAGTTTCGTGTTTCCATTGGACACCGCTCGACTTTCGTGCTTATGTTGAGTGACGCTTACGCTGCGCGGCCACAGCTCTTCTGGGTGACCTGGCGTCACTTATGTATTACGCGAGAAGAAGTGCTAGGTCGACATAAGGCAGTGTGCTGGTGTTTGCTCTTTTACAGAGAGTCTGTGCGAACATTGGTTCAGCACTTGATCGGACGTCGACAGGCGATCGATATGCTCCGCGGAATATGGGGTCAAGGCTGTATACGTTGGTGCCTTGAGGCATGTTGGGACGACTAGAAAAGATGGCGTTTTGACCGTCTTTACGGAATAGCTGAATCGCTAATGTCATCGCGGCGAACAATGCAGGGGCACTTGACGTGGTACAATGTCCTTCTTGGTGATCACACCAATGACGTTTTGAGTGATACCTCGTTTTCTTCAACTTCAAAAGCTGACAGAATATAATTACACCAGGAGATTTTTTATACGAATGCAGATGAGAAATAAACGTCGTAAATTACACATGTCGCATTGTTTTAATAATATCCTATTTCAAAACCATCGTCGTTCATATTCGATACTTGGCTTTATTTTATTTCTGAGTGGGAACCATGAAAAATGTCAAAGAAATTAGCTGAAACTCACAAACTGTATAAACTGTATTTTTCTCCGTTACCACAAACGCGGATAGAATAGGTTGTACCAAACACGATGTTGTATATATAACATCAAATGGAATAATTTAATCATCGCCGTGAATTGCGTTGCTCTAACCATGGGCTGCGAGTAGATGATAACGGCACTGGTACGCAGATGGGACCCGTATGAACCTGCGTTGTTTCCTTTCACACGATTGTCTATCCACCCCTCATCATCCACTGTACACACCTGGCAACGTAACACTGTAAAAAATTAACAAATGAACGAGTGAAAAACGGACAGAAAATGAATAAATGAAGTGCTCCGTGTCAATCGTCTTCCGCAGATTTGAATTCCCGAAAAGAAAGAAGTCGGGGAAAAAAAGAAAAAAAAAGGAGATAGAGAATGATAGCAGTGTGGAAGGCATTCTGTAACGTTACATTATAAACAAAGTTGGTGGAAACAAATAAAGAAATTAAAACCTGAGAATAAAAAAATGTGAAAATAAAATTTGTTTAAAGGGGGGGGGGGGGGGGGCGTGCAGACAACCTTCGCGTGTTCGTGTGCTGCCCCCCCCCCCGCGGTATACCATGCAGGATCCGTCGACCACTCTGTTCATGCTTCGACTAATGGCAGCCTTTTTCCTTGCTTGCTTGATTTAGGGGCGAAAAAGGCTACGAAAAAAAAATGAAGAAAAAAATGGGCGCGTATTTGCTCCTTTCGTTGCAAATGTCCACGAAAGACTACAGTCTGCTCGCGCCCCTGACAAGCAAAGGGCTCCCTTCTCTTTCCCGCTCACCTCTCATGCTGTTCATCTCCCGTCTCGTTCCTTCCAAAATAACATGCTAGAGGGTCGCTCAAGTCAATTTAAATTTACCGCGTTCCACTACTCCAAGACGGGTGCCTCAATGCCAGCGCTGCCGTACGGCGGAGACGCGCGTGAATCGAGGCACCCTACTGCAAGGTTTATAGAACCACGTCGTCTGTGGAACCTCTCGTTGTTATTGCCGTATGATTCCTAAATGCTGCCAGGAGGTAGCGCTGGCAACAGCAGGCGAAGGTTTTCTGGTGTTATATAGTATTTCATTTGCTATCGCAAAAACCAAGCATCAATAAATTTTTTTTAAAAGGAACACTGAAAATATCCCTTATGTATTGATATGCTGCCTTATATTTGCCTAATGTCTTGTTCTTGTTTAACAATGTTAACAAGTATGAACACTGGCACCGATCTTAGGCATTTAGATTTGGCTGTGAATATGTAAGACTATTTTTAAGCTTTCATCTGACTTTGGCCGGGTGGCTGAATCGAGTCACAGACAGGCAGACAGACCAAAATAAGAAAGAAAAGACTGTCGTCTTTAAAACTGTACGCGGGTAAGAAGTTGTACATGTTAAGGAATACCGCGTACGATGGACCGATGTGTTGGGGGAAGAACAGCAACAGACGATAATGGCCGTGACTTAAAACTTGAAAATTTTCAAGTACAGCCACGCGTGCCTTTACTCGTGTTTGAATAAATGCAACCGAAACAGCTTAAGCTAGAGCAAAGCTTTTGTCGGCTCTGTAGAAGTGTGCGGAGAAAAAGTGGTACAGAAAAAAAAAACTGCTCCACACTCTCTCTCCGAGATCTACAGGTTTTGCTTTATTTAAGCCGTCGAAAGACTAATTGTGGATTATTCTGGCTAAGGAAGGTGGTAATGTCCTTAGGCTTCAGAACTTTTCTTCGTACAGTGAATGGATCATTAAAACTTGGTTGCCTTCCTCCTCCTCCTTATTTGAAATAATCCGGCGGGCGCCGGTGGCGGATCCCAATATACCTTGAAAGTATTCGTCTTCGATGCACGTCCTTCTTAGATGCTTACTTGCCAACGCACACAAAGAAATCAGAAGGAAGCAAACTGTTTGTGTTTGTGTGTTTTTGTTCGTCCTCGTCCTTCGCGCTAATTTATGCCTGTATGATCAACTAACTCGCCCAAACTACCCTCACGTCGCGGTAAATTTGATGATATGCCCACTAACGAGAACCGTGTTTGCCTTGTGCCTGCATGATGCCAGTTGAGTTTTATGGCATCTGGTGTCGATTTGGCCGCCGGGCTTTGGTGTCTGATGGCGTTTGACGCAAATTTACCAGAAATCGGGGAATTTAAAAAAATTTAATTTGATGCCGTGTCAGCCGTATGCATGTCAATTGAGAAAGAAAAAAAAATCGATGCTGGGAGAGCTGGTCATTTCCGGATTTGCAAGACCGACCTTCGTTACAGCGTCGTGTTCATTCAGTGCTAAAGGCAAGGGGAACGCTTCGCTATGGTAATCTAGAGTGAAGCAAGCATTTTATCCTGAAAATGTGTTCTCATGACTTCAATGCAATGTCTCAATGACGGTGCAAAATAAGCGTGGCCAAAAAGCATTCTCCACTAACCGGTGTTGCTGTAGCTCATGTGGGGTGAGTCGATTTTCCCATAGCTTACAGGGTAGTGGGTTTGTAGTCCCGACCGATTTGAAGGTGATCGCGGGAAGCATCAATCGACGGGCATTTAGGCTGTGTAGCAGCTGATTTAAAAACGGTTGAGATAAAGATAGCGATGCCTTCTTCTCATCGTACTTTTTTGCGTGATAGAACCATGATACAACTCGTAACGTGGCGCTGTGGCTTGTTTCAGGGGCGAAGCTCCTTAGGAGCTGGGGCTGTTGGCGTCTCCTGTGGTCGTCGTCGTAATCGTCTTTTCAAGTAGACGGTACTAAAACACATGGAAACTCGTTTACGCCCCGCGCTAGAACGTAACGCGCTCTAAAAAATTTACACCATCTTCCCGCGAGGGGAACCATGGGGTAGATGCGACGCATCGGGGGTTTCCGTTATGTTGGCGTGTCCATTGTTGTTGTGTGCCCATATTTTACGCAGCATGTTCACCCCCGATGCGTCGCATCTACCCCATGGTTCCCTTCGCGGGAAGATGGTGTAAATTTTTTACGGTTGCACCGACGATCGCGATAACAGGCCTGTTAGTCTCCATTCAAATCATCGGTGGTCATCGGAGGATGTCATCGGCGGAGCGGCGGCGGAGCGACTGAGCGGAGCGGCGCAGTTACCGCGTTTATATGCATCGGAATGAGAGAGAGCAGCGCATAGCAGCGCATGCGCATGTGTTAACCGAGCGCAAGCTGCGCGCAAGCTGCGCGCTAACCCGCACCCACGCACAGCTGGCACGGCGACGGAGCGAGCGCCGGCGATCGCTAACACGCAGATGGCGCTGCGGTGAGAGCGGCGCTAGCGCGCAGCTGGCGTGGCGAGGAGAATGGGGGAGGGATGCGGATTACGCCGGACGATGCCGGAGGGACAAGGCGAGTGAAAGAGATGCGTCGCATCTAAAAAACACCGGGACACTCGTTTACGCCTCGCGCTGGAACGCTTCGTAATGTGTACTAAAAAAAACAACACTGGGGCATTTGTTTACGCCTCGCGCTAAAGAGCTTTCTGCTTCAAAGACTAGAGAACTTTACAGCCGAGCTGTCTACCTCTACCCCCAAAGGTTTCATCTCCTGTTGGCAAAAACACCAAGGCACCAAGATTACACTTATAAACTGCCTGCTTCACCCCTCCCCAAGTTTCACGTTACTGGAGAAGGCACGGGATGTCTTTTCCTTTCGAGGGACCACCTTCAAATTGATATGTTGTCGGTAAACGTGATTGCGACTGTGCAGAGGAACAAGGGGGCTGTTTTTGCAGGTTTGTTTACGGATTTTAAGGGCGACTGTAGTGGGGGTATGGCATGAGGCGAGGTTTCCCTCTTCACTGAGACACCTTAACATATAAACCTCACGAACAGACGGGACTTGGAGAAACGAAGACACACACAAAGAGCTGCTTTTGTTTTCGCGCATGCACTAGCTAGCCCGCCTTCAAAACCTGATATAGATAAGCCTGTTTTTTTTAAATATTGGCTTCCCGCATGTTTTCAGGCGATATGATCCCCTATAATAATAATAATAATAATAATAATAATAACAATAATAATAATAATAATAATAATAATAATAATAATAATAATAATAATAATAATAATAATAATAATAATAATAATAATCACATTCATCATCATCATCATCATCCTATCTACGCCCACTGCAGGGCAAATGCCTCTCCAATTAATCTCCAATTACCCCGGTCCTGTGCTAACTGCGACCAATTTATCCCCGCAAACTTCTTGATCTCATCTGCCCATCTAACTTTCTGCCGCCCCCTGCCACGCTTGCCTTCTCTAGGGATCCACTCTGTTACCCTTAACGACCAACGGTTATCTAGCCTTTGCATTACATGCCCTGCCCACGCCTATTTCTTCTTCATAATTTCTACTAATATGTCCTTAACACGCGTTTGTTCCCTGACCCACTGCGCTCTCTTCTTGTTCCTTAATGTTACGCCTATCATCTTCCGCTCCATTGCCAGCTGAGTCGTTCTCAATTTAAATTGCACCCTCTTAGTGAGCCTCTAAGTTTCTGCCCCGTAGGGGAGTACCGGTAAGATGCAGCTGTCATACGCTTTCTTCTTCAGGGACAATGGTAGGCTGCCATTCATAATATGAGAATGTCAACCGTATGCACTCCACCCCATTCTTATCCTTCTAATTATCTCTGCCTCATGGTTGGGATCTGGGGTACAGATTGAGCCATAAGCAGTCAGTCACTCAATGTTATCTCACTGTTAAACGACAGTGATTTTTTCATGGCCTGTGGCGCTGTGATTAATGGTACTCAAGACGTGATTTCCGCTTGCATCTGTCGAACAAGGCGCGGACTCACCTTCAGTATCCAGCCGAAGAAGAAATACCGGGAGAAGTAGAGGAAGAGGAGGAAGTGCGCCAGCGCCTCGCTGTTGTGCGGCTCGAAGAGGAACGTGAACAGCATCTGCATTGAACGCGCGACGACACTTACGCTCGCGAAGGCTGATCAGACAGAAGCCTGATCACCTTAAGCTAGCACCACGATGAGTGTGCGTCTCACTGACGATCGGCAGAGACGGAAATTCAATGGGAGGGTGGTGGGAACCAGAAGGGAAGTGTAAGAAAACTGACAGAACACCTTGCATTTTTATAGTGAATACTGTCTTTGTACAAGCGAACCACAGCTATTTATTTGGCAATAAAAAAGAGCAAGTTATTGTTATGGCTTATGAAAGCGACCTCCAATGGCGCTTGGGTTACTATAGAAAGGGCCCTATCAATGTCCACGCGAAGCTAGAAATGCTTGCAGGAGAGGTCAAAGTTTGAACCCGCCGCGGTGGCTCAGTGGCTAAGGCATTGCGCTGCTGAGCACGAGGGCGCGGGTTCGATTTCCGGTTGCGGCGGCCGCTTCTCTGATGGAGGCGAAAAGCAAAAACGGCCGTGTGTACGAGATTTTGGCGCACGATAAAGATCCCCAGGTGGTCGAAATTAATGCGGAGCCCTCCACTACGACGCGCCTCATCGCCTGTGTTGCGTCGGCGCTTTAAACCCTACAATCAATCAATCAATCAATCAATCAATCAATCAATCAATCAATCAATCAATCAATCAATCAATCAATCAATCAATCAATCAATCAATCAATCAATCAATCAATCAATCAATCAATCAGGTCTTCGTTTGAACTTTATCTGGCGCCTTTGTGCTGGCAGTAGGAGAGAGGGGGAAGGGAATGGAGACAACGTCTGTGGTCTATAAGCAGAACTGATTGATTGATTGATGGATTGGAGGGTTTAACGCGCCGACGCAATGCACGCGTTGCGTCGGTGTGTTAAACCCTACATCCTAAACCCTACACCCTAAATCCGGAGCCCTCCACTACGGCACACCTCATCGCCTGGAGGTGATGAGGTGCGCCGTAGTGGAGGGCTCGGGATTAATTTTGACTCTTAGCCACTGAGCCACCGCGGCGGGTGGTGGTCTACGAGCAGGAAACGCTTGATGGGAATGATGGGGGTATATAAGCGCGATGGCACCGCACTGAAAGTCGTTTACAAGAACCAAGTGGTTCGAGTTTTGACATTATATGACGTCGCTTGAAATGCGCATGCCCTCGTTTGTAGATCCGCCTCGCACTCACCTGGGCTTGTATGAAGTAGTAGACACACACGCCGACGCACGCTAGCAGGCTGATGATGTAAGAGCAAACAAATATGGGAAAAGCCGTGACCTTGTTATTCTGAAAGATAGAAACCACGGCTGGGTAATACCATTTGAGTATAATGAATGGGCAGGGTTCAGGCAACTTGAGGCCCCCTGCGCAAAGGCGAAGAAACTGGTCAGAAGGTGACCAGGTCCCTACCTTGTTCGACCATAGCAAAGCTCCCGCGCTGAACAAGCAGAGAAAGTGAACCATCAGTAGTGTGATCACGCAGTAGCTGTAATCTGAAAGGCAAGTTGGAATAAGAAGGAACGTTAGTTGCACTTTAAGGAGTCCCCTACGGTATTGAGGTAGCGAGTAAAGGGAGGGATGAACGTTCATCAAGTTCGGATGACTGAGTAACGCTTATTAAGTTATAGATTAGGAGCAGCTAGGTGGCCTCCCTTGTTCATGTAGTCGCCTACTTTCGCTGCTCGGATGGCCCGCTGGATAAGGCTTCGCTGGTCTTTTAGGGGCGAAGTCCCTTAGGGGCTGGGACTGTTGGCGTCTCCTGTCGTCGTCGTAATCGTCGTCTCATGTAGTCATTGTACTAAAACACCGGGAAACTTGTTTACGCGTCACGCTGGAGCGCTTCGTAACGCGTATTAAAAAAAAAAGCACCAGGACACTCGTTTTCCAACGGCTCGCGCTAGAAAGCTTCGTGCTTCAAAGACAAGAGACTGCAAAGCTGTGTTCCTCTACCCCCAACGGTTTCATCGCCGTTGGCAAAAAGGCCAAGGCGCAAAAATACACTTATACACTGCATCCTTCACCTCTCCCCAGGTTTCAGATTAGTGGAGATGGCCCGGGATTTTTAATGAAATATCAGCCAATATAGGTTGCGATGAGCTTCTTTCGAAGCTTGGTAGCTTTGCAATTAAGACTGGTCTGGCGCGGGTTGTATACCTGTGTGACCCCTAGTCTGTCACACTGAGACACTCTTAAGTGCGATTAATAACTGGAGCTGATCCTACTCATTATCTCCGTTCCCTCACAACCTCAACCACTGCCTCACTGGCTTCGGCCTTACTGTAAAATAAAAGCGGCAACTAACGTTTTAACCCCGTGCACCCTCTCAGAAATTCGAGCCGAACCACAGGATAAAAAATGTGTTCTTAATTTTTGACATAGTCTCGAAGGTCGCTAACAGCAACTATCACACCATTGTGGCGTTGTGCTGTGAAGTAGGTTTCCAATCATCATCATCACCACCATCATCGTCGCCGCCATCATTATCATCATGATCATGCTTGTCTCCGCTGCAGGGCCCAGTTATATGGCAAACCGAGAACAATACACCTCGTTCACTAGAAACGTGGGAGGCGACTCTGGCCAGCGAGGCCTTGGAAGAGCAGCGCCAGCTGATCGACAGGGCCTGGACCGGCCAAAAGCTTCTGGGGCCCTGGAAAGAGGACTCCATCCAAGTTTCTCCATTTAATCCCTTCCCCAACCTCAATAAAGTTTTACTGAACTGAATTGAAGTAAGTTTATAGCATATTATTATCCATTATCGCAATGTGATTCGCCCGAAAAACATATGGAGTGTAACAAAAGAAATTGCCGGAAAATGACACTGCGCTCTCCTAACTTCCCCGCGACGCTTAACGGTGCTGCATTATTGAATATTGAGTTTACAGCTAGACATCTTGGCTACTGCATAACGCATTCCGCACTCCGTAAGCTATTCATGTCTTGGCCGTTATCATTTCGCCTCTTCAAAACGACGCAATTCGCAAAGACTCCAAACGCCGGAAACCTCGCTAATGAAGCCGCACGCCATAAACTCGCTCGTGCAAGCTGCGGCCTAGGCGGGCTTCCGTAAATTCCACCAGTTTCGCAACCGGGGACGGCTCGCGCTGGGTACGCTCTATTCGATTTGCCCGGCGGCGGAATGATTGCAGGGTTGCCGGGAGGAGGAGTCTCGGTGGACTCCGGGACCGGTATTCTAAAATTAGTCCGGCGAATGAGCCCGTCCCGCCGCCAGTAACAATACAGCCTGCGCCCGCACCGTTTCCAAGTGAAGTGCGAGAATACTTTGGGCGCTCATTAAGGATCCAGCTGCAGTTATATGAAGGCGCTTTGTGGAGCCAGCGGTCAAAGGCCTGTGGCTTTTTGTAGCGTGAGCTACACTGGCCGAGGTTGATCAGTTTCGCGTGGCTCCTGGAGAGCCGTGCTGCGCATGTGCGAGGAGCAGTGACGTCTCATGGCGCACAGCTGGCGCGCCGGAGCTGCCGCCGCTGTGACTGGATTGGATTGTATTAAATTGAATTGTATTGGATTAGAAATCGTTTTAGCAGCAGTAAGCAAGATAATCGGCTAATCCTAGACAACCAGGAAACCTAAAAATAACCAGTTGAACCTTATCTCACGCTACGTATATCCTGCCATAGCCGAGCTAAGCCACTGCTATTTTTTTTTAGAAAGAAACAAAAATGATTGAAGAACCACATTCCACCCACGTATTGTAGGCCTCGCTCAACGTCCCAAAGGTCGGCTTTGGCTCGCACAGTATCTCCTCTGCAACGAACATTGAGTCAATTCATTTGATCAGCATTACTCAGCGAATATCCCATCACTGATAGAGAGAGAGAGAATAAACTTTATTTAATGAGAGGAGTCAAGCGGGCGGTTTCCTCATTTCAGGACCCCGTTGGAGCGCCCAGCCGCCTCAGCCCGGTGGATCAGCCGAAGCTGCTCTTCGAGGCTAGAGCTGGCCAGCACTTCCTCCCACTGCTCAGTCGAGGGATTAGATATCGGGGAAAGTGTGGGGTTAAGCTGGCACTCCCACACCATGTGATACAAGGTGCAGGGCGCGTTGCAAAAAATACTGCTCAAACGATATGGTTTATTATACGGACGCCGCAGATTATGCAAGACGAGGAGCCATGGTAGCGACTGTGACGAAGAAGGATAGCCACGCCACGAGCCTCACTCTCAACAAAGTCTCGACGCTACAGGCCGAAGAGGTAGCTATTGCGCTGGCAATAACGCAGACCCCAGCGGAAGTGATAATCACGGATTCACAGTCAGCGTGTAGGAGCTACCTCCAAGGCCGCATCTCGTGCATCGCCGTGAAGATCCTCGGCCAAAACCCTCCGAAGAAAAGGGTGTCGATTGTCTGGACACCAGCTCACGCTTCCCTCTGTGGTAATGTCTTTGCTCATGAGACTGCTCGAGGTCTAACCGGCCGAGCGCCGCGAGAAAGTTGGCTAGAGACAGCGATCCCTGTAACTTCATACCAGGTGACCCAATTCTACAGGCTCACCAGGCTTATGCTACCCGCTGGCCACCTCTCCCTCAGCAAGGCAGAGGAGCGCTCCTGGCGTCTCCTCCAAACCAACACGTTTCCCCACCCGACCAAACTCCACTTATTCTCGCCAACAACATACTACTCCCAGTGCCCATCACTGATACGACCTGAAAGAAGCTGGCACTACATGGGTTATCCAGGCTATCCTCATCAGTCAGATTGTTACAATACCCAATACCTAGCCTTAAAATTACAGGAAAGAAGAAACGGGGTTGACCCCGAAAACGTCGACGAGCAAATTACCGCAGCATGGACGTCAAAACGCATGGAAATAATCGCAAGAAACCCACGATGTCGTCGCCTGGATAGCACGGCTCAAGAGCACCAAAGCTGGGTGAACTACCCCTGCCCGGTTGCAGTATACGCGGTCCCGCCACCAGAAGATCAAAAACAGCCCTTCCCTCTCGACCTACGGAACACCATCACAGGGGCTACCATAACATGCAACATGCACCTCATCTGGTGGTGGTGGTGGGTCCAGTGACATGGCGCGTACCCACTCAGGGGGATTGGCCAGGAAATGGGCACCTTACCGAAAGAAATTAGGTAATTTTTGTAAGGAATCTACAGCGGAGCACAACGCACCACCCGTGTCCTCGTCGTCATCATCATCATCAGCAGCAGCAGCAGCATCATCATCACCTAACCACTTCACCACCACCACCACCACCACCACCAGCCTATATACGCCCACTGAAGGGCAAATGCCTCTCTTATTAATCTCCAATTACCCCGGTCCTGTGCTAACTGCGATCAATTTATCCCCGCAAACTTCTTGATCTCATCTGCCCATCGAGCTTTCTGCCACCCCCTGCAACGCTTGCCTTCTCTAGGGATCCACTCTGTTACCGTTAACGACCAACGGTTATCTTGCCTTCGCAATACATGCACTGCCCACGTCCATTCATTCTTCTTAATTTCTACTAATATGTCCTTAACACGCGTTTGTTCCCTGACCCACTCCGCTCTCTTCTTATCGCTTAATGTTACGCCTATCATCTTCCGCTCCACTGCCCGCTTAGTCGTTCTCAATTTAAGTTGAACCCTCTTATTGAGCCTCCAAGTTTCTGCCCCGTAGGTGAGTACCGGTAAGATGCAGCTGTCACACACTTTCTTTTTCGGGGACAATGGCAGGCTGCCATTCATAATCTGAGAATGTCAACCGTATGCACTCCACCCCATTCTTATCCTTCTAATTATCTCTGCCTCATGGTCGGTATCCGGGTCACAACTTGGCCTAAGTAGATATATTCGCTTGCCATTTCCACTGGTGAGCATTATGTAAGAATACTAGAGGATATCTACAATGCGTCCACAGCTACCATCATCCTCCATAAGGAGCGCCCGTGTCAGAGCACTCGCAAATAAGTATGCTGGGTAATCTCGATTGATTGACTGTAGCGTTAACGCGCCGACGCAACGCAGGCGATGAGGCGCGCCGTAGTAGAGGGCTACGGATTAATTTCGACCACCTGGGGATCTTTAATGTGGGCCGAAATCTCGTACACACGGGCGTCTTTGCTTTTCGCTTCGATCAGAAAAGCGACCGCCGCGGCCGGGAACCGAACCCGCGATCTCGTGCTCCGCAGGGCAACGCCTTAGCCACTGAACTGCTGGGTAATCTTACACCAGGTACAACGCGCCTCCCCGTAGCCACACAAACCCGCTCATGCAGTCATTGTACCTGACATACACGGAGGGAAACGAACAGCCGCGACTCTTACGCTCTACGAGCACAAACGGCAGAAGAACAGGGCATTGCAGCGGCTGTCACTACAGCGCCCACAAGGGTGAAGAGAAATTCCTTACGACACAAACAGACTCAGGGGTTTATCCAGAATTTTGATTTTGGGGGGCTGTCGAAATCCTCCTGGGGGTTGTTTGGGGGCTGTTGGGGGGGGGGGGGGTGTATAAATCCCTGAACAGACTACCCACAAGCACGGAGAAATTACTCCGTTGAGAAAATATCCCTCTCCGCATTCATCATACTACGCTCTGCCAGTCCGCTACTCTAAATCCAACTTGTCTGGACCACCAGATAACAGTCCCCCAAAGGCAACGATTCGACGCAGGCCACATTCCGCGAACATACACCCCGGGCCAATGAGGCCTGCATACTTTCTGGAACAGCTCCTTCTGCAGCTTTTGTTTTTAAATGCAGAGCGTTTCTTTAACTCACATGTAGCGTCCGCCGTGCGTCCGCAACAGCTCAGCGCGCAGGCGCGCCCTCTCTCCCACTCTTCCTCTCCCGCATCACGCTACCCTCCTCGCTCTCAACAACAGGTCCGCACCCCTCCCCCTACACTACATAAAAAAATAATACTTATCGGCGCCCGGTTTCGATCCCACGACCCTGCGGGCGGAACGCAAGGTACATGGTGCTCTTCCCACTGCGCCGCAAAACCGACACAGAATGGGAGGCTACGAACGCGCCTTATATCCTTGACTCATTCAAACTACGTCAAGAAGCTGCTGATACAACGCATTCACTACCACCAACTCCCCAAACACTAAACGTTACCGCAATACACCCACCACCTATGCGACGCATTTACTCGAGTCCCCCTCGCGGGGAGATGGGCCTTTTTATACTAAGGGCGGAGCCACTCCTTGAAACGTCTCGCGGTTACGTGCAACTTTTTCCTTGTGGAGTGCTTCCCTGAGCAAAAGGCAGTTTCTGAAGATGAGTCGTTTCAGTCGCCACACCTTCTTTTCGCGTGAGGGCAACGATGCAAGACCCGAACCGCTGCTCGGGTAAAGTGACATTTGAGCCCACTACCACCACGGGCATAGGTCGGCATGCTCACTCACGAGTGAATTTACACGCCACCCACTCACCACTCAAGAGTGAGGGCTGCGTGTGAGCCTCGCCATCGTTACGGGCTGGCGAGAACGAGTATGAGTGAGTGTGAGCGCCTCTCGCGGGGAGCCCCGCTCAATACTCACTAGTGTGAGAGCCACTCACCCGTCGTGAGTTGGGAGTGACACTTGTGAGTGGTACTGGTCACTCGTGAGTGGCACCGGCTGACAATGACCACTGCTCATTCATATCACTGAACCTCGCATTCTATACTTTTATAAAAAAGAACGTTACTATGCTCAACAGAATATTTCAAGGAATCTTTAGCGCAAATATGGGAGAAAAGTAAGAAATATAACGAGGGTCGAGGAACGATTCTTAATAAATTTTACTGAAAAAATCTTTTCTAAAAATACGCGCAATATTAATTATGCGTAAAACGACCATAAAAGGAACACAGAAACGCTGTTTACAGAAAATTGTTCGTAGATATTCTGCAGATAAAATAAATCAACAAAACGGGATCGACAAACCGCCCTTAATACATCATTACAGGAGAAATCGTTTCCAAGAAATTGAGTCCATTTGTGAAGCGTAATGAAACCAATAGTACGAAGATCGACCAAACTGAAATTTATTTAATAGAACTTGGTTGCTGTCTGGTTGTTTCATGACACACGAAGAAATAAGACAAGAGGATGACAAGAGGATGACGTCACCATTTTGTCTTTGTCCTCGTCTTTCGCGCATTCTTGTTTCCTTTTATTGCGTTTATTAGGGGCGAAGCTCCTAAAGCCATGGGTCTGTCCATCCCTTGTGTCTCGTGGTACGTGACCGCCGCATGCTTTCGGAGATGTCGCAAAGTGGGCCGCGTTGCACGCGCAAGAACCGGCTGCAACCGGCAGCGCAAACTCGGCACCGGGAGCGCGAGCTTGTCTGTGTTCGCCAACGGAGGCGCGAGCGCCCGTGCACTGCGAGGGGGAGATCACGCAAGAGATCACGCCACGAACGCAGGCAGTCGTTCTCGGAGATCGAACGAGACGCAAGGACCTTTGCTCGTTTCCTCTCGCTTGTTCGGGCACAAGTTCGCCCTAAATAAAAGTTCTTTCTTTACCGTTGTGTCCCATCCTACGTGACAAATTGTGGTGGAGGTGCGGGGTAGTCCTCGATGGCGCGGAGTCTTTCACCAGGTCTGGTCCTGGGAGCATTGACTCCGAAAATAAAAGTTGATTTGTACAATGTACGCACACAGTCTTACGTCTTTCTTAATGATGTAATGGGCGAACTTTCACGGGAGAGTTACGGTTACCAATGATCTCCCCCTCTCGAGGTTCGCCCCACTTATCATCATTCATTCCGTGGATATGGCGTGATTTTTTTTTTCCACAGGGCATAGATGAGGCGGAATGAGTAGTGACGAAAGTTGATTAGATGGACTTTGTTCTTCGCTTTGCGGATGAAGTCTAGGAGGGAACGACGATGGGGTCCATGTATTTATGTGGTGTATGCGGATACGTCGTCTACGCGGAGGCCCGTCGCAGTAAGATGTCGCATCCTCGTCGGACGCAAGCCGAGGCAGGACCACAGGAAGTGGTGAAGGTCTCTAATCGATATAAACTGCTCGCTTTGTTTTTTTTTTCTTTTTGCTTCATTTAGTCAGCCATCGGCACGTCAGAATCTCTCCTTGTATCAAAATCACCGTGCAGTAAAGCGTCCGTGTGCCGAATTGTCTGTGTGCTGTTATTTCCGCGCACCGGAAGTCCGTGTAAAAGTGACCCAATAAAAATGCGCTATTTTATTCCTTGCTATACTTGATTATTTTGCTTTATGTAGCAATTAGTTACCGCAATTTTTATTTGATAAATTGGTGGCAGTGAAGTTATTTTTCTAAGGCGAAGCTGTGTATCGCTTGCTCGTATGCATATCTTCTTGTCATGGTCTGTTAGCAGGACTGTTGAGCAGAATACGCTGTGCAGCAAAGCACAATTTCTCCGAATCTCGACACTTGGGCGTCCTTATTCTTTGCCGCCATCAGAAAACAGTCTCAGCGGCCGGGATCAAATCGGCGTTCTTGCGATCAGCAGCCGAACGCCTTAGCCACTGAGCAACTGCCGCTGGTTAACCGCTAAACCTGATTCACACGGTTCAATCACGATTATTCGTCAGCCAATGAAGCTGTTTAGCGCTGCTTCTATATCGGTAACCATTGTACACGACGGCTTTCATAGGCATGAAGCAATGCTGTTTTTTTCTGCTCCGTCCTCCTCCATCAATGCAGTCGGTGTTTTCACAAACGTTGGCCAACAGTCGTTCATTTGTTCTTCGTTTCTATACGGGAAGGTGGTTGCCGTGGTTGGTAAAGTGACTTGCGTTGCCTGCATTGCTTTTAAGGCGCAAGCGCTCGCAAGCTACCTGCGACAAATCCGGCGATGCCAGAACGTCACCATGCCACCACGTGCGCGACGCCGGTGCTAATGCAGCCCCTGCCGCGCAAAAAGGCTTCGTCACGTCGGTCTAGACAGACGAGTGAAGCAATGTTTGCGAGCTAAGGCTCGCAAACGTTGCTTCAGCTGCCGCGCCTTTGGGACGCTCTGAGTGACCTTGTTCTCGTGCTTGGATTTCGGGCCGTTTTTCGCGGTTGCCTGCGTGGAAACGTCGTTTAAATCGTTGGGCATACCTTTCTCTATGGATGTGCGAGTTGTGCGGATAAGTGTAGCAGTGGCAGAGACGTGGTTCAGGCCGTTCTCTGTCGACTAAACGATGACTGATATCCGTCTGTGCGTGCTGCAAAGTTTCCGTCGGTATTCATTTCTCCCTGAACTGCGGTGAAATGAACCTTCCGGCCGTTTGGAGCCTTCAAAAGGTGACATGGTTGTGTTTACCATCTTCAAACCAGGTGTTAGTTGGCAAGTTGGCCGCAGCAAAAATTTTCCGCGTCGGGAGCTGCGGTGCGCGCAAGGTCCGTTTTTTTTGTCAGCCACAGTGGTGATGGAGGAGACTGCAGGTGAGTAGAAACTTAGAGGACATGCTCTGGTTGTGCGTTGACTAATGTTGATGACAATACAAGGAGTTTTCTACCGTAGTTATGTGCCGCCCGCTGACTCGAAGGATGGATCAGTATGGAACCAAGATGGCCGGTAAGCTCCGTCATTTATCCTTATTGGAAACAGTGCATAATCCTCTCAGGGGAAGTTAATAACCGCCACAGTAGCTGCTGCAGGGGGGTTGAGAAAATAGCACGATTTTTCTGGCGGAACTTTGTGCACGCTGTTGTGCTTCGTGTTTCGTGACAGCGTTTGTGAATTACCCTAACTTGTGTTAGGAAAGGGCAGTGTCAGCACTTCCTAAGTTTTTTAGAACGGCAGTAGAGCCCCTCTTAACCTTTTTGCTATTCGAAATCCGGTTGCTACGGCCGAAAATGGCTCTAACAAAAGACAGTTATAGTAGAGCGAAGAACCCGTCCCGGTATGCGGTACCCGGTACACCTGCGCATGTGTACAATACGTTTTGTTGCCTCTGTGCACGTGCATTAGCGCCGGTAGCATATTGCGTACCGTACCGGGGTAAACTCTCGCCGATGCTTCTACATATGAGGTTTTTTTTTTTTTTCGAAATGAGCCAGATACACCTACCGTGAATTCGAGAAACAAGCGGAAGTTTGTTACCGGGCCTAAGTCTAACGCCATGAAAGCTATTATATGATACATTTTACATGTCAGCTAGGGAAGTTTATGGCCACAAGTAATTAAAAATTATGCCGTAAATATGACCAATATTGAGGTTAAATGCTTAGATTTGGCTCATATTGAATTGAAACACTCAGGTTGATGCGGCGTTCTTACAAAAATTTTATTTAAATTGACTTTAATGCATGGTGTGATTGCGTTTTGGGGAAAAAAGCAGTCAAAATATGCAACAAGGCTTCAAGAACAGTAGAACTATACATGGAGAGCAGGTGCTCTTGGCAACATTAGCAGCTCTTCTCGAATTCTTCCATAGGATAATTTTCTTGGGCACGCCTGAAGGCACTCACGAAGTAAGCAAGCTCTTTATTGCTTTGACACGAATTTCCTAAACGCTTCGAAGAAGGCTGCTCATATCTTCTTCTTCACCTTAAAGAGCGGTTCGTACTCTCAGAGGGGGGGGGGGGGGGGGGGGTCGGGGGAGGGGGGAGGGATTTGGCAGTGCTTGTAAGCGGCGGCTTCAGTTAAGCACTAGAGTGGCAGATATGGGAGTGAAATGATAAGCGTAACCAGAGTTATTTCGTAGGTTCTGGTGAGACAAAATGAGTTTCAAAACTCTCAGTTTCATTTCTTTCATTTCTCCTTATTACCGTCTAAATTCATATTAAGCCATCTCCGAAAAGCAAAAAAAAAAAAAAAACTTCCTAAAACACCCACGAAACACTCTAAAAAGTCAAGCCAACAGCAAACGCCCATTGGGCAGATGGATTTGGCTCATTTTTATCCGTGAAACAGCAGGATCTGGCTCATTTTCGATGCTAACTACGGTCTCCGTGCGTGTTTTCATGGCGTTATCTCAACAAACTTCTTGCCACCCCCTTTTTAGGGGAAAGTTGCCGAGTTTTTCTTACAGGGTGGCGAGTTGGGCGAGTTGGTGTACTTGCATCTTGGGGAACAGCGCGAACTAACAGGGACACAAAAAAAGAAAGAAGTGGACAGGACTAGCGCTGTCCACTTCTTTCTTTTTGTGTCCCTGTTAGTTCGCGCTGTTCCCCAAGAGTTTTTCTTGTCACTTCAGTTTTATCCAACTTAGTTTCGGCTTCTGGATCTGGCTCATTTCGTAAAAAAACTCTTCATATACAGATATATTTGAAACATGTATACCTAGTGAAGTACTAGTGATAGCGCCGGTGAAGCCGGGCCATGGCGAAGTTGGGCTTTGTGTGCAACGTCATTGCGCTAGGTGACGTGCTTCCGTGAGCGGCGCGCAGACGCTTCGTCAGTGACGTCCATACACCCGGTCGCTTTGCGTGCCTTCACTTGGATTGATTGATTATAGCGTTTAACGCATGCACCGACGCTGCACAGGTGATGAGGCACGCCGTAGTGGAGGCCTCCGGATTAATTTTGGCCACCCGGGGATCTTTAACGGCCTTCGTTTGGAGGCTGCTCCTTTCTAGTAGCCCCGCTGTCTGTCTGTCTGTCTGTCTGTCTGTCTGTCTGTCTGTCTGTCTGTCTGTCTGTCTGTCTGTCTGTCTGAGTGAGTGAGTGAGTGAGTGAGTGAGTGAGTGAGTGAGTGAGTGAGTGAGTGAGTGAGTGAGTGAGTGAGTGAGTGAGCGAGCGAGCGAGCGAGCGAGTGCTAGTGGTGAGCGTGAGCGCGAGAGAGCGCGAGCGGTGAGGGCCAATGGTAGGGTGGCTAGAATGCCAATGGTGAGCGTTAGTGCAAGCGAGTGCTTGATGAAAAATATGCTTTTTAGTGAGCGCGAGTGAGTGACGTCCGGTCTTGCCGAGGTATGGCCACGGGCGCGGGATATTTCCAGCACAGCATCCCGAACTAACACATGCCGAAGCCCCCACTCTGCACCAATCACAAATGATTGACATTCCCTTATGAAACCAAATTACGCGATATCCATCCCACCCAATATTCTACCACCAGGAAATTCTGCACCCCGCCCAGCTAGTTATACGATATGCTATGTGAGTGTTCACAAACCCCGCCTCTCTCAGAACCGAAACCTGAGCTACGAGGGGCGGGCGGCCCGGCTGACCAACTCACACCTTTCCGACCAGCGCGACCCGGTACGAAAACCAAGAGCGTTCAATGTGGACCGGCGTTTTCCAAACTAAACAAGACCCCCAAAGGGCAAGTTCCAATATCCAAAGGGCGAGCTCCAATATCAACACCTGGAGCTCGTCTTCAATAAAGTTTATCCAATCAATCAAAACTGAGAACTTTGTCGGACCAATTTAAATTGTTCTAAGAATTATTTATCAAGCACCGAGGTTTGTAACTACGTATAAGAGTATGATTCCGAGCGGAGTAAGCTGCTCTCCCTCGGAAACTTGTTTGCACAACGGACAGGGTTTAATAATCTGACGCCAAGGTCGGCGCCGGAAATAAATTAGAGCAGATACCCGTATCTTTCGTAGCGTAAGCTACACTGGCCGAGGTTGAGCAGTTTCGCATGGACATTGAAGGGCCGTGCGGCGTAAGCGCGAAGAGCATTGGATTGGATTGGATTTGAATGGATTGGATTGGATTTGGATTGGGTTGAACTAAATTGGATTGTTGACGAGAAGTTTGTACAGCACAGTAACCTCCACCCGTCACGTAGTGGCCATAGTGGGCTTTAAATAACGGCGGTAATCGAACACCATTGAACTCACTGATGGAAGGCAATGCTAGTTGCGACGTAACGTTGAAAACATGGCACTCATGGTAGCTGGTAGAGATCACCTCGGCGGTCTTGCGGTGCAGCTGGTTGGGCACTAAAGTAAAATTTGGCTTACTGGATGAAAAACCATATCAGTTTCGTGTCATTTGGTTGGATGCTTGATTGATCATGAACTTTAAAGCGCTGACGCTACACAGGCGATGAGGCGCCCCGTAGTGGAGGGCTCCGGATTAATTTTGACTACCTGGGGATCTTTAACGTCAGCCGAAATCTCCAACACACAGGCGTTCTCGCTTTTCGCCCCCATCATAAAAGCGGCCTCCGCGGCCGGGAATCGAACCCGCTTCCTCGGGCTCAGCAGCGCAACGCCATAACCACTAAGCCACCGCGGTGGGTTAGGATGAACACGAATACGAGAAAAAAACACATGATAAAAGTTTTCCCCACAACTAACAAGATTAAGATATTGTCATGGTTGCCTATCAAAAGTTATACTGCATAACTGACGCGGAGCATATATGTGCCCACGAGCTTCGAGTTCATCTACACATTTGTAATAACATTTTTGCGGATACCTTAAAGGCACATAACTTAAACAGTTAACTCAAATTGCATTTGTCGTGGTTTCACTTGAGATTTAGGATTCCCGTAGACTTCACAAAAAAGAAATGATTAAGGTGTAGGCGGCATTTCACGCTCCCGGAATTATCTCACTCGCACTTCGGTAGCACGCAGCGTCCTTTCTCTCTCACATCGTAAGTGGTGGAAATTTGTGCAACAATTGTAAACAAAAACCGGCGTTTAACGTTTATCTTGTTTTTACGCGTTTAATAAACCCTGCGACAGATACTAGTCAGGCACACAAAATATGCTATCGTGAACTCGGCATGTAGTGCTTATTATGCTTATTACAAGTTTTACTTACCATCACGAAGGCGGACATCCTCAAAGGCGGCCGCGAGTGCTGTGCTGCGATTAGTTCCCAGCCGCTCTGGTTCCAGGAACGTCAGAAGCGTCCACCCAAAGCTCCATATTTCGAGGAACTCAATCTGTAGGCAAAATAAAAGTGTAGGCAGGCTTTCAGAAGACGCACTTTAGAACAGCTGATATTTTTATTTATTTGTACATGCTGCCAGTCCAATGAGGATTATCGCAGAAGGGCAGTACAGTCAAATACATACATCAGTTTGTCAAACAAAAGAAACTGCATTGAGCATTGTTACAGAACACACTTGAGTTGTTTAAACCAGTGTTTGCAGAACGCGAACAGTAGGCGAACATTAACACATTTCCCATGAGGTAGCTGAGTTCAACAACAGTTTTCATAAAAACGTGTAAAAACATGTCAAATACGTAACAAGTATAAAAACTTCGCTACAGTAAGCTCACGAAGCAGTTCAAAACAGGTGCATCTAACTTGTTTATATTTGGTTTAAGTGTATTTCTACTAATTCCAAAAATTGACGTAGTGATGAACTGCTAGTGATCGATGAATCAAGGCTGTTCCACTTCCTTATGGCACGAGGGAAAAATGAGTATTTGAAGTTGTCGGTGCGAAATGGGGGTTCAGTTAGAGTTAATAAGTGCTTCTGACGTGTATCTGTGGTTTTTGAAAGGGAGAAATATTTGGAAGTGTCGATATTTAGCTGGTTGTGGATAAACTGGTACTCGACTAGCACTCGATTTCGAAGAGTGGGTATGCCTGCGTTCTGTTGTAGTTCCGAGGGAGAGTCGGTTGTTTTATATTTATTAAAGATGAATCTATTTGCTTTTCTTTGAATACCTTCTACTTTAGTTTGAAGTTGGTTGGTATACGGAAACCAGATGGCGCTCGCGTATTCAAGGACCGATCGGACAAATGTTTTATATGCTAACAACTTGATATGTGATGAGGTGGAGCCGAGGCGTCTTTTGAGGGAGATGAGCCGCCCGTAGGCTGAGGACGTGACGTGTTTTACGTGGTGTCCCACCTAAAGTCGTGAGTGATGATTAGTCCAAGGTATTTGTGCTCTTTAACTATACACAGGGGGATATTATTTATATTGTATGTAAAGGTAGACGGCTGTTTCTTTCTACTAACGGTTGATTGATTGATTGTATGGTTTAACGCGCCGAGGCAACGCAGGCGATGAGGCGCGCTGTAGTGGAGGGCTCCGGATTAATTCTGACCACCTGGGGATCTTTATCGTGCGCCGAAATCTCGTACACACGGACGTTTTTGCTTTTCGCTTCCATCAGAAAAGCGGCCGCCGCGGCCGGGAGTCGAGCCCGCGACCTTGTGCTCAGCAGCTCAACGCCTTAGCCACTGAGCCACCGCAGCGGGTTTTCTACTAACGGTTAAAATAACACTTTTCTTCACGTTTAGCGCCATCTGCCAGTCTATACCCCATTGTGACACTGTGCTCAAGGCTATATTTAACACTTTGTGATCTTCGGCTGAGTTTATCTCCCTATAAAGAATGCAGTCGTCTGCAAAGAGCC
Source organism: Haemaphysalis longicornis (assembly GCF_048455015.1). Lineage (NCBI taxonomy): Eukaryota > Metazoa > Arthropoda > Arachnida > Ixodida > Ixodidae > Haemaphysalis > Haemaphysalis longicornis. The sequence continues at coordinate 23,586,426 of NW_027526335.1, read as the reverse complement.
TGATGTTGGTTTTAATGTTTGTAGGCAGGTCATTAATGAATATTCGAAACAAGACTGGAGCCAGAACGCAGCCCTGCGGGACACCAGACGTGACTTGAGTAGGCGGAGACATATCATCGTTGACTTGGACGAATTGTGAGTGGTTACTCAGGTAATTTTGTATCCAGTTGATAATAGGACTAGCTCCGATGTAAAATTCAAGTTTACTGATTAATTTACTATGCGACACCTTGTCGAAAGCCTTCGAGAAGTCGAAGTCTAGAAATATCAGATCTACTTGTTTTTGATTATCGATGCGTTTAGATATGTCATGAGCTAATTCCAACAGTTGCGGAACCGTTGACAGTCCTTTGCGGAAGCCATGCTGGTAAGGTGATAAAATTGATTCGTTCTCAAGATAATTAATAATATGTTTGAGGAATATATGTTCAAGAAGCTTGCTTACTGCACAAGTTAACGCGATCGGTCTGAAGTTTGTAACGTCAGTTTTGCTTCCAGCTTTATGCACGGGAATAATTTTCGCTAATTTCCATTCATTTGGTAATGTGCACGATGATAGCGAATAATTATTTATTATGCATAGTTAACGAGCTAAAACCTCTGCGTAACGATAAAAAAACACATTGGGAATATTGTCAGGTCCAGGTGATTTCTTTGTATCTAAATTTAATAACAAATTCCCTACACCACATTCTGTAGCTACAAGTGGGCCAAGGGGTTCTATCATACGACGGTTTAAGGGCAAGACACTGTTGTCGTCAACTGTAAACACTGACTTGAAGTAGTTACGGAACGTATCTGCAGAGATTCGGTTACTTTCGAGTGAAGGTTGATTTTTGCTATGCTTGTTGGTGCTTAGATGGTTCCAAAACTTGCGTGGGGAATCTTCAAGAAACTTTGGCAGTATTTCAGAGCAATATTTGGTTTTGGCTGCCTTAATACTTGATCTCATATCTGCTATAGCACTGCTGAGGTTGCTTTTGGCAGAAGTTGTGGCCATTTGTTTTACAGATTTTCTAAGGCGCTTTACTTTTCTTTTTGCATGAATTACCTCGCGTGTGATCCACGGGTTATGTTTACGTGTCTTTTTGGTTTTCTGAGGAACATAGCTATGAATGCAATGAAAAGCGATAGCCTTGAATTTTTCCCATAGGATATTAATGTGTGTGTTGTGATTTGATAGTTCTTCGAAAACAGGGAATTCTGGGTCGAGGTAGTCGATTATGCTGGCGTCATCTGCGCAACTAAAGTCAGGAAACTTGATTACACGCTGCGAATGAGCTGCTTTTTAAGTGCGAATGCACTTTATAAGCGACCCCAAACCTTCCACCGCCGGCGGCGGCGGCGGCGTCCGCAGTCCTCCTCTCCCTAGCAACGGCGTGGAGCGGAGAGGAGCGTCGGTAGCAACGGCGCGGTGACGTCACTTCACCACGTGACCGCGCTCGCTCCGCCTCCTCGCCGTGGCTGCGCGGGTGCGCGCCGCTCCCTGCACCGCTCCTCGCGCCGTGACGTCATGGTATGACGTCACAGCGCGCCTCCTCTCTCCAGCAGCTGCCGCGCGCCTCTCTCTCCACCGTGACGTCACACTCTCTCCTCTCCCCCTCGCTCGGCTGCAGCTGCCGTGCGCCGCTGTCCCTCTCCCCTTGCGCTCGCCTCCTCTCTCAGCCACCTGGCTTGGCGCGCTCGGCGCGGCGTACCCCCCTACATATGCAGCGATAAACTGCCAGACCTCCGTGGGTCGGCTCGCGCGCGCTCACGGGCGAATGCCAACGGATTTTAACTTTACTCCCCCTCATAGCATCACCCCGTGCATTCGCACTTAACCATGTTCACCCTCGGGGAAATGCTTGGGAGTTTTTTCTAAAATAGGGACCGTGCACGAGACAATTTTATGATCAGATATGCCATCGAGTACTGTTGTTTTTGTTTGTTCGGCTGGAAAGTGTTCACTGAGGAATATGAGATCAAGTATGCTAGATGATGATCCTTGGATGCGTGTTCGCTGGTGAATTGCTTGATAAAGATTAAAACGGAACATTATGTCGAATACTGCATCGGAAGATGAGGACAAAAATTCTGAATTTGACCAGTCAACATCTGGCAGATTTAGGTCGCCTACTAAGATAAGCCTTCCGTTTTGCACATGACTTTGCAAATAGCTATAGAGTATGTCCATGGCGTCACAGTTGGCTGTAGGGCTTCGGTAGACGCATCCTATCACTATGGGGCATGCGCCAAATAGCAACTTGCAGAATACGGCCTCGACGTACGCTAAAAGGTATGCCTTTTTTAATCACGATAGCTACACCCCCTCCACGCGTTGCCCGGTCCCTTCGTATAATAGTGTAGTTCGGAGGGATTTTCTTTACTGACCAGAAATTACGTTTTTCAGATTACAGTCGTGCGTGCGTGCTTGTGTCTGTGTGTGCGTGTTTAATTGTTTGTTTGTTTGTTTGTTTGCTTGTTTGTTTGTTTGTTTGTTTGTTTGTTTGTTTGTTTGTTTGTTTGTTTGTTCAGAAACGCAAGCAAAGAAGCTAAAATCGGCACTAGGGAAATGAAATGAACATGGCGTGTTAACATCAGATCAGTGCAAAAATTAGGAAGGTTTGTTTCTTCCTCATCCTACATCAACGATAATTTCTCTGCAGTCGAATATACGTGCACATTTCTAAGCACTAATTCTCTCCTCCATTTTCGAGATTTCATCTAAACTGATCCTTATCACGTCAAAATGGGATTCGGCTGGGCCTCACACACGTTGGACAATTTTAGAACAGGACATGACATTTGTGCCGTGCGGATGTTCGGCTGATGACGATAGATGGCTATGCCCTCTGTTCACCTCGCATAATTCCCCTGCCTCTCTCCTGGTTTGTTGCATTCAAACGATGTCTAACTGAGAACAAAACAAATACAGTAGACTCTCGATAAACGTAACTTCAAGGTACCAAAAAAATTTGTTCTGTTTAACAGAAGTTTCGTTTACTGAGATAGATGCGTGAAAGTGCAAATTTTTGTGCGTACACACTCTTAATACCATTTCTTGAAACTCAAAGCCCTGGAAGGGGAATGTAGCTGATAGTTTTTCAGGACGCAAGAAAACTACACGAGATTTAGACACAGCACTCATAAAGTTGATTTGGCAACAGTGAGTCGCTGTGCACTACAAAATGCATCAATTATTTTTGTTTGAGTCCTTGCAACTGCATCTTCATGCAGGCTAGAGGCGTCAACTTCGCGAATCCTTATGAGCCACCGTATTTAGAAGATGGCAACGCGGTAATGAAGCGGGAATAGCACCACGATGACACGAACGAGGAGGCAGGAGCTGAGCCCTGTAACCTCGGCGTCTTGAATAGAGACCGAACGACTGAAACAAAAACTGCGATGTTACATTCGTTGCGCTAACGCGGCTGATCCGTAATGAGACGAGGCTTACGACGCCAACGAGGCTAAAAAAAACCATGGAGGAACAAAAAACAAAAACAAAAACGAAACAGCCGAAACGTAAAATGCTGATTCTCATGCCAATGGGTTTCACAAAGAGTTCCATTTCTGGTTCCGTTTACACGGTGACGTGTTAATTTCAGTTCCGATTAGCGAGAGTTTTTTTACGTTAGCTGAATACAAAACCAACCAACTTACCGGCTACTGTTCTGTTTAAGCGATATCTGTTTATCGAGATTCTACTGTATTTCTTTTTTTCTTGAGTAAGGTAACGCTAATCGTGTGTGTGTATGTATATATTGTCTCAAGGAGAGGCAGACGTGACCTATAATGGCAGCTTGTTCACCCGTCTTCGAGAAAGATGACGCACACGGCTGCACACATCGTGCAGAGATAGCGGCCACACATTAAAATTCACCTCATCATCTAACGCGATTTGTGTCGCCTTCATCCTGCCGGCGCCTGAGGAAAGCGCGTTCGCTGTTTAGGACAACGTCGGTCCGAAATTACCAGACATCGCTCCATTGCGCAATGCAGAAGCCTTGCTTTCAAGAGTCGCAGTATAAAATAAAGTAAGAGTTCGTTCAAGCTTGACGTGCATGCTGTCTGCACGCTGCAATCAGTAGCGGTTCAGGCAGCTAGCAAATAAATATAAAAAAGAATAAAACATGGAAGCCGTACAGTGGAGATTTCTCAGTCAAAACGTCCACTAATCAAGCGAATGCAGCACAAACTTCGTCAGCGCGCCTATTTAAGTTAGCGCAGGCCAAAAAAAGAAAAAAAAAACAGCCTGTCGAAAGAGATTTTTCTGCCTAAACAGTGCTGACTTTCAAAGTGAAGCCATAAAAGAAAACTTGATATCAAAAGCGGACGCTTTCTTTCGCTCCGTCGAGCCCGTAAACTAATTACGAAAACATATCTATCCTAAAAATTGAAATATCGTGCGTGGCACCGCCTTGGCAGTCATAAATTAGATTTTATGCGCCACACGAGGAAAAACAGAACGAACTAAAAAGACGTGATTTTGCACCCTTACGGGCAGGGCCGCGCAGTTTGACATGCTGAGGCGTTTCACAATCACATTAGGGTGGAACATGCACGGAGACCCCCTTAATGATCCTGCTTGAAGTGGCTGGTAATAGGAGAAATAAGCGTGCGATTTTTTATTGCGAATGGGTTCTGGCTGGTATATGTTGGCATCGCTTGATTTTTTTTTTTTTTGTTCTGAAGAGTAATTCAGCTCACAAATCGCAATAAGTGTATGGTTGAGGAAAAATGCTGAGAATGTCGCTTTCATTCAAACGCAAAAAAAAGAATTGCATTTCCTTAGTTCGCTATAATTAATCTACGAGAGCATTTTATGTTTTATCAACCCGTTTACCCCACACAGTTTGAAAACGACGTCAATTTGTTTGTTTTATGTTTTCTATTGCTGCCCGGGATCCGTCTACGTTCGGTTCGAGAAAATATCTCTCGCACGCGGGCACTGTAAAACATAGCACTTTGACCTCGGAACAATAACACAAAAACATGCAAAATTCCTGTTTGCTCGGTGTGCTTGACGCTGTGCAGTTTCGTTTCGAGCCGTGTCAAGTTGGACACGGCTCGTTTCGATATGCTCATACAGACTAACGCTGCAGGGAAAGGGCGCGGTTGTAACGAAATACTATCGACGCCATGTAAAGACTCACTTTCTACTTCTATATAAAAACAAACGAAAATTGACGGCGGGTAATGTCCATGCAATTGGACCCCTATATATATGCTCCCAGTTAGTTGAGAGAGCATTCGACGAATATCTTCTGAATACCTCTCGCGCTGTTTGTACCCTTGATGCAGAAAAAAAGAAGAATCCCTTCTTAAAAAAACGCAGAAAACATTGAATGAAAAAATAGTATGTAGACCGAAATGCAAAATTTGAGCTATGCGTGGAAGTGAGAGGACAGAAAGAGAAAGGGAAGCTAATGAAACCGCCAGATCGCACATATCCCACAACCCGGAACTGGTAGTTGCCGGACGAAGCAATGCACGATCCACATTTTAACAGCGAAGCTGTTTAGCGAATCGTACTTTTTCGTGTGCGCAGTTAAAAGTAGCAAGAGATTGACGAGCGCGCGCACGTAAGCGAGCCCCAAAAAGCCATTCCGTTTCTTGGCCAATCGCCTATGTGGGTGTGTGCGATCAGCAATGCCGGCATTCGAGATCTAATCGAAAGGCGTGGGTTCGGTCCCCACTCTGGGCGCATGTTTTTCTTTCTTTCTTTCTTCCTTATATTTAAAAAAAAAAATCTTAACTTCATTAACCGTAGTAAAACATAGAGCCTAACCACACCCCTATGCCTTCTTTGGCGTTGTAGACTGCCGACCTATGTTTCTGTATTTTCTCAACGAGCCCCTCATTTCCTTACTATATATATATATATATATATATATATATATATATATATATATATATATATATATATATATATATATATATATATATATATATATATATATATATATATATATATATATATATATATATATATATATATATATATCTGTCCGTCCTTCTGTCCATCCGTCCGTCTGTCCATCCATCCAGCCATCTCTCTCTCTCTCTCTCTCTCTCTCTCTCTCTCGTCTGGCCCTCTGAGCCCAATCTTGGCATGCAGGTATGGAGTGCCGCCTGCTCCTGAAGTAACATACCTAATAAGCTACACTCGGAAGGCTCACCGTTGCTAGGTAGGCTCTGAGGGACACAAACAGCAGTCCCTCACCAGAGAAGTATCTGGCCACCCTGGAGTTGTAGCTGGCCGCCAACTCCCGTGACTTGACCAACTCAACTCCCGGCCCTCACTTCCCAGCAGCTGTAGAGCACCTGTCTACGGCGGCGGTCAGAACAGCGATGCAGCAGACGGTGCTAAGAATGTCTGGGTCCTGACAGGCCGCCTTTGGAATTTGACCCTGGCAACGTTCAATGCACGCACTCCGTTTAGTGAGGGAAGCTTGGCTGCATTACAGGAGGAGCTCTCGAACATAAGTGGGATATTATAGGGTTAAGAGAAGTTAGAAGGACGGGGGCAAGCTTCATGGAGCTCACTAGCGTGCATGTTTTGTGCTATAGTGGACTCCAAGAGAAGAAAGAACACGGAATGGTATTTTTAATCCACAAAGAAATAGCAGGAAACGTGGAGGCGTTTTTCGCCATTAGCAAGAGAGTAGCGGCTGTTGCTGTTGCGTTCAAGCTAAAAAACGATACAGGTTAAAGATAGTCCAGGCCTACACGCCAACAACCAACTATGATGATGAAGCTGTAGACAGCTTCTACGAGGACGTTGAACCATCAATGAAGAAGGGAACAACATTGTTTTCGATTGTGATGGGTCACTTTCACACTAAGGTCGGTAAGAAGCAAATGGGAGAAAGGTCAGTGGGAAACTTTGGAATAGACAATTGTAACAGTCGAGGTGGGATTTGTAGACCGAAATAACCTGAGGTTGATGAACAGATTCTTCGACAAACGAAATAATAGGAAATGGACATGCAGAAGCCGCGATGGTACATTAAAAAAAGAAAATTGACTTCATTGTAAGGGAGAATTCAGGTATCGTGAAAGACATAGAGGTGCTAAGTAAGCTTCGAAGCAGCGATCATAGGATGGTTAGATGCAAGCTAAGACTGAATCTCAGAAGGGAAAGAAGGAAACTCGTGAGAACTAAGAAACCCCCCATAGAGAAGCGGCGCCATCGCAAGAGTTTTAAAATAAGTCTTCAAAACAAATTCGCTGTTTAAACGAGCTGTGTTGAGCGGGAAAAAAAGCGAACGAAAACAAAGGTAGACGAGACAGCTGTGGGGGTACATGTGAAATGTTTTAGGTATGTATTCGGCGCGACGGAAAACTGTGCGACAGACAGACAGCATGCCGGAAACGACACAATCGAACGAGGTGTTGCATCGAAATAAAAATAAACTGATCCCTTAAGTGGTTAACTGGATCCGCTCCTGAAGAGATGCGCAGAATTTTCCAGGCATGGCGAATAACAACCGGAGCTTGTGAAGACATGTATATGTCCCCCATCCCCCGCCCCCTTTACACACACTATCTCGATCCATCACCACGAGACATAGCCAGAGACTCGAGTTGCATGATTTGGCTGTGTGCCTGAAAAACTTGGTGTACCTGCTTTATTGCATTTTAACGTTTTGCATAGATTGATGGTAAGTTGTATTGCCTGGAAATAGCCAGTCTCAGCCCCTATCCCCCATGCTAGCGTGATAGGTAATAACTTCCACGCTGTTGCTCTCATCCCATTCTGTCTGTGCCCCTTCGGGTTTTTCGAAGGAAGCAGATTTGATAACGACCAAAGTTTTTTTCTTATATTTGGTTATATTGCTCCATTTTGAGCATGATTTCACGATGACTGAGTGGAGCAGTCGCAACTACATGGTTCAGGAAGCAGCAATATATGCAGCAGACCTGTGATCGTACAAACTAAGCTGTCCAGCTGCTTCCTCTTCTAACTTTGCTTCCGCGCGTTTCATCGTATCCGCTAGCCGTTGGTCGTGCACCTCGGCACGATGCCACCTTCACGTGACCTCAACTGCTTTCATGTTCGACACCCTGACCCCTTTCTTCACTTTAACGTGCCTATCTTATCTCTTCACCCTCTTTTCTCATACAGTTATCTCACGCTCTACCTACCGTGCGTCCTTTCGATCTGAACTAGAGCATCCTTCTTTTTATTGCCGTATCCCACACTGCTGGCTTCTCAACCTGGAATTCCTAGAATGAGATAGTTCTCTTTCTGCCTTGCATTGCTCTCACGGACAATGCTTGGTTTAGTTCTATGTTCTACGTAAAGTTTCGACTGGAGCCCCGGGAGTGTGAGCTCTTGGACAGTCGACTAGTTTGATGATAAGTTATGTCAATTTATCCTGAAATCGGAAACGTCAAGCCAATCTTAGCGCTGTTTAATCGCATCACGTTCTTGTAACAGGCTGTGAATTTTTGATAAATCTTCAACGATTGAGGTACGGCGCCCTTAAAGCCGTCTTGGGAAGACGGTAAATTTTGCATCGTGAGAAGAACATGCGGCACTTGAGAATATGCGATTACCACCGTTAACAATGACAACAAAAATGTAACGCCAACAGCAGTTGAATACCGTCGTAATAATTGTGAAAAAGAACTCTAATAGCCAATCGTAATACTTTATGCGGAAACCGGAGCAGTTGGGTGAAGGGCGCGTGCATTTACAAACGGCGCAATGAGTCAAGATGGCGGACAGGAGGAACCAGCCAGATTCGCCCCCTTCCTTCCCATTTCTCCTCGCTGACGTCAAGGCCCGCGGAGGCTAATTCGTAAGGTCCTTCTGGGATTATGACATTTCCCCTGTTGGAGACGCAGCCCTGACAAGTTAGAAAGCTTTGGGTCACTGTGTGGCCCAAAGCTAGCTCGAGTTGTGCGCTCGAGTTCGCCACTCGAGTTGTGCGAACCCGCTGAACACGGGTAACAGGTCGGTAAATGACATACTCCAAACTACTCAGACGGTCAAGGGCTACGAACGGGCCAACGCAATGTGAAAGCAGTTTTCGCATACTCCCCGCTAGCGAGTACGGGCCTCTAGAGACACAACGAGGTCTCCTTGTGAATGCAGAACTTCCCAGTGTCGGCTGTCGGGGCAGCGTTTCTACCGGTCTCGTGATGCCAGTACGCACAGATGGGTGAGTGTGGAACTTCTACAGCAAGGCAAAGGTTTTTGCATACGCAGGGACGCAACCTATACTACGCTTGAGCGTTTGATTAAAACAGCAACGAGTAAGCTCGACTTGTTTCTGCGGACCTTTGTGATGCGCACTACGTGATATGATTGATGGATAGGTTTCACACGACAACATTGCGCGTCCGCTGAAAAGCTCGAAAGACCATTCCCTCCAGGCAGCGCTTTATTTTAAAATTCACCTCCAAAGGTTTGGAATCACATACAGTGAAAGAAAAAAAAAACCCTCTCCTAGGTTTAAATTGATGGCTTCTGTCTTCCTGATGATGCGTCGGTTTCTTGAAATTTAAATAATTAGTATTTCATTAGCGTCATACCCAGCTCAAATCTACGTACATCCAACGTTGAAGTTTGGTGTATACGTGCGCCTCTGATCTGCCTTTATTACTTACCTTGCTGTAGTTGCTCTGTTTTTAATTCTAAAGCCAGAACTTTTTGTGCCTCACGTTGTCTCCGTATTACATTTGTTCAACGATGTGGAGAACCCCTGTGAAAATTTGTTTTTTTATTCCGTGGAACGCTGATGTCGAAAGGGCTGCTCCATGACTGTAAGTCAGCGCGAGTGGCTTCGATATTCAAGTAAGGAAACCAGTCACTGCCCCAAAATTAGCCCTTCATCTCATTATTTTAATCATCACGCTGTAAGTTAATTAGACGCATTGTAGCTAACCGAGACTTGAATATTTGTGAGAACATGCAATATAAACACTTTGCAACATGGCTTCAGAAAAGTATTTCCGACAGTAACGAAGTTAGTAAAAATAACTCATTCAGTCGAACGGATTTTTTCTTTCGCGTCTTCAGCAAAGCGTTTGACGAAGTTCCGAGAAAGAAAAATTTGTCAAAATAGGATCAGTGGGCCATATATCTATATATATATATATATATATATATATATATATATATATATATATATATATATATATATATATATTTCCCTTTCTATTTGTTTTTTTACTGTACATCAGTGAAACTGAATTTCGTGTTCCCGGCGTTCATATGAACGGTTCGGGAAGTTGTTTCATTTAATAATGACCATGATGAGCTTAACGTTAGTTTAAATAAAATACTGTGCTGGCGCAGTAGTTGTGGAATAGGGTTCAATACTGACAAAGCTCTTGTTGTAACGCCGAAACAGCGCCCGTTCAATTCACGTACACTCTAGAATAATCTTTTTTAATACAAGTAACTATTAACAGGTGTCTAGGCGTTATCTACAATATTCTGCAATATCTACAATATTATCTGCAATATTCACTCTTCTACATGTCGCGAGCTATGCTTCTTGAGGCATTCCCGAAAGGTAAAATTGCTCGGCTATCATTTATTAACTTCATTTAAGCCTAAATATGCCCGTTATTCCTTCTCGAGATCTATCATTAAAAGAACTCAAACGAACTGAACAGAAGTTTGTTGGGTTATTTATTATACATTTGCTATTATCCACCGTGGGAGCTAACCGTACTTGATCCCTTCAACTATGAAGAAAAAGCTCCGCCGTAACTTCCCCGCCAAGCTTTTTAATGACTAACCACCCACTGATACCCTACCGAAATTATCAGTTTTATTGACTGACGGTTCACCCACGAAATACTTCCAAAACTCATTAGTCTAGAACTGATTCTTTTTAAATTTTCCTTCTTTCCGTGCGCTATACCGGAGCGGAACTCATTAACAGTACCCATGTCTGTTGAGTGATTATGCTGAACGTTCTGCTTTATTGTAAATCATTTTTTTCTTCTTACTTTGCTTTGTTATGCTCCCCAGACCTGCAGTGACTGCATACCGCAAGTACGCAATGAATAAAAAAATATTTTGGCCAGAACTACCTTAAAGAGAATCTTCATACAGTGAGTTGCATTCGCCGCTGAATCGTCGCCGGCGAGTTTTATTTTCAGGCGAATGGATGTGGTCGACCGGATCTGTGTGGTTTAAACCAACCGAACGTAGCGGTGGACGTCATGAGAGCAGGGTTTGTTTGTTTTGTTTTTGGCGAAACTGTGTGCGAAAATTGTACTTTTTTATCTGTTGTTTTATTCTCCCTTGACCTCTTTGTCTCTTATACAGTTTTTGGCATTGTTTTTTTTTGTTCAGGTAATCCCAATCCGTCGCTATTTCTTAAATTCAAAGCACGCCGATTTCCCATTTGTGCTATGCCCTAAATCTGCCCAAGGCTATTGCGCTAGGAAGTGTTGGCGTGAATGAAGCGTGCTGCCGGTGGCAGTAGTTTGGAAGTATTTTAACCCTATATGCATTTTATGGAAGGGAAGGTACATTGATGACATTAGTGTGTTTTCCGGGCCACGAAAAAACATGTAGATCGAAAATTGCGGATTAAAATTTCGTCATACCGCCAACACCCAAGGGTTCCAGCCAAAAAATACTACGCAATTAAATGCGCAAAAGCGAAAAAGATAATGCAGTACAAAGCATTGATATATTGCGTGCCTATCAATTACTGGACATCGTGCCATCTATGCCGGTTGAGCTCACAGCCGTCTGGGGTGGCCTACAGGTGCTAACGCCGGACTTTCTCCGAGCCTGGAATAGAGGTTACACTCTATAAATATACTATAGAGCGTATTTCAACAAAAAAAGCCATGCTGTATCCGAAGTTGAAAATAAAACACGAGCAAAAATGAGCAAGGTTAATGCTACATGGTGATGACAAACTGTAATTGCCTACATACTAAGTGGAAAAAAAAAGTCACAGGAGTTAATTTACCGAACAACGATGTGAAACGCGAGAGTTTGCTGCCTCAAAATATTATAAACCATGTGCTCAGAAAAATGTTTCTTTGAAAAACGTTCGCTTTAACCTTTTGTTTACTTGGTGTCTGAAAACGTCTAATTAGTCTGGCGTCGTCGGGACACTGCTTCGCTGCAGAAGTTCCCTTCCTTGTGTAGAAAGCAAAACAAAGGTTCGAACACAGTCATGAAAAAGAATCTTTACAAAGCGGCATATCCTGTTGAAGTTATATTTGATCAGCCAAGCGTAAATGCGTGAATGGATGAGTGCTTTGTGACCGAGACGCCCGTAACCTCTGTGTGGCTTTGTGTGGCTGTAAAAAGTTGCAATTAGAAAAAACAAACGAAAAGAAAACTAAAAGAACAATTTCACTAGTAAAATAAAACTTCTGCCTTTTTGTATCTCGACGCAAATTATCGCTAGTCCGTTACGTGATAAACAATGACGCCGTTTATTGCCTCGTTGATTTATGATAAAGGGGTCGTCGAATGCTCATTCTCGCGAGATTAGGTAGTTTTTGGTCCCACTCTTTGCACATGTGCGTTCCGCCAGTTCTTTGTACCGATTAGTTCTGCAGTGTATTGTACGTTTTTATACAACTGCAGAGCAGGGTAAATTTGCTGTACACACAAAAATGAAAATGGAATAAACAACAACGCTCTCACAGATTTTGGTCATCTGATGCGTGGATTACAGCCTCAAAAGACAATGTTATTTTGCCCCTAACTAGGTATCGTAAATTTTACTACGTTGAGTTACAAAATATCCGAAACATGCTATGGACGTTGACGTATTTCCTCCACCTTGATGTAATTTTATAGGAGCGGCACGTACTTACATCGACAGCATAAACGAAACGTAAACGCCATAGCAAGTTTAGAGGTTATATTTTTAGCGCCCTTATGTTAACAGTTTTGGTGCCTATGATGTCGAAACTTCAGCGGAAATAAGGTTTCATGTTGGGAGCACCTATACGTTACTCCACAGAATTACAAGAATTCGTCGCTGCACCACGTGTGTCATTTTTATTTTTTGGCTTCCATTATACTAAACGTTAGCTTTTCTTTGCCTCAGCTCGCACGTTTTATTTGGAGGATGGCCTCGGGAGACAAAGAAATGGCTGTCGTACGTTCTAATCGGCTGGACGGCCTCATTCCTGAGCGTAAAATGGGGTCAACGATCGCGGGAGCGCCATTATCTTAGTACACTGTAGTTCGTGTAACACTAGCTCTGAAAACGTGCTTGTAAGAATTGCACCGCCGCTGTCCTGCAGGCCTTCATAAAGACGACTGGCACTTGAGCACCTCGAGGCGTCTCTGTAGTCTCAGAGCATCGGCGGGCGCCTTCTGGCACAGAGTCACACGAAACAAAAGCTGTGTAGCGTAGGGGGCCTTGTAGCTGGGCTAGTTGTTCATTGCATTATGTGTGAGTGCGTGTCGGACAGGGGTAGTGTTAAGAATGTAAATGTTCCCTTTATTGTAATTATGGCTCTGTGTTAATGCGCGCGTGCGTGTGTGCGTGTGTACGTGCGTGCGTGCGTGTATGTGTGTGTATGTGCGTGTGTGCATGTGTGTGTATGTGCACGCGTGTGCGTGTGCACGCGTGTGCATGTTTGTGTGTGCGTGTGTTTGTGCGTCTTCGTGTGTGTGTGTGCGCGAGTGTGTGTGTGTATGTATGTGTGCGCGCATGTGTGCGTTTGTGTGTGTGCGCGTGTGTGTTTGTGCGTTTCTGCGTATGTGTTCGTGTGAGCGTGAACTCCACATCACTTATCATTTTCGTCCCCCATCTCACGCAGAAAGTCAGGCGGCTGGCTCCTCAATTAATGAACACTGACCTGGGTCGCAAACATCTTCTAATTAGCCTACCAGATTGAAGACTAGGCTGCGTAATCCGTAATCTGAGTTCTACAGGTCGAGGCACATTTAGCGATAAAAGCGCAGGTGTTACTTCCGCGGACCACCCTACACGCCGAATTATCGAAGTCGGCAATGACGACTCACTAGCAAATCCACGGGGTAAATATAAAGGATTGGTAGCCTGTTTAACCTGTACAGTGCGGGCGGGAACATGCAAAAAAGCCGATACTAACCACAAAACAAAATATTAAAGCGAAATTTTAAATGCTGAGCTAGCAGTAAAACACACAGCAAATCAGTCTGACGTCATCGGGGCAGTCGGTGCGGCGGCCGGGAACGGGGCGTGGTGCTTTCTCTTTTGTTGATTGCAAATAAACGTTGGGTCTCCGCTAATTTGTCAAACGATAAATGTCACCAGTTTAACTGCACAATGCAACCCTAAAAAGGTTCTGACAGATTCACTCTACTGTCCGTGTAAGCGTCTCTCCATCTCCATCTCTAACCGTGTAGCCATACCGCGTTGAAGAACAGAAAGGTGGAACACTTTTACTCTCTTTTTTTTTTGAAAAAAAGGCTTAGTGGCGTGTGGCTTGGCACTCCCACCACCCCGCCGTTTTGCTCAATCAAGTTTGTATTTTCTCCTTTTCCTCCTTGTATGCTAGTCGGGGCGGTGATACGTCTTCCCCCGTACACGCTAGACGAACCGAACGGCCCAACCACATGCACGCGTAAAATCGCCGTACTCGCGCAACGACATACGCCCGCGGCGACGTACGCCGCTGCCTTTACCCCGGCCGACGATGTCGGAGAGGGCGAGTTACCACATATCGCCGCAACGCGCGCGTAAACCAATGCGCCACACAGTGTGCATAGACTACCCCAGCCTCGGCGTTGTTGCGGCAAGTTCAACTATACATTTGAACTGAAATAAAGCAAATAGTTGCTATTTTAAGAAAATTGCGTACATTTAATACAGAAAGAACTAACATTGGGACATTGAAAAACGCTAAGTTTTAGTATGCCTACTTGGCCTGCACAAAACTCTCTGCCAGATTTGGCGTAAACTGCCTTGCTCTCATAGTCGCTCGTTGCCTCGCGCGCTTTCTCTCGTTGTCTGCTGTCTGTATTTTACAAATTAGTTAGTTTTATCGCATAATAATAGTTACGTTGGCTCATTTATCAATTAGCTCGCTTGTTATGCGATTTTACCACCAGATAACATGACCGCCAAAGGCTGACGCCAACACCGTGCGCCCGAAAGTTTGCGTCGATGTCTGTCTGGCTCTGATTCGGCGTAGCAGGCGCGAAGCAATGTATTCAGCGTACGCTGGATGGAGTACGCCGGTTCCTTATGCGCTTACGCTGATTTGCGTCCTTGCGCGAGTAAGTCGGTTTTACGCGTGCTTGTGGTTGGGCCTTAAGAGTCGTAGAAAAACGGAGCGAGAAGAAAAACGCCGTCAGGAATCTAACTCAAAGGGTCGTTATCGCCATTGCGCGGATGAACGAAACTATTTGGAGAGGCACCGCCAGCATGGACGACTCGTTCCTGATAACAGGAGTCCCATCGTAACGAGAAAAAAAAGTCTATACATGTCAAACTAGTGATTAGCGCGAATGAGTAATTTAGTCCATGGTCGCAGCGAATCCAGGCAGATAAATTAGATAAAATTACGATACAAAAATATGGCTTAACGAAGATAAACACTTTTAGGTTCACCGACTAAAGGCGCGAACGGCAAGCGGTCCCCTGAAGGCTTGCCTTGAATAAAATATTACAAAAGAGATGGACGAATTTAAGCAATGGCTAGGCGTGTGGTTGTTCCTTTGTTGGCCGAAAATAAGTCCCCGTAAATGTTTAATAAAGTCATTTACATCTTTCAGCGATGGTAGTTGGGCAGCTGTGCGGTAAGTAACCATCCTTGAGAGGGAGGGAGGGGGAAAATTGTACTTGTCGGAGCTGTGTTATAAAAAGAAGTTTCACAAAGCGTCGCAACAAGGCAAACACAAGCGATAAGACTTGTAAAGTAATCCCAATCGGTGCATATAAGCCAGCATGATGGAATGAGTCGTTATTTAACCAAGTACTTACGATTGCCAATACGCCAGCGACAGTGGTAGCGACCTTGTAAGGACTGTTGCTCTTGCGTCGCTCTTCAATTCTTGCTAAGTTATCCATTTTTTAGTTGCACGGCTAGAGCGTTCAGTCAGGTGGGGGAGTTGGCAAACGATCGCCTGACGACACTGACCACACTTCTTGAGCACGAAACTAAAGCGCCACTGCTTGTGTTGGAGGCCGGCCTACGGTGGCAAGGATCTTCGGACACCAGGAGGCGATGGAAGTTTAGGTCTACTCCGAGTTTATCGCGCAGGTAGGGCCAGCTTTCATGACGACCTTGCTCTAGAAAAACAAAGGAATGAGTGGCTGGATGTACTGGTCAAGAACCACGATGTTGTTGAGATGTCCTTGTCATGTGTCACGTCCGCATTCCTCTGATGTCAGTGCTGGAGTCGCGTATCTCCTAGGCCCAGCTCGTCGAGGAACGTCTTCCACAGCGCCACACCTCACTCTCGGACTGAGCCATTCGGGCGCCCACCGCTACGCAACCGCTTTATCGCGGAATGGGCGGCTGTTGCCCAGATAACGCAGCGACGCAGCGAATAACTCCGCCCGCTACCTGCGTAGAGATTCTCACGTGTCTTCATGCAGAGCTCTTATCGAGCGCTTTGCGATAAGATAAGCCACCCCATAGAAAATGTTGGAGTGCCTCACGGCTTTGTGGACGGAGTGCTGCGCTAACGGCGTTCGAGAACGGAGGCCGTGGTATGTTTGACATCCGGGGATTGAACGTGCACACGTATCCAAGAGTCCGATAGCAATGGTTGTCTAGTCGAAGTGACAGAAAGTTCGAGGTCAGCAGCGCCTGATTATCGTCGGCTCCGTCGCCCTCGAGAATGCAACTGCGGCCGTTCAAGCACGTACGACTCAAATGTCGACAGTATGAATACAATAGAGTGCAGCTTCGGGTACGAAACATGAGGAATAGTGTTCAGTAAGCGAACTTGTCTCCATATGCTGCCCTGTACTGATGCACGCACCACTGCACACTTAGAGACAAAAACTGTGGCGTTGCTCGTTTAGGATCTTGGATACCGCATGCGGTGCTCGTAGAGCTTTCAGCGAGTTTTTCGAGCTCACGAACGCTTCTCCAGTGCAGTACAAAGTAACCTGAAGCATTGCATGCTTGGCTTCAAAATTACCATATTTTTGCGATTATAAGGCCCCACCGGTTCTCCCCTACTTTCGGGGAAAAAAATGGAAAAAAGTTTGCATGCGAATCTAAACGCCCCATTTCTACGCAACCACCACAAGGACAAAGTGGATTTCAAATGCGTGGAAGCGGGCCCAAGTTGACGTTTTGCCTAAGTAATTTATGAAGTTTTCAATAAAAACACTTCAGCGGAACGAAAGGCGACCTGCCGGCGAATACGGAGATCCGTGGCCCAAGCGGACCAACGGACTCGAATGACAGTTAGGGTGACTGAGTATCAGACGTAAGCAGTGGGTTTACTGTCGGTGCCTATTTCTCTAGCGAATGTTTGCCAAATAAAACGTTATTTCTTGCGACTGCCTCGCCGAGATACGGCCGCGGAAAAAAGTGGCGGGGGGGGGGGGGGGGAAGGAGCGCTAGTTTAGGTTTTCCGAATCTAAGCACCGCTTCACTGTGGGCATTATGATCGAAAAAAGGGGGTGCTTAGAATCGAGTAAATACGGTATATCCGCATATGTTCTTTGTCCCTGTTTCTCTTGTACAAATATAGCATGGCCTGCGTGTGACGTCACCACGGCGCCCTCTCTTGTGCACTGCTCTCAGCTTTTTCAGGGCTGCTCGAGATAAGAGCGGCAGACAGGTTCACAGCCTTCAAGCGTTCATGCGCTGCACCAACCTGGCAGCGACAGTGACGTCAGTGCAAGCTCTCTATAGCTGGCTTCCCGCCATTTGTGTGCTGCGAAATTATGTCGCCAACTCCGTGAGTGCAAGGCGTGAGGCCATGTTAGTGAACAGGCACACTCCCCGCCCATACAATCCTGTTCACTCGGAAAATTATATTACATGCGTGCCTTTGCTGTAGGTGCTGCCTGAAGGGAATCACAGGTGCTGCTTGTTTTGTATACTGACATTATGAGCGCTTGCGCAAAATATCTAGAAACAAGAATTGGTCGATTAATTGTAGGTTTTAACGCGCTGACGCAACGCAGGCGGTGAGGCGCGCCGTAGTGGATGGCTCCGCCTTAATTGTGACCACCTGGGGATCTTTAACCTGCGCCGACATCTCGTAGACACGAGCGCTTTTGCTTTTCGCATCCATCAAAAAAGCTGCCTCCGCGGCTGGGAATCGAACCCGCGACCTCGTGCTCAGCAGCGCAACGCCGTAGCCACTGAGCCACCGCGGCGGGTAAAGCTAGAAGTGATATTTCTCTCTTATGTATATATATATATATATATATATATATATATATATATATATATATATATATATATATATATATATATATATATATATATATATAGGGAGTAGTAGAACTTTGAAGATGGTAGAGAACACAAGAGAAGAAAAACTTCGAACAAGGTAAAAGCACGATTGTGGCCTACGTTTCAGCAAAGAGGCCCTGAGGAAAGCAAGTTCTCTTTGCTGAAACGTAGGCCACAATCGTGCTTTTACCTTGTTCGAAGTTTTTCTTCTCTTGTATATATATATATATATATATATATATATATATATATATATCAATGTTGCAGTCGTCATTGCCAGTGCTATTCGGCTTTTTTCGAAATATTTAATAGGGCCGAATGACGTGTGCTTGTCACGTTTCTTTGATTCATTGATAAATAAGCGAAAATATAAGTCGAGAAAAAATCCGCCGTTTTCCGGGAGCGGGACTCGAACCCACATCTCCGCATAACCGGTGCGGTGCGTTCACCATTACGCTATCCCCACAGCGGCTTCTCTCTCGACTTTAAAGCGGGGGTTTATATTTACAAGAGCTCTGAGGCCGGTCAACTAGCGCCGCCCCTCGACTACCGCGGGAGACGTAGAACGTCTTCTTTCCCAGCGGCCGCCACGTAGAACGTGGTCGGAGGTCGGGGTTAGCAATTGGCATATCCGAACTGCTGGAGCCAGTGCCTCGTAATGCATGTAGCAGAACAGAGAGATACGGGACGAGGGACTCGGTAAAGATACATATCAATGTTGCAGTCGTCATTGCCAGTGCTATTCGGCTTTTTTCGAAATATTTAATAGGGCCGAATGACGTGTGCTTGTCACGTTTCTTTGATTCATTGATAAATAAGCGAAAATATAAGTCGAGAAAAAATCCGCCGTTTTCCGGGAGCGGGACTCGAACCCACATCTCCGCATAACCGGTGCGGTGCGTTCACCATTACGCTATCCCCACAGCGGCTTCTCTCTCGACTTTAAAGCGGGGGTTTATATTTACAAGAGCTCTGAGGCCGGTCAACTAGCGCCGCCCCTCGACTACCGCGGGAGACGTAGAACGTCTTCTTTCCCAGCGGCCGCCACGTAGAACGTGGTCGGAGGTCGGGGTTAGCAATTGGCATATCCGAACTGCTGGAGCCAGTGCCTCGTAATGCATGTAGCAGAACAGAGAGATACGGGACGAGGGACTCGGTAAAGATACATATCAATGTTGCAGTCGTCATTGCCAGTGCTATTCGGCTTTTTTCGAAATATTTAATAGGGCCGAATGACGTGTGCTTGTCACGTTTCTTTGATTCATTGATAAATAAGCGAAAATATAAGTCGAGAAAAAATCCGCCGTTTTCCGGGAGCGGGACTCGAACCCACATCTCCGCATAACCGGTGCGGTGCGTTCACCATTACGCTATCCCCACAGCGGCTTCTCTCTCGACTTTAAAGCGGGGGTTTATATTTACAAGAGCTCTGAGGCCGGTCAACTAGCGCCGCCCCTCGACTACCGCGGGAGACGTAGAACGTCTTCTTTCCCAGCGGCCGCCACGTAGAACGTGGTCGGAGGTCGGGGTTAGCAATTGGCATATCCGAACTGCTGGAGCCATATATATATATATATATATATATATATATATATATGCAAAAAGGGGGGGAGCCGAGAAAAAATTATACTTCTGTTTGGCCACATGTATGCACACACACACCTTCAGGGCTTTTAATTGTTAGTACTTTTTACTAGGAAGGGTAAAGGTCATCCTTAACTTGGAGTAGTTATTCAATGAACGAGTCAATTCGAAGGCCCCCTTCGCGACAGTGCAAGAGACGCACAGCGATAGCTTTGCAGCCCTCACGGAGTCGCATTGGACAGGCATAGTGTCGTTTTGTGTTGTACTGCACCAACAAAGTGCCACTTCCCGTTGGCTTGAATCCACATCGTATTGCTTTGCATCGCCCAGTATCTCGCGTACAAGGCAAGGTTCACCGCACTGCAAAGTCAAAGGCGCACGTAGCTGCCTTATATCACTTTTTACGGTATGCGCCAACCGGCGGGGCCGAGCCAAAAGTCCTTACGGTGGACTGAGAATCACCGGTCGCCAGCTTGGCCCCAGACAGGGCCGTGCAACGGGAGTGTTGAAATGTACGCTACTATGGGCACGGCCGGTTTGGACGCGCTCGCGAACTCGCGAGCGCGTCCAGACCGGCCGTGCTATGGGAGGGGAATTCCCCGCCGCCGTGCCCTTCCAACGCCGTCTCGAATAACAGGCCTTCGCACAGAATGATAAACGCCGTGGTGAAAGACAGGTTTCGCGTTAACAGGTGGCAGCAGCTACCAGAGACTGAAATGACAGCTGGGTGACGTAGTTTGGTAACGTGCCACAATGCGTCTTAGTAATGTGCACACCAACCGGCCTTCCTTTTATAAAGATTCGCTGCATCAAATACAAAACCAAGCCATGTGTACTTAATTTTCCTCTCCCACCTATCTAAACTGTGCCTAACCGAAACCAAAGAGCAAACTATTATAAAAGATCTCTTACACATGAAGGTCCAACATGGTGTGACTGGGATGATGCTCAAAGTTCAACACAAACTTCTGACCTTGTTGCGCCCACAGCACGGTATTCGATTAGGAGTTTTAACGCGCCATCGCTGCACAGGCGATAAGGCGGGCCGTAGTGGGGGGCTCCGGATTAATTTCGGCCAACTGGAGAGAGAGAGAGAGAGAGAGAGAGAGAGAGAGAGAGAGAGAGAGAGAGAGAGAGAGAGAGAGAGAGAGAGAGAGAGAGAGAGACTTTAATGAATACTGGAGAGGTTAGCCCCACAAACGGCGGGGCTTGCTACTTCAGATGGGGGTGAACATAGTGAGGTGAAAAAAAAAATGAAGAGGGGAAGAAGTGCGCACCAACAATGAATAAGAGGGAGAAGAAAATAAAATCAGTTCGGAACATAGAAAAAATTTACAACACTAGGAGAAAAAATCTGAGGATCCCAAGTTTAAAGAACATCGGTTAGTCCCGTGTCAGACAGAAAAGTCCCTCGCTTTTCCACACACAAAAGTCCCACACAAAAGTCCCTTTGTCCCTCGCGCCGCGTCAGCGTGATTTTGCCACGGACCAAGAAAGTGACGCAGCTCTAAAGAGTGTCCTTGTAGCAGTCGCACTAGAGTTCTTTTAGCTGTTTCGCGTTGAGTTGTATGCTTCGGGCAGTAACACAAGACATACTGTATGTCATCTCTCACAGAGCACACAGAGCACAATGGCGAGTCCGCCCAGCCTATCTTAAAAAGAAAACTACCAGTGAAGGCAACGTTCAGGCGTAGTCGGTGAAGGACACCCTTAGTTTTCTTTTGCAGACCTCGCGGTAACTGGAAATTGCACTGAGGGTCAATCGCGTGCAGAGGCAAGGGTATCTTAAGAGGGTCCTGCCAAGCTGATAACTGCAGTTTCCATCCAAGCGCATTCCCGGCCGTACTTCCGTCTTGTCTGGAATACGGGATTCCAATAGACACAGGCAGATTGTGCGCCTCTTTCGCTGCTGCGTCAGAGATGACATTCCCCTGAATGCCGGAATGACCTGGTAGCCATTGAAGCGAGATGCGGTGCCCGTCTCGTAGCCCTAGTGTGTGCAATGCGTGTAGCTCACGCACAAGTTGGCTGCAGCGGTGGGATGGCTTCATCAGTGCTTCCAAGGCAGGCCGCGAGTCGGTAAAAATCACCCATTGTCGAGCGGGACTATTGGTGATGTGAAGGAGTGCCGCCCAATAGCAGTTAACTCAGTGAAGGTGGACGACGTCTTGTGACTGAGTTTTTCTCTCACAGTTAGTCCCACTGACGGAATCCAAATTCCAATGGCTGACGAGTCAGACTTCACGGATCCGTCTGTATATACCTGAACGTGGCCAAGATAACGCGAACTGATATGCTCCAGCGTGTAGTATCGCAAGGCTGGCTCAGGCAGAGATGATTTCTTGCCTATACCTGGTATGGTGAGGCCTATATCCCATGGTGCAGCTTTCCATGGCGGAAAGGCAGGCTTGCTTGGGCGTTCGAAGTTGGCCGGTAGGAGGCTCCGTACATGCGGGGAAGACACCTGTGCTAGAGGATGGTCAGCACACCGGGTTACGTGACGGAGGCTGGTGCGAAGGAACTCTTGGGCTTGGAGTGTCTGGGCGGACATACACCTTGCTTCGCAGAGAGTTTCATTCATGGATGTGCACCTTGGAAGGCCCAGGCAGATGCGCAGAACTTGAGCCTGTGCACACTCTATCACTCTAAAGTTTGTCTTAGACAAACCAATCAGCGCTGGGAGGCTGTACCGCAGAAGGCCAAGGAATAGTGCCTTATAAAGTCGTAGTAGCGAAGGCACTGAGCAGCCCCGTGTTTTTCCTGTCAGCATCCGGAAAATGGGCACAAATGAGTGCAGGCATTTTCTAAGGATACGGATATGGGGCGCCCAAGATAGTGAGCGATCTAATGTAACTCCGAGAAATTTATGGTTGTGAACGTACGGTATTTCTGTTTCATTTATGACCAGAGGATAGCGGAATAAATCCCGCCTCGTAAAGCCGACCGCGGCACACGTTTCGGGTGAAATTAGCAAGCCTCAGGTGCTAAGGTACTTTTGAATTGCAAGAAGAGCTTTCTGCAGTTTTGATCGTATATTTCTCCGGTTTTTGCCAGAAGCCCAGACACAGATGTCATCAGCATAGAGAGATATGCTAACACCTTGGGGTAGCACTTTCGTGATCCGGATGAGACAGATGCTAAACAGCACAGGGCTTAGGACTCCGCCTTGAGGGACGCCTTGTGTAATCTCATGCCGCCTTGTGTCGCCTTCCTTGATGGTCATATAGACGTACCGCTTATGCAAGTAGTTACAGAGCCAAGTGTGCATCCGCCCTCGTAGCCCTACAAACGCCATTTCCCATCGAACAGCTTCATGAGAAACGCTATCGAAAGCCACCTTGATGTCTAGGGACACAGCTACTGTTATCTTTTTCGCAGCCTTTTGCCGATGAATGTCCCTCACCAAAGCAATGACGTTGCCAACGCTGCTTCTTCCTTCTCTGAACCATGACATCCCTGGGGGATACACTTCTCTGTCCTCAAGATCCCAGACGAGTTGCTGCAGCACCATTTTCTCCAATACCTTCCCTATGCAGCTTAGTAAAGCAATAGGCCGGTAAGAGTTGATGTCGGTTGGCGGCTTTCCTGGTTTAAGGACCGGAACTAGGCGACCAAGTTTCCAGCTTGCTTCCACGCGGCCTGTCTCCCACGACTTGTTGTAGAAGGTAAGCAGTTGCCGGAGGGCGTTACCGCCGAGATGTCGCAAAGCTGAGTATGTAACGCCATCAGCGCCTGGCGAAGAAAGCAGGTTAACGGACGCTAACGCTGAGATAAGCTCGTGCATAGTGAATAATTCATCCGTGAGCGTAGCATTCGTACTGGAGAGCCAATCGGTCAGGACTTCTGAAATCATTGCAGAGCTCCGGGGAGCTGTAACCTTGGCGCAAAATTCGTCAGCTACGTCCAGTTCACTGACGCCACGCTGGAGAGCTATTGATGAGAACGGATGAGCTTGACTCGGTGTTGCTCTCAGGCTGCGGAAAACTTGCCAAATGCGAGTTAGCGGTTTGCGGGGATCAAGCTTGGAACAAAATTCTCTCCAACGTTGTCTTGCAAGCTTATTGAGGTGCTTCTGAATGCGCTTCTGGGCATGTCTTGAAGCTCGAATGTCATCTGGTGACAGTGTTTTTCTCGCACGGCGCTCTGCTCTCCTGCGAATCGCGCGAAGGCGTTCATACTCTCCGTCCACTGGTGCCCACGCCTTTGGCGCCAAGCTCCGCCGTGTTGACTGTGACTGGGCCCTGGCAATAGATTCCGCCAGCTCTTCGCTCGTAGACAATGCAGCAGCATTATCCTCCAGCATGTCTCGGAAAGTCGACCAGTTTACAGTCGACAGTGGCTGCTTGATGGTACCGCCGCGAACTCCTTCAATCATGGTGTACGTTGGGATATGGTCGCTGCCGAAGCTTTCAATGGCTGGGTACCAGGATGCGACAGTCAGCAGAGAAGTGGACACCATAGTCACATCTAACACGCTTGAAGCCCTGCCCCGAAAGAACGTGGGACAACCACTGTTGAGCACTGATAGTCCTGCTTGGCTGGCCACATCGAGCAGACGGTTTCCCCTTGGTGTCGTTTTAACACTGCCCCAAGCTGGATGGTGCGCGTTGAAGTCCCCCGTAAGCAAGTGCGGCGGCGGTGTAGTGTCCAAGAGGGCTTGCAGGCGCTTAACGCTGAACTTTGCCTTAGGTGCAATGTATCCTGCGATTACAGTGAAAGCCACCTGATTGTGCTTCACCGTTGCCGCGACATACTCATTCGAGTCATCTGGCTCAACATTATGCACTAGAAAAGTTAAGTCATTACGAATTGCAAGGAGCACTCTGCTGTTTTCTGAGCTCGTCAAAGACCGATGCAGAGAGTATCCCGAAAGGCGGACATCCCGACGCAGTCTGGGTTCTGAAATGGCGACGACTGGGAACCTGTGCTTATTGATGAGTTGCCTAAAGTCAGACAACCGAGATGATATTCCGCAGGCATTCCACTGAAACACTGTTGCCTGATTCCGAAGAGTTTGCATCGGCACCGTCATAGCACTCCTAATAGAAGTTACAGCCAGTTTCGAAGGAAGGGGGTAATGGTGTCAAGTAGAGTAAGGATAGCCCGAGTCACAGGAGACGTGAAAGGTGCTAGAACTGACCGTACGGCGTCAATGAGGAAGAGTATTGATGAGCCAGAGTTCGTAGATGGTTGCACGCTCTGCCGGCTCATGCGGTCTTGGCTGGCACGTGTCCAGGCGTGCTGCCGTGGGGCAGCAGGAGCGGTGGGAGGGGTTGAAACTTGCGGAACGTGATCAGGCGTCTGAGGTGGTAGCGGCGGGAACTCGGAGAAGTCAAAATCGGTGTTCTGACTTCGCCTCTCTTCTGTGGTTCTGGTGGTGTCGCGTCGCGTGGAGCGTTTCTTCGATGAGACCGCCGCCTTCGCTGCCTTGTAGTCCACTTTGTTTTGGCTCTTGTACCTATAGATGCTTCTTTCTTGTCGAAACGCCGGACAAAAGTTGAAGTCAGCCTCATGAGTCCTGCCACAGTTTGGACAGCGCTTCTCAGTTGAAGTACAGGCCTTCAGCTCCTGGTCGTCTCCACAGCGGGGGCAGCGCAATTTGCAAGCGCAAGCGCAATTTGCGCTTGCACGTTCCAGCGATATGACCGAAACGCTGACATCGCGTACACTGCACCGGCTTCTCTTCGTAGTCGTACACCTGGTGTCGAGTGTACCCCAGGATGACATATTCAGGTCTCGTGTCAGTGGCAGTGGCAGGAAACGCAGCTGCAAGTGCCCCAAAGCATGGGCTTACTGTGATCTTAAAGCCGCTGGATTCAAAAAATTATTACTCGCTTTATTCCACTGTTGCTGAAAGAAAGCCTGGAAGGCAAGGCAGCGGGCGGGGTGCTGCAGCTGCGACCAAATTACAGGCTCAATCTCATGGCTATAGACACAAGGAATGCCGACGCTACTGAACGCCTCCTGCAAATAACAGCGATCGGGGACATTCCCGTGCGTGCCTATGAACCTCGCCCAGCAAGCTGCGCTGTTGGAGTCATCACAGGAGTACCTCAGGGCATCACTGACATTGAAATACTTGAGAGCGTGCGGCAGAGAACACCAGCACGATCGGCGCGACGCATGGGGACATCAGAGGTCATAAAAATTATTTTCACCACTGGCCAACTGGGGATCTTTAATTTCCTCCGAAATCTCGCACACACGGGCATGTTTTCGCTTTTCGCCTCCATCCGAAAGCTGCCGCCGCGGCCGGGAATCAAACTCCGGTCCTTCGGTTCAGCAGAGAAAGAGAATAAACTTTCTCAATAGAGAAAAAATAAAATAAAATGGAGTCTTCGGGGTGGCTTCCCTAGTCCAGGCACCTTGAGTTAGGTAAACGTCCACAGCCCTCTCGACCAGCTGACGCTGATCCTCGAGAGTGGAGCTGGCCAAGGCTCTCTCCCAAAGGTCATGGGTGGGATAGGGATTGGGACGGGGAAGTGGGGCTTGGTCGTAGCCTCCTACAATATAATAGAGTGTCCCGGGGGCCTCGCAGAAGTGGCACTGCGAGGGGAAACAGGTAGGAGCCAAAATGTGACTTCTGGTGGGGTGAGAGAAAGTGTTCTTTTGAAGGGCACGGAGGAGTCACTCCAGCTGTCTGGGAGTTGTTTGTGCGCTGGGGGGTAATGCTGTCGCTCTAGTCGGTAGTGTTGTGTGATTTCTTGGCACGTGACCATCGGGTGCATGCGCTCAGGCTCACGTCCGGCAATAGCGGCTCGGCATGATAGCTCTCGAGCCAGGAGATGGGCGGTCTCGTTGCCCGGAACGTCGGGATGAGCGGGGGCCCAGATGATCTCGACGGAACGGTTTGGGGGGCGTTGTGCAAGAATCTTGAGGGTTGTGCGGTGAATTCTTCCGTTGATGAAATTTCGGCATACCTGCTGCGAGTCGGTGATGATGACAGTAGCTGTGGTTTGAGTCACGGCGAGGGCGACGGTCGCTTCCTCCGCTTGCAGTGGGTTGTTTCTTCATGACTACAACAACAGTCGTGGCCTAAATCCCGGGGTGTGTGGGAGCATCTGTGTAGGCAGTGTCGGATTCGTTTGCGTATTGGCTCGAAATGGCTCTGGCTCTGGCCTCTCGTCCCGCCGCGTGGTGCACAGGGTGCATGTTGCGCGGTAGAGGGGGAACAATGAGGCATTGACGGATGGTGTGTGGGAGGTCAGGAGGTGAATGTTGAAGTGGGACTGAAAGTCCCAGGCGGGAGAGAATGGCTCTGCCCGCTTCCGTGGCTCCCAGTCACACTTTTTGGCTTGAGAGATGGGCCTCGATTAATTCTTCTGCGGTGTTGTGGATGCCAAGCTTGAGAAGTCAGTCTGTGGACGTGCTTGCTGGGAGTCCGATGGCTTGCTTGTAGGCTTTCCGGATTATCATGTCTAATTTCGTGAGTTCTGCCGCGGACAGAAGAGCATACGGTATAGAGTAGGCGATCCGGGATAGGATGAATGCTTGAACTAGTCGAAGCGTGTCACCCTCCCCCATACCTCGCGTTTAGAGGGTTACTTGTTCTGTGGTGTGTTTCAACGTGTTGATTAGAATGGATGATGTGCGGTCTGCTTGAAATGTCATGCCAAGGATCTTGATGTGTTGAGAGGGAAGGATGGTATGGCCATCCATGGGGATGTTGATCGTGGGAGATCTAGGTGGTTTGATCGTGGGAGATCTAGGAGATCTAGGCGTGGAGTAGTGAACCGCACGATTGGGCGTAGCGGTTCACTACTCCCCGCATCCAAAAACTCCGTCAAAATCGCTTACCCGGAGGTATTGCTATTTACACTGACGCTAGTCTTTGAAACGATAACCCTAGCGAACAACAACGACTAGTCTGGCACCGAAATGACCTACCCTACATATCTGGAACGTCATCAACGATTTCTGAGAAGAATACGAGGGGAGGGGCGGTGGCTCGGGTGTTCCGCACGGGGCGGTTGTAGGTGAAACGGCTGGAAAGATGTGGTACAGGATGGTACGGTTGTAGTGCGTGTTACTTCGGAGACGTCGCCAGATGTGGGATTCTTCGTAGGTGAGCGGAGGAAGAGAATGGAGAAAGGTATTCTTGGCGGATGTGTCGGTGGTGGGATACGATATCGCAGTCGTGCCCCCGAAATCATAGAAGGGCCGTGTTTTCACCGCTTCTGATTGCCGTTGAGGTAAATGTAGTACACGAATCATGGCAAATTATTCTTCCCCGTCCCTGCCAATGGGGCTTGAAATAAACCTGCGCACCAAAGAAAATAAAGTACTTCGTTGTAAGCAAAGGTGTTGTGTTTTGATTAACGACTCTGAACTCGTTGCCCGTTGTTCGTTTCTCAGTTCTGGAGAGTGTTTTATTCTTCAAGTCTGTGCCAAAAATGTCCACGCACGCAACTCACGGCGCGCACAAAATTGTGAAGATATTTGTTGGCTACTGTTTCGGGAATGTTATGCATACAAAAGGCAGTACTTTCGTTGGTAGCACAAACGTACAGCCGTCCTTTGCTAATATGCATTACATTAACAGGGGGAACAAACGGTAAACAGGTTGCGGATAAAGACGCTCCTCTCAAATATTGTTCCAATAAACGCTTGAAAACCGCTTTATTAAGCGGCAACTAAAGCCCTTAAGTCATGCAGGCTCTGCGAGCAGTCTGTTCGCTATGTTTGAGGGGTACGGATCGCAGATATTTATTATAAACGTCATTTAAACTGTCATCAGTACTCATTTAAAAACATTGCTAATACTCCGTCAAAGCTTAATGAAAGAGTACAGAATTATTACATTCGCAGTAAATTTTCGGCACGACTGATTTTTTTAGAGCGAAATTTAAACATGCTGCGTAATCTGCAGGATTCCCAGGAACTACTCAATAATGCATAACAGTTTTTTTTCTGAACGTTGGTTCCTCTTAGGTTTTATTTTATAGGCAGTTGAGTATTAAGACTATATCTCGGTTTCCAAAGAAAAAGTATAAATTTTAGCTCAATGAATGTTGCAGGCTTCACGCTTGCGCAAACTACAGTTCTTTTAAAACGCGGTGGCAATTCCCGGATACTTTGCACAGATAGCGGACGATTTTCATAGCTTCTGTCACTCACAAAGCGTGCGTTCGCACTGCACAATTGAGACTTAACCAAGTGAAGCTAAAGAGTTAGCTGGCCTCAGATGTTACACAATGAAGCCGTGCTCAACGGAGCATTTTCTTACGCGTCTTTCAAAAGTTTTACAGTCTTGTAAACTTATTCAGCTGGTAGGCAGCATCTAAGGTTATTTAAACTGAGATGCGCCGTAGGTGGCTAGGTTTCCTCAAGTGTTCATTAAGGTAGGTAAGGCGTCCACAAGAACGCAATAATCCCATCACAGGAGACGAGCGACCTTCACCAAGTGTTTACCGACTTAGTGCTACCATACGCTTGAGCGCTTTTTCAGCATACAACCGAACAAATTTCGTAGGACCTGATGCTTCATAGGCGGCTTCGTTAAAGTATGCAGCTTTGTTACAAGTTTGTTATTAAGGTTAGTCTGCCCGTTGGACGAAATTCTTCAACCGGATGAAGGAACGGAGAAAAAGAATAATTTTACCGGACAAAGAAATGGAGCAAAACAAGGAAAAATTGCGCATATTTAGGAATTTAGGATTTCGCAAGATGAACTTTTTTGGCTGCGGTTGCTCTGCTTGTTTTTTGGTTGTGGTGCGAGCCGCTGAGCCCACGACAGCCCGCCGTTCCTAATCAGCTCCTTCATGGCATAAATTCGTTTCTCCATGCGTACGTGCAGCATAACAAGTTAGCCGGACCGGACCTAGTTAGTGGTTACTGTAGCGGCAGATTTATTATGCAAAGAGCCACTCTAAACACTAAACCCCTTATTGAGCCACAAAAATTGCTTGGTAACGGGCTGAAACGATTAATATTCGCCAAATCACGCAAGGCATGCGCCGAAGCACGATATACATAGCATCGAAGAAGTTGGGAGCAAAAGAATGTTTCCCAACATCGCCACTGGTACATGCACGAACTCATGGCGGCACCCACAGCACTTAGCGGTTCTCCTAGATTAACCGCGGTGGCTCAGTGGCTAAGGCGTTGTGCTGCTGAGCACGAGGTCGCGGGTTCAATTCCCGGCCGCGGCGGCCGCGTTTCTGATGGAGGCGAAAAGCACAAACGTCCTAGTGTACGAGATTTCGGCGCACGTTAAAGAACCTCAGGTGGGAAAAATTAATCCAGCGCCCTCCACTGCGGCGCGCCTCAGCACCTGCGTTGCGTCGGCGCGTTAAACCCTACAACCAATCAATAATCTTCTCCTAGATTAGCAACAGACAGCCTAAACGCCGTATACACCCGAAACCCGTTTGGAAGCATGTTAAGATAGCGCTAGCATTACTTCGTTGTGGGTAAATAAATACACAACCAAAACTAATTGGGCAGTCTTTTTATTCTTTTTTTATTGTTGGCTTCAGGGTCAAACGTACCATGAAAGAGTTTTTGAGAAACAGCCTAGAGTAGCAGTCGAAACATGAAAACATGAAGTGAGGCTCGGGTGTTTTGAACCTGAAGAATTATTTGAGGACTTGTCAAAATGTGGTGGATGGAAATATGGTTATTTCATATAAACTCGGCCTGTGATTGTGCTGTGTAGCCATTAGAAAAGTAATGGGCCTTAAGGAGGAGATAGCAGTTCCTAAAATCAATCAATCAATCAATCAATCAATCAATCAATCAATCAATCAATCAATCAATCAATCAATCAATCAATCAATCAATCAATCAATCAATCAATCAATCAATCAATCAATCAATCAATTAAACGTTTCTTTTTCACCACACTGTTGGGTTTACATCAGCCGAAAAGCAGTTACGTACTGCTTGAGGGTGCAGAGAAGCGGTGTTCTCGCAGGAAAATTTCTCGAGTGTTAATTCGAAAAAATTCTGCACAAATTCAGAAAATTATCTATTAATGCGTTGCATTCTGATACCGCTTGTCTTCAGTGTGAGATTTTCCCATCCAAATTTTTGGGTTTTTCTAAATACTCTCGGACGAATTATCTCCATCTACGCTATTATAAAGATTACAGATGGAACTTTCGCGAAATCTGCATTATTGTGGAAGTGCCATGCCATACGTTTTACCATTTTCCTTTTTTTATTATTCCTCTTATTTTCCAGTTTTTTCAAATTTCGTCCGATCAATTTTCTGAATTTACGTTATTAAAGGGATTACATTTGGAACTTTCGTAAAATCTGCATTACTGTGGAAATGCAGGGTGTTACACGGTTCGCCATATTCCGTGATTATTTTAGTTTTCTTATATCTTAAGTTTTTAAAGTTTTCGTTCGACCAATTATCTCCGTTTACGCTATTTTAATGATTGAAAATGTAACTTTGGCGAAATCTGAATTATAGTGGAAATGCAAGGCGTTACACCTAGCTATTGCCATTTTCCGAATTTTTAAAAAAAATATTTTCTAATTGTTTAGTATTTCCCAATTCCGTGCGATCTCCATTTACGCCATTATAGCGATTACAGTTAAAACTTCCGTGATATCTGCATTTTTGGGGAAGTGCAGGGCGTTACACGGTCCTGGCTGTGGGGGTACTCGGTAAAGAATGCTACGCATTAAAACCATTGCTTAAAGGCCAACTGAACTCAAATTTTTGTTTGTCCAAATTTGATCCAAATGAGTAGTCTATGCTCTTAAAATCACCATGGCGAAATCCTTAGCTTCGGTATCACAGAGCACGCCAGGTACCTTCGTTCAAAGCACCCCCGAGCAGACGACGTATGCACCTGGCGGAGAGTCGCCGAAACCAGTTCCGAGCGGCCTGTGACGGAGGTTGGGGAACCAGTCCCGTGAAGCTCGCGCTTCTCCGGCGACTTGCATGGCGCTGCGCCGGCTGCAGAGATGCGTTCGGCCGGGATTTCTCTGCTACACCAGCGCGCTGTACCGCCGTCATCATCACATGTTTAAAACTAACCGCATAGGTAGCAATATCCGCCATTTTTTTCAATGCAAAAAATAGATTAGAAGCCTTCAAACTATTCACGCGCTTGCGAACGTCTCGGAGTTAGCAGAACTTTTTTTACTTGCAAATATTTTTACTCAAGGAAAAAAATAGCGCGAAACGAGCACTTACCCTACATTTGTCACTTCTATTGCACCTACCACAGAAAGATATTTTATAAATTCTTGACCACTTGCACTTCCACATCCAATATTGGCCATATTTGAGATGGCCCAACGCCACCTCCATCTTTTAGACCTTTTCAAAAGTTTCACGACCTAACTAGAGTTGCTGTACACGCAGGTATAAACATTTGTGCGTCTTTTATTGCCTCACTCGCTAAGTGAACCAAAATCAGCCTTTCTCGTAGTAACAAATACATCCGCACAAATATCGGCCGTCGTCTTCGCGAAGTGCGAAAGCTAACGAAACTGCTCCTCTCCTAAACAATAGACTAGATTTTTTGTTCAATTCTCAAGTGAAGAATTTACTAGTGGTAAAGCGGTAGATTTATTACTTGAAAGTAAAGTGTTTTCAGCAGCATATGCTTCTGGTGAAAGTAGTAAGCAGCGTTACATATAGGAAACTGTTTCGTGTTTTAGTGCATCATTTAGCTGTGGAAGCTGGCTTATAGTTTCAGACCACTTTTTTAATTCGATTCTCGATGTGCAGCAAGGTGAAAAATACTGGGCCGATATTCACGAAGCTGTTCGTATCTAATGTATTGTAGAAATAGTGATTGGTCTCCACACGCTTGCAGTTTGTTCCCTTCAAACTGAGCGATGTGAGTTCCGAGGCGCCGGCTACCGAAAGCTACTTTTCGATATCGCAGGAGCAAGTAGCTTTGTAAATCAGGGTCCGCTTATTTCCTCGCAATGCCAAGAATCGCCACTCCAACAGTTATTCTGATGGAAAAAAAATTACTGTCGGACGGTCTACTTCATCTAGATTGATAGCAACGCGACGCCGGAATTGGGCATAACTCCATTATCATGGGCAAACGTTGGTGGAAGCTCTTCTGTGTAAATAACAGTGCCAAACGCGACGCTACCACGCGCATTTGAAGGCGGCTCTGAGCGGCCGCCGGTGCTAGC
This sequence comes from Haemaphysalis longicornis, assembly GCF_048455015.1. Taxonomy (NCBI): domain Eukaryota; kingdom Metazoa; phylum Arthropoda; class Arachnida; order Ixodida; family Ixodidae; genus Haemaphysalis; species Haemaphysalis longicornis. The sequence continues at coordinate 23,553,378 of NW_027526335.1, read as the reverse complement.
GCGGCCGCTTCCGTTCCCTCACGTACGTCACGTCCGGCCGCCGGTAATGGCCGCCTTTTCTATTCAGTTTCGGTTCCGAAAACGCCAATTTCGCGAGCCGTTTGCGTCGCGCGCGTTGACGTTTGAAACGCAGTATTTTGCATTTCGCACCCTTTTTATGTGTAGTATGAGGTGACATTATTTTTACGTTGTAGAAAATTTGAGTTCAGTTGGCCTTTAATTGTGTTGGTCGAAAATCCCGCATTCATCGCGCACAAGATTGCCGCCTACTCTCACGATAAAAAACAATTCAATGAATGCTCTAAATGACGCCACATTTATGAGAAAAGATCCTTTTAATAAAGCAAGTAATTAGTTGGAAACAAAATTGGATAAATTTTGCGGAGGGTAGGATTCTAACCCGAGTCCCCCGGAATGCGAAACGAGTACAGAACCCTTGGACAGCCACAACTCAATGTCTCTAGCTGACGAAAGGTGGGCGCAGCGAAAGGGTTGGGGCCTTAGGTTTAACAACGTGTATTAGAGACACGTACTGAGTACAAAAAAAGAAATTCACGCATCTCCACGAAGTGAATCATGACGAATGGGTGAAGCACTGGGGATCGCTCTTACCGTAAATCACCCGTGGCATTGCCCACCCGCGCACGTAAATGAGTGACAACGCGTGTGCACAGTATATAAAATTCCAATCCAATCCAATCCGATACAATTCAATCCAATCCGATACATTTCAATCTTATACAATCCAAATCCAATACAATTAAATTCATTTCAATGCAATCCCATCCAATCCAATTCAATGCTCCTCGCGCATGCGCAACACTGTACACGGACGCCAAGGGACAAGTCCTGGACAATGCGAGGTCTTAAGGTGCGTCGCTCTTAAAATAAATTTTAACATGGTGATAAACCAAGTAGCAATTCGTTGAGTAGCAAAGCATGTTCCCTCTAATAGCGCCTGTCTAATGGGGGGGGGGGGGGGGGGGGGGGGGCTGGCAAGGGTGATTGACCAGGCCTGTGATTGATAGTAGCCAAAAGAGGAAGGAAACCTCACCAATGGAAAATGGTGATTATGATAATTTTAGTGAGACGACACAGGCTACACCACTGGACACGTGCGGCTGTAAGAACCACGTCAATTTCCGAGCGTAGAATTAACTCGCTGCCTTCCGCGCGACACTGGTTCGACAAAGTGCATCGGTGCCGCGTATGCGGCGATGAACTCTGATCCACCTACCTCAACGCCAGCTGTGAAGCATGGCGGCGCACCCAACACTTGAATATCCATTTCCCAATTCAACGCTGACACTTTCGCATTCCGTACATCATAATGAATTCTCGGGTATCCTTGAATTTTAACAGATTTGGCCTTTCGGTACAACTCAGAAAGGCTGGAAAATGGTGCAACAGATTTGCAGCTGCTTTCTTTTTAAAGCGAAAGCGTCCTTAGTCGGACTGATGTCGTCCTGTAAAAGAACTAATGCATTTCCCCATAGACCGGTTCGTCGGCCGAAAAGCTCTGATAGGGTCCCTAGACACACGGCGCGTGCATGAAATCGGGATTCTATTGTGTGAAAATGGTTACTTGAAAATCGCGAAGGAGCGGTTCCACGTAGATAAGGCAATACACGCATCGATCATGAAGGAGGCGTACAATGATATACTTTTATCTTACAAACCACCTATCAGTATACATTTAGATTGTTCCTCGATGCGTTTACCTACTGCGCGGAAAACCGTCTCATCGGTTCGTTCTTCCATCCCTTTGAAGGTTTGAGGATTCATTGGACGTTTTTCTGCGAAGATTGGACGCAGGTTTGGCGTTCGCACTTCTGTCAAATTTCTTTAGAAAGGGATCATAATTTTTTAAAACTGTGTGGTCAATTCAGTCACTGCATGTGGCCGCAGCGAACCGACTTTCTTTTAGATGTCCTTGCCGTAAAGCACTGCTGCTAGGGCATTCCCAGAGCAGGTGTCCGGTGGACGCCTGAATGCCACATCTATCGCAGTTCAAAGAATCGGCGGGTCTGATTAGCGGTTTTCCCGAAAGAGTTGTACAGGGCGAGACGTAAATTGTCGTTCGGGTGGCTTGAGCCACTATCTTTGCAGGGGAGCGGGCTGATTGTTTCACCACTGGGTCTGCTCATCATTGAACAGCGGCTTGTGGTGGGGATAACAATAACGACGCATCGTTATCTCGCTTCCCAGAAGAGATAATTCGTACTCCATAGTGATTTTAATTCTTCGGAAGAAAAAAAGAACCAGAGAGAGAGAGAGAGAAAGAGAGAGGGATTTTATTGAAATGAAAAAACACAGAAAGGTCGGCCTGATGGTAGTATATCTGGCCAGCTATTCTGTGTGTGGGAAGGGAGAGGGGAGGAAAGAGCGTGGATAGAGGGCGAGAGAGATGAAGGTGGCGGAGAAATGAATAAATGGCTATGTACATAAGATGCCTGTACTTATACTGTGCATGTGTCAAAGTTCAGTCGGACGGGCCTCAACTACAATATCGCTGAGAGGCCGCTGCTGCGCAGAAATGTCAGCCCAGCTTTAAATGCCTTTCGAGAACGCTGCACATCTGGCCAAGGTCCCAGCAGTACTTCCTCCGACACCACACGACAGTCCAAATGGGTCAATGATCTCGTTAATTGTTCTCGAGGATGCACGTAGCGTGGACAGTGGCAGAGAACATGCGAAACAGTCTCTGGTACCCGGCATGTTTCACAATCGGGGTCGACACTGTTACCAACCGCCTAACGTGATGTTTGTTTAGGCGCTATTTAGGCTGTGCCTTGAGATCGTAATTTCAAGGTCGAGAATCGAACAAGTTGAATAGCAATTTTTTAAAAACCTTCGTTTACCCGTGCAAAGCAGAACCAAATAATACCTCGATCTTGCAGCAGGAGTGCCAGGAACACGCAGTCGGTTTTATTAGATGCAAAGCATCTCATGCTCGGGTCTGTGTCCCTCCCTCCCTTGTCGTTGTCCGCTGTCCGCACCCCCACTGTGCATGCCTGGCCAGGCACCGCTGATGATGATCGTGGCAGGATGCACCTAGGGATTGGCCAACCAAAAAAATTCATCATGAGATAGCTTCGCGTTCAACCACCGTCGTCATCTTTCCGTAGGGGAACTCTGAGTACCACACCCCGCTGCGCATGCCTGGCCAGGCACCGCTGATGATGATTGTGGCAGGATGCCCCTAGGGATTGGCCAACCAAAGAATCCATCACGAGATAGCTTCGCGTTCAACCACCATCGTCATCTTCCCGTAGGGGAACCCTGAGTAGTATGCGGGCAATTCCTCCTCTCCTCTCAGACACTCCTCTCCTCTGCGGCATTCCCCATCTCCACTCCAAAGCTCCTCTCCTCTCCGGGATTGCGCAACGAATGGCAACACCTGCTGCTCCGCGCGTGATAATGAGAAGCAGCTTAGGGTTAGAGATGCGACCGTAGCCGCTGCATACTGCGCTGGGGGCGCCACTGTAGCTCCGCGGTATAAATGACGCACGCGCCCGCTCCGCTCCCCTCAATCTCCTCCCGCAACGCCGCGATCGAACTGAAAACTAATGGGAACTTGAGTCGACCCCATCCATGGCTGCTTCGCATACTACTCAGGGTTCCCCTGCGGGAAGATGGTGAAATTTTTCGCTTAGAACGATTCTTTTTTTTTTAATGCTTTGTTCATGTCAGACGCGCTAAATTCTAATGCGGATGTAAACATGACTGGCGTTCAGCAAGCCACGCAGAGGGTCATGTTGAACGGACGCAGTTATACACGGATCGGCGATGCATTGGTATCTGGTCCTGTGCTTGGTATCTGTTTTCTTTTTTATTTGAGTGCATTAGGTAAACATAGTTACGATAGGCAGTGACACTGTTGCTGCGAGGCAACTGCTTTTGAGATGTCGGTGGAAAGCGGCAACGCCCATGTGTCGAGATTTAGGCGTACGTTAAAGATCCACAGGTGGTCGACATAAATACGGAGCCCCCACTACGGCGCGCCTCATTGACCTGGTTAACAGTTTAGGCACGTGCAACCCCTAAATTTTTTTAAAAACTGTTACCGGTTACACCGTTACCCAGATCCGAAAACGTGCCACCAAAAAAGTGTAAAGGTCTGTAGACGGTGATACATACCATCGCAAGCAGCACGAATGAGGAGAAATATTGGCTACAATTTCAGAATCACAAAGAAGCCAGTAAGGCAGGAATCACACAGCTTGTGGTAGCCAGTAAATAGCGTGTCACGTAGCCAGAACCTAATCCGAGAGGCAATACGACACTCCGAGCGGTAATTTTAATCGACGACGTGCGCTTCCTGGCACCGCGGCTTGAATTCTTTACTTAACTTCTGTTTTTAGGGAAGCTCGTGGAGGATGGATGTGCAGGGGAATGATCGATGATGGCATTGATATACGAGCACACGGAAGGGATGCCGCAGTTTTACTTACAGCTCATGACAATTTGTGGTAGCTGGGTGTGCGAACGTTGCCGCGGTTCCGGTAACGTTCATAGAAAACGCCGACATTAGCAGGATTTTTCTGATTAGTTAGTTATGAGAGAGAGAGAGAGAGAGAGAGAGAGAGAGAGAGAGAGAGAGAGAGAGAGAGAGAGAGAGAGAGAGAGAGAAATGGAGAGAGAGAGAGAGAGAGAGAGAGAGAGAGAGAGAGAGAGAGAGAGAGAGAGAGAGAGAGAGAGAGAGAGAGAGAGAGAGAGAGAGAGAGAGAGAGAGAGAGAGAGAGAGAGAGAGAGAATAGTTCTATATTGGAAGAACAGCGTGTTTACCCGGCGTACAAAATCTCCTTCGTGCTACTCTGTCAGGGGAGAGATACGGGAGGAAAGGCAGACAGCTGGAGGGTAGAAAAAAAACAAGTTGAGAGAGGAGTTAAATAAGTTGCGGTTAATACAGAAATCGCGAGACTTGGTGTATAGGAAAATTTTGGTTTTTGAATCAACCACATGTCACTGCGGTAGGTGAATAAATGTTTTAGGCCTTGGTGCTGCTGAGAACAGGAAAACCACGTACATAAAATGGTTTCAAAGTTACTACTCCTCGCTCATAACCTAGACATGCGGCGTAGCTTAGGAAAGATGATGTGGAGTCCACGTAATCGGGTCATCGTAACAAGACACACGCAACCGTGTGTTCTGACGCACAGTTGTCACAACATGGATCAGAAGTGAGTGCTATTTGGAAACGGCAGCTTTTTTGTACATTTCATGGAGCCAGATCCGATGAAAAGGTTTCTAGATGACAAGGCAGCGAGTGAGGAAGTAATGACGTCAGCTCATGGTCAAATACGAAGGGAAGTGTGTGATAGGGGCTGAGAAAATACCAGATCATGTTCCTTTCAGTAAGAGCGTAGCACAATAAGACACTTGTAATCTCCAAACGCCCCCTTAAAAAAGAAAAGAAAATGCCGTTGTCATAGCAAGCCATGTTCTAGATTACATTGAGTTTTTTTGGAAGGCATCTCGTAACTTAGGCTGAACACGTGCGGCTACGTCCGGCGTCAGACGCCCTGATATCACGAAAGGAAGCTGGCGAAGCTTGACATCTTCCACTCAAAATTAAGGGCCGCTTTCATTGAAAGGTAGGGATTATAATTAGAAAAGGTTACTTTCAAATACCGTCTTTAAGTGTAGAACCGGGGCTTGTAAGCGACATACAACGAATATTGCGAGCCCTTGCATGAAGCAAGGGCTCGCGTGAATGCCGCAATTTCGGTGCCGTCTAATTGGTGCTCACTGCAGGAAATGAGAGCGTTTTCCGGTGTCCAACAAAGTCGGTCTTTTTTTATTTGTACGCGTTGCTTCCCGGATGAGTGAGGAAATTCTCGCAATACATGTACGCGTGCGGTTTCTGTGGCAGCAAATACATTGATCCCACGTGGTCTCTGAAATTAATATGGTGTCATTCCGGGCGGAAAAGGCCGGTAAGGGGGCAAGAGCTTGTGGTAGCTTGCTTTAGAGCAGCGTTAAACAGCACTGGGGAAGAAGGTGTTGAAACGAGAGTGCAGAAATGAAATCAAGGACAGGATTGGCAATACAGAGGGATATATATAAAAAAAAACGTAATAACCAACAAAGGGAGACTTTGTCTCCCGCTCCAAGCTTTTTTTTCCCCCGGTTTCCCCGTGGCGCCACCGCTCGACAGGGAAGAGCATCGCGCATGCGCCGGGGGAGGTGAGAAGGCGGAGCCAGGGGAGCGAGGGAACGCTCCGATTCCTCTTTTGACCGACTCGCGCGTGGTGGACGCGGGAGAAGCTCACGTGCGCTCCGAGTTTCAGCTCGGGGCCGGCTCAGGCATCGGCTGGCCGCTCGGACAACACGCGTGCGTTTGCAAAAGAGCGCCCCGGTACGGAGAAGACATGGTGAGGTGCCGCACTCGACGACTGCTGTGCCTGGCTTGGGGACCCGAAGGCTGACTGACACGTATGTTTCCCGAGAATTTGTGGTCGTGAAGAAGTAGCCCGCGCTTTTAAAATTCCCGCGTGCTTTGCGACGGGACGATGGCTATTCTCAAGTCATGCTGCTGCTGGAAGACGCTGCGCAGTGGGAGCGTCGCCTGTGGCATTTACACGCTGGTAAGTGCATCTTCGCTGTCCGCCTGGGGGAAAAGATACACGTGCAAGAGTTCCAGCGCATTGCGCTGCTAATATACCTTGACGGAGGCTTGTATGCTATGTCAGTCATCCGAAAAACTACAAACTTAGTAGCGAACAATAACACAGTTCATGAGCAAAGAAGGTGACCCAAGCGCTGTCAACCGAAGAGTTTATTGCAACAATGAATATTTATTACAGGCACACACGAACCAAAAGTTGCGCAAATATGCAAATAATTAGGGACGCTCTTTTTTGTGCGATGTGATGGATGTTTTGGGGATGCAGGTCTTATCTTCTCGGTTGATGTTGTACGTTTTAGGAGTTCCTATTGTCGGGCACTTGAGCCGATAGAGCACTTCAGTGCGATTGCACCCATGGCTTTGGCCGCGTTTCGTGGAATGGGCAGGAAGGTCGAAGCTTAAGGAATTTCTTATCGATGAGAGATGTACCCTCAATCGTACATTGAAACATTGACCCACGTACACACACTTGAATGACAAAGATATTCTATGTACATCTCCAGTCAGACATCGAACAAAAAGCTCAGCATGGTTCACGCAGTCCGTGAACTTACCATTGCTTTTGACGTTCATTGTTTGCTATATGACGCAGCCTTCCCACTTTTGTCCTCGTAAAGTACAACACCCTAATGCCGTAGCGTAAGCCCACGTTGTTGAAGTCTCGAGCTGCTTTGCGAAAATACGGAACCCCAACTAATTTCTTATCATGCCCCTCTTTCCCGTTCGTTTTCGTCTTTCACTTGCTATTCTCGAAGTAGACGAAACAGAACCCGGTTGTCGTTAGTCGAGTGGCTTGTCTTGAAAAACTTTTTTTTTGCCATGTGTTCCCCCGACTTTTTCACGGCGGTTTAAAGAAATTATTACGTTGCAATTCATCTTTCCGCCACCTCCGAATGGGCGGACTAATAGTTTTTGAGAACTATAATTGTAACACCGACAACGACATTGTTCCGAGAGGGCAGTTTTTAAATATAGACACTGTAAGCACCGTCATTAGAACGTAAAGTTCAACCAGTCTTCACTCTCTTCAGAAACTTTTAAGAAGCCTGACGTGTTCGAAAAGAACTTATCACTGAGCAATACGACTAAATAAGTGTCTCCGTGTCTGTTGAGACGAGGCACGATGTCACCAAGACGCTTATTCACCCTGACATCCACTTTTCCCAATGAGATACTGTTAAGGACTGGCGCAGCGAATTAGCCAATGGACACTCCTGTTTCTTTAATATCATCTGTTTGTACCACACAGTGACTGTCTACTGCAAATGCATCACTTACTTCATGAGGACTCCCACGATCAAACCACTGTCCCTAAGAATATTTTGCTCATCATTGCGTTCTACATTTCACGTTTCCGCGCATATCACAAGCCATGTTGTGGAAAAGAGTAATAACAGATACACCAGACCCATGGTAAAGGTCTTTCACCCGTCAAACTCTCCACTCTGCAAGCCGGCAACAATAGCTTCCGAATTTCTTACTTCGAACAAATCCGCTACGCGCAACTTTTTCAGTTGCCTCTTTACAAACGTAGAAATCATAACCTGCCCCGTGTCCCTTTCGGACACAATGGTCTGCGACGGATGACGCGGTGATCCGGTTTAAGGTTTTTTGTCAAAGGCACGGAAAGGACACGTGTACGGTTAACCACGCTCAGCCCTTTGTTCGGTGTGTGGTAGGCGGGACATAAAATGCCCTTGTCATGAGGGTGTGCGTACGCGGTTCAGACGGGGGAATGTTTGAATGTGCGATGTCTGGATGTACTGTGTTTAGATTTTATTTATTTATTTATTTATTTATTTATTTATTTATTTATTTATTTATTTATTTATTTATTTATTTATTTATTTATTTATTTATTTATTTATTTATTTATTTATTTATTTATTTATTTATTTATTTATTTATTTATTTATTTATTTATTTATTTATTTAATAAACCTTACAGGACCGTGGTAGGGCATAGAATAAGGGAGAGCACACAATAACAAAATGAGGTAAGAGCGAAACGGCAACAACAGAAGTACAGTAATCCCTCGTTATAACAAAATCGCTTACCTCGAAATATCGTTTTATTCGAAATTTCTTCTGATCCCAACCCAAACGCATGCATTTTAGGCCGCATTACTCGAAGCGCACGAAGAGCTTGAGCCGCTTAGAGCGAAGTGGCGAGCGGAGGCGTCACCGGGCGGCAACGACCCAGAGGCGAGTCAGGCTCTCAACATGGCGAGTCAACGCAAGCTGGAGCTTCCCCAGCGATTTTCTCGAGCCAGTTACGCCCGATTCGCGCCTTTAGACTTTAGACAAACTGTCAAAGTTCGTGGTAGGGTAATTGAATTTTGTACCTAGACATTGGTCATTGGCGTAGACGCGACGGTGCGCGAACACCGAACACTATCGTGGACAAGGCGCCGAAAAACTTGTTTTGCAAACTTCACGGCTGCAAAACTCGGGAAAAAATTGCCCAGTGATCATGGAATGCCCCCAGAGCAAAACCACTCAGTTTTCATCATTGCGCTCAGGACCCACAGTGAACGGTTAATCATTTTTCGAGCTGAACAGACACAACCTCAGGCTCGAGCCACGCTGTTTGCGTGGCTCGCGCCCGGCAAGAACTTCAAACAGCCAAAGCTTACTGCCTTTTTTGCACCTGAATAAAGTTTTGCTTCACTGAATGCATTGTGTTTTGATTCGTCGCAGTTGTGGTGCATCTAAAGATCAACGGCTTTAGCTTTTCTCGAGTTGCGCATATATCAAAATACCGCTTATAACGAATTTTTTTGCCGTCCCACTGACTTAGTTATAACGAGGGATTACTGTATAAAAATACCACAATGCAGAAAATAACACACAAGGAGGCAGAACGCGGTAAATACGATGAAAAAAGGACAAAAAACGCACAAGCCGATGAACATCAAATCAAGTTAACAAAACATGGTATTACAACTGTTGTAAGTCTGTGGGTATATAATCAAAAGTAAGCAAAACTGTAAAAGTCATACTAAGACAACATGCGCATTTCAAAGATAGCACATATCCCCAAATGTCTGAAACAGATGAGAAATAAGAGGTGCATGAAGAGTAAAGTTTAGCAAAAGATTATGGTGCATAATAGTTAGAGGTCGAGGCGTCGAAACGTTTTATGACATGTAACGGATGCAATGTTGTCCGGGAGGTCATTGTAGAAGTGTATGGCATGTGGGAGGGCACATGAATTGAAATCGTGAGTATAAATGCGCGAGAAGGTGTACTGTTTGTGCAGTCTACCTGACGGGACAAATGAGTGTCCAAAATTAAACGGCGATCAAACGGAGAATCCCGCATCAATAAAAAAACACCCGCATTTCCCCGAAGGGGAGCATGGGGAAGTGCGAATGCACGGGTGATGCTATGAGAGGGAGTTATGTTGAACTGTGTTGGCATTCGCCCGTTAGTTGCATTTAACACCCCCGCGTGATCAAGTGGGGATTCACACACCCCGTTAGTCGTTCTCTGGAAATCTTGGTGAATTAAAGTGTATGTTCGAGGAGATCACACACACACGCAAGTAAAGTGAAACGACAGTATTCTTTATTCAGCACTTGTTGGTGTTGTCGTTGTAGTTGACGGTCATTATGACCGCCTTGTGGTCACTGAAATGTACGGTCAAGAGTTGTTGCAAGACCGCGCGTATCAGACAGTTCCTCGCAAAGGCCAGGTCGATGTAGCTGCCGTTGATGGTGGTGGGAGCCTCTAGCGGTAGGCACGTCATGGAGTGGTTGGCGAGCATGTATTCCATCAACCACTCGCCGCCCTTTCGCACGTCCACGTTAAAGTCCCCAACAACCACGACCGGGTCCAAGGGCTTTACGCGCCTGGCCACACTCTCCATCGCCGCGTCCACGTATTCGACGACGTCGTCGCGCGAGATGTTTGGCGCGAGGTAGAGGGTGACGACCACGATTCCGTCGCCCGAGTACGCGTCGGTGTAGACGGCACTGTACGGCGACTCGTCCCTGACCGGCGAGGTGGACACGGCGTGCGACGCGAGGTTCGCGTAGACGTGACCGACGAGGTAGACGCCGCAGTACTCGCCCCGACTTCCGCTCCTGGCGAAGCAGCAGTCGTCGATGGGGAAGTGGGAATGCACGGGTGATGCGAAAGAATTCTTCTTGGCCAATCGCCCTAAGTGGGTATGTGCTAAAGAAATTAGGAACTCTTCTTGGCCAATCGCCCTAAGTGGGTATGTGGTGCGGATGGACGGACGGCGGTGGACGCGTGATTCAGGGTCGCTTAAGAAGTGCATTCGCACTTAAAAGTTCCGCAAGCGCCAATCTTTCCACCTGTAGCAAGAAATGTAGTTTACGGCCAGTACGCAATTATGCTGAAGTGATTTATCGGCACAGGAAGCAGATATTAAAGAGATCTTACAAGCATACTACATTAACCTTGACGATAATACTCGCGTTTGCAAAGCTTGTACTACACCGCATGAGAAAACCACTGCCCTAAACGGTATCATGCTTGTGCTTTTTAGCATAAATTTAGAACAAACAAGGACGTCACGTAGGGGTAAGGTGATTTTTCACACTTTTGTTGCAGTGTAAATGAAACGTCACCGATATGTGTGTTGAACAGCGCAGGGACGGGAATAAGAGCAGAAGCGACAAACATATAGGCGTCATGAAAAGGTATAGAGGCCAGCGCACACGTGAAATATGCGAGGGATTCCTCATTCACAGCAGAGGATCGTCATGCGTCAGCACCCCGTCGGTGGCTTTGCTGGATAAGGAACTCGCATATCTTGCCGGATAAGAGGAGCCCACGTTTCGCCCATATCTTTGCCATGCCTTACCGTGTTCTGTAATCCGTTCTCTGATAACCATGCTAATTTTTGTACCCGTATAAATGTTCTTTCTTTCCAAAAATAAACAGTTGTTAGTCAGCGCCCGTGTTTGTCGCCTCTACTCTCAGTCCCGTCCCTGCGCTGTTCAACTTCATGCAATGAACCAACTAGCCCAGTTACAAACCCTCCTACTGTGTGAGAATTTTACGACATTTTCCCGTTCCGATTACCGAGTTTCCTTCGTGTGCTTCGTTGTCATGAAAGTAACATAAGATACACAAAGAGGGCAGGTGCTCTGTGTCAATCTTGTTCTAGCGCGAGTATTCTACGACGAACGTTTTGCGTGCATCCTAATACTTTCTGGGGGTGTGGGTGGGAGAGGGTTGCCACTTCCTGGGATTTGGTTCCATCGACAACAAATGAAGAAGTGCGGGAGCTAATGGTATTTTATTTTAATGAAATACATAGTGGACACTCAACTCCGCCATCACTGAAGTTATAATATTCTGAAATAACACTTATTTTGTTTTCTTGTAACTGCAAGAAAGATTGCTCAAATCCTCCAGCCCCGTCGTGAACAAATTTTGCCAGTGCCCGTGTCAACTCGACCTGACGTTGAGATTCGCATCACGTCTGTGTGGTCGTCCCTCAAACACCCAATCACAGCGAGGAATAGCCTCAGCTTTAAAATGAACATTCGAATAAATAAGCTCGGACACGCAACTAACAGTATATATCAAATGAATATTCAATGAACTTCAATCAACCAACAGTTTGAATTGAAGCTTGCGCTGAAATTCCCGATGCCCGTGTACCATCATCGCTGAGGGTTTTTTTATTTTTAGGGGTGGTTGAATCAACAATCAGTGCTGTCACTTTCACAGCAAGGTATGTCCGGCTTATGATGGTTGGATAATGTTCCCTAATTATAGATTGCTTCAACGCCTCCCACGCGCACCGGATCGGAATCCTGCCCTAGATTTCTCCCGCTTGCACTCCGTGCCTGAAGGTATACGGGGGCAGCTAAACCAGGAGCTTTAATTGGAAATGCCCCGGCATCACTTGCACCATACTCCGAGAAGAACTTGTGCACGCTATACAAGGACAAGAACGCAGGGTTACCGAATAGCCGGCTTTGCTCGGGCCACTTGATTGGGGCTGCCGCTTGCCTCGCACGAGATTAGCGCACGCAACTGCCCGGTTCCATGGCTACGGCTTCTCAGCTGGTTTTCTTTTTTCCTGACTGGACCAACAAATGAAGCTTTTCTCTCTTCAAGGCGGGCAAGCAGAAAAAACCAGCCCGAAACATTTTGATAACGTCGTGTTTACGCCGCCCGGGAAATTGCGAAAACTGATAAACTTGGTATGAGGCTGATGCCCATAAAAAAATTTAGCAATGATTCCAGTCGCCGAAATGGCAGGTTTTACTATTACACGGGGCTCAGAGTTAAAAGAACCGCGCTACCAATGCCTGCAGCAGTGTTATACAAGTTGAAGCGCCTGCCACGTACAGTTGTTAAAACGCTTGTTTGTAACAGCGATTTCCACGTCAACTGTTTACATCTGAAGACTGCCGAAACATCCTCTTTGCAAACATGTTGGAGACAACAGGCGAGGGTTCCGCCGTAGTTTTCTTCAGGCAGATTAAGGCCGAAAATACGAAAGCTGTGTGATAGACAAACGGTTTAACGGCTGCACCTCATGTTGAGCGGGCTGCACCTCAGCAGCTAAATATCCAGGCGGGGTATGTCCAACCCGGCTTCACAAGCTCTCTGCAGAGCTTGTGGAACCGAAACTCGCAATGTAGCGTTTTCAGTATACGTCGCCGCTATTTGTTGCATGCTGGAAAAAAGCAACTCTCATCAGTATATTTCGGGGACTGACTGTAGACGTTTTATTTGACATGTATTTTTAACGGAACGTAAATTTTACCGCCAGGGAAAGTGAAAATTTTCCAAACCCGCCGCGGTGGCTCAGTGGCTAAGGCGTTGCGCTACTGAGCACGAGGTTGCGGGTTCGATTCCCGGCAGCGGCGGCCGCTTTTCTGATGGAGGCGAAAGGCAAAAAACGCCCATGTGTACGAGATTTCGGCACACGTTAAAGATCCCCAGGTGGTCAAAATTAATCCGGAGCCCTCCACTACGGCGCGCCGCATTGCCTGCGTTGCGTCGGCGCTTTAAACAAACAAACAATCAATCAATCGAAAATTTTCGGAACAGAATGTCCGATTCAGCTGAGAAGCTACCATTATTGCTTGTTTGCACTCCGTGCTCGACACTCTCATTATAAAAAGCCGGAGCCCTCCGGTTCGGGTTCTCGTTAACATGTCGTGGGAGAGATAAATACGGCACATGTACACGACGCGGCATTAACAAGTGCCAATACGGCATGTGCGTCTTATTATTACCTAGGTTTGTTCCTTTGCTGTTTTCTTCTCACGGGTGGCACATAATATTGACAGGGATCGCCAAGAAGTTGTTCTTATGAGCTGAACGTCCCAGACATTGAAGTTACAAAAGAAAAAAAGATTACAAGCAACACCAGAAGAACCTGATTTTACAAAAATACAAATTAGAAAGTTTTTAGGGAATAACTGTTACACGTGGCCGCAGACAAGAAATACCTTTAGGCAAATTAAACTTAAGGTAGATTTCCTATGTTAAACTTTAGACAGACAAATCTGGCACTTTAAGGTACTGCGTAGTATGCGTATCGGAAGTTTGTGCGAGTCACAACAGCAGGTTGTTGTGGTGCTGCGAAGAAGTGAAGGTATCCACGTGGTCTTCATTTCAGTGAATAAATCTGCGCAAGATGTGGACCGAGAGACGAAGAAGTGTATGTCGGAAAAAGTTCACCAAATTAAATGCTGGTCGTGCTACATTTCAACTGCAAACTGCTGATGCTGAATTCAATGTCACACGGGCTGGAGTTGGAATAGAAGAGAAGGGAGGGGGGGGGGGGGTGTCTGTGAAGCCTGCTTTAGCGAACCACAGCCGATCGATCCAGCAAGCAAAAAAATTAAAGCCGTTCCATTCAATGTGAAAGCTGTCAGAAGTGCAGAGCAGTGATTCGCCACAATGGGCTGCAGCGCCGTTCTGCTGCCACCCAATGCAATTCAAATTTCCCGCCTTTTCAGTGCTCGCGCGACCCCTGCCTGAAACTGCGCCAGGGGGCATAGAGTTTCTCACTAGCTTACCTGAGAAACTCTATGGCCAGGGGGTGTTCTGTTCTCTTTGTGCTTGCTCTAATTTTGTACGCTGGAGCTGTTTTGCGTCATTCCAAACACGCCATTTCTTTCTTGCGCGACGGGAGCCTTTCTGCAGCATTTTGAACGCGCCATTTACTCCTTGCGCGTGGAACCTTTCTGCGTCATTTCGAACGCGCCATTGTTTTCTTGCGCGGCAGCTTTTTTCGCTTACTATCGTAAAAACCAACCCAACGAGCGTTCTTAACTATATGAACGCCGGCGCTGCCGGTTAATTACGTATATTTTGCCTCAAACGTACCTATAGTTTTCTTTGCGCTGAACAACGGGGAGATGTAGGACAAGCGTCAGCGGTTCACGAGTTTCGAACGCTTTGGACTATATAAAACCGCTTGGCTTTCGAAGCCTATGGGGTACGCCGCGAACGACAGCGTTACCACGGGACGCCCTGTTGCTCTACTTGGGCCCAGCGAGCGAGCTACGATGACAAGGCGAGCCGCTAAAGTGCTCTGCACTTAAAAGGAGGTCGCGTGGACATCAGCACAGCGCTTCGCCGGCTGAGCGCAGTAATGCCGAGCCAACAAGAAAGAGAAGAGGGCGCGTCTTTCTTGCTGGTCAAAACGTTTCTGGCACTACGTTGCCCCGCCACCTTCGGCTGTCTACGCTCGATACTGTATACGTGTAGCGTACGCCTGTAGTTGTACTGGTGTATAAGCATGGATGAAGCCGGGTTCAATGTGCGCCAGAACGACGTACTAAGGAAACAACAGCAACGATAGCGGCCGCCTCGCTCTGCTCTCTCTGCTTGCTGCTAAATATTTTAATGTAAATTTAGAGCCTGTATATATTGTTCTAACAAATTCTGCGCTCTGAAAATACCGTTGCTAATTCATACAAGTATAATAACCTTTAACACAACTATAGCCTTTCTAAACCAAGAAAAACAAAAGAAAACAAAATTGGCTGCGTATCTGCTCACTTCATTGCAAATGTCGACGAAAGACATGTCGACGCCTTCATCTTTAAAATTAACCCTGTACAAAACACTCGTCCGTTCCAAATTAGAATACGCATGTGCCATATGGGATCCTCACCAAACCACGCTCACCCTGGCTTTAGAATCTGTTCAAAACCGTGCCGCTCGTTACATATTATCATCTTATTCACGTCTTGCCAGTGTCTCATCTATGAAAAATACGCTTAATCTCCCCAGCCTTTCACACCGTCGCAAATGCTCTCGTCTTTGTTTGTTTCACAAAATTTATCATCACAACCCTACTTTAAAGGACCAACTTATCCCTCCCCCCCGTTACGTGTCATCTCGAATTGACCATTTCAGTAAAGTTGGTGTACCATATTGTCGTACTGATATGTATCATGAATCATTTATCCCCAAAACCAGCGTAGAATGGAACCGCCTCCCTCCCACCATCGCTGCCATTATTGATGCCACTCTCTTTAAAGCAGCCATTCACAACGCTTCTTGTTGAATCGCTCTTGATTTCTGTTTCTATGCCATTTGTGTAAAACAACTGCACCTTATGTATTTATGTTACCACTCCTTTCTGTTATGCCCTATGGGCCTTGAAAGTATTTTCAATAAATAAATAAATAAATAAATAAATAAATAAATAAATAAATAAATAAAAGACGACAGTCGTCTGGCGCTTCTGCCAAGTAAATGTCTCCCTTGTCTTTCCCGCTCACTTCTTATGCTGTTCCTCTCCCGTCTCGCTCCTCCCAAGATAAACGCGCTAGCGGTTTGCTCAAATAAATTTAAATTTACCGCGTTCCGCTGCTGCATGCCGAAGACCTCGATGCCAGCGCAGCCGCACGGCGGAGAAGCGCGTGAATCGAGGCACCCTACTTACTCCACGTGCGTTCCAAGCGCAGCGGGAAAACTCTCTAGTCGAGCTTTTCGTTACTGTTGCCGTATGATTTTTTTATATGCCGCTAAGGAAACAGCGGAGGATCGCTTTTGTATTTTTCTGGACGTATTTTTCAATATCCCTTAGGTATTGATGTCTTGCCCCAGATAAGCGTAATGTTTTGTTCTGGCTCAACAGTGTTGCAAGTTGGAATGTCGGACTTCGCCGTTTAGATTCGGCTGTGGGTATGTAAACCCATTTTGCAGCATCTCTCACTTTGGCAGTGTGGCTGTATCGAGGGACAGACAGACAGACAGACAGACAGACAGACAGACAGACAGACAGACAGACAGACAGACAGACAGACAGACAGACAGACAGACAGACAGACAGACAGACAGATGGACGGACGGACGGACGGACGGACGGACGGACCAAAATTGGCAGCCCCTCGCTCCCGCGCTGATCTCGTATTCACCACGTGAAGCGACGCGGTGTTTACGGAGGAAAGGGGCTTTTTAAATGAAACTTTTGTCTGCATGATGCGCGTGCTGTTGACGTTTCACGGCATCCGGTGGGTGCAGCTCGCACGGGAGGCGAAGCTTAATACGGACGGACGACGCAGAGGGCTCTGTGTCGGCTCCTGTTTCTCCCGTACGCCGAAAAACCAATCACGCGGCAATGACGGAAGCAGCCGACCAGGCGAAAACCCTCGTCTGCCCAGGGGAGGCAAGAAGATTAGATGTTTTCGAGGGCCGCGTGCGGGAAGCAAAGGGAGCTAAAAAACACACGCTGCATAAATTGTTTTTAGATGAGACTCGGCGCTTATATATTTCACGATGCTTTTTTTAATGATACGAGGACGAGTTTGAGTGATTGTGAATAATTTCTGCGTCTCCCTCTGGGCCTGCATCTTCCTACCTCGTGCCTCGCCGTTAACAATCCACCGGAGTAAACGCTCTCCACTGGGTCCTGCACTTAGTTTTGTTTTACAGTGATTTCTTTGCGCAGATACTGTTTAGCGCCTGTAAATTTTATGTGCGTGCGGATTTCTACGGAACTTGATCAATGTAACACAGAGACTCACCACTTTTTTTTCACGCTGAGGAAAGCGATGTCAAAACAATAAAAATCCTGAAGATCCGCGAGACTGGCCTAGCGGAGCGAAAAAAAATCACAAAATTAAAAGTTTGCGAAATTCCGCTAAGCAACTCTTAAACTCCTCTCTGTGTAAACTTGTAAATTGCGAGTGCGTTTTTCGCCGAAATACGACGCTTGCGGCGGTCGCAAACGCCGCGAAGGCTGTGTACCGTTTCCGAGCGGCTCAAGAGGACCGCATGCATCACCACTTCAATCCCAGCGGCGGTGTTTTTAGAGTCTGAGGGGCTGCTGCGCTGTCCGAAGAAAATATGGTCGAGTGCATCGCGGCCGGCGCCAAGCATAGCCGCAAGGGCGTCAAATCCTGACACTGGACGAAGGAGCTCTTGTCTGCGTTGCATTAAGTTTCCACAAACATGCGGTTGTGAGGCATACTGCGTTCTGGCTCGCGCTCGTTCAATCGCGGTGGTGGCCCAGCCGCGCGGAAATGTGATATGTGCGCACCAGCACGCGCTGGCGCAGCCCGCCTATTTAGAAGTTTGGCTCCTTTTTTTTTTCTTGGACTTGAAGGAGACGTTCGCGGAAACAAACTTTGACGCTTTAGCTGGATAGCGAAATCCTTCATGTTACACGCGCCACCATATTCCCACGTCTGTTCCTCCGCTTTAGAGCGCGCAAACAGGCTCTTGAGCTTCGCCGCGAAGCTGAAGCGGGAGCTGCGGCCTGAGCGGCTGACAGCGAGCGGTCGTCCGTCTTCTAGCCAAGTCCACATTTCAAGTATACGTTATTCGGTGGCGCGAAATGTGGTGATAAACATTCGCTAGAAACGCGGCGACCTTACCATAGTACACTGCGAGTAGCTGGCGAATCTGGAGATTCAGAAGAGGATGAAGACAGGGAAATCTTTTTTAATGTGTCATTCTTTGCCGAGTACCCCCACTGCCAGGGCCGTGTGACGCCCTGCATTTCCACAAAAATGCAGATAAGGCGGGAGTTCCACCTGTTATCGCTATAATGGGGTAAATGGAGATAACTGGTCGCACGGAGTTGTGAAAAAGTGAAAAGTAAGAAAAATATAAAGAATTACGGAACATGGCGAAGCGTGTAACGCCCTGCATTTCCACAATAATGCATATTTCGCGAAAGTTCCACCTGTAGCCGTTATAATACCGTGAATGGAGATAATTGTTGGAAGAAAATTTTGAAAAAGAAATTAAATAACAAAAATATGAAAAAGTACGGAAATCGCATGGCGACCTGCATTTCCACAATAATGCAGATTTTGCGGAAGTTCCGCTTCTAGTCGTTATAATAGCGTAAATGGAGATAAGTTTGGACGGGATTGAGAAAAACAACAAAAAATTTGGCTGGAAAGAACACACTCGAGACAAGCGCATAAGAATTCTACGCATTACACTCGGTGACAACTTTAGGACGGCACCGGAAGTTGCCGCTGTGCCTTATCACCGTAGCCGGATGTTTCTCCGCGCGGCGCAAGTAGGGCGTTACTGGGAATATTTTGAGCATGGCGTGAGCCGTTCCCGTGATTTTGTGGACTTAATATGCTTATAAACGACTCCGGTGACGACAAACAAACTGCGTGAGACAAGGCAGACGATATCACGCGCATTCATAGCAAACCCCTTTCAAAACGCGCGCGCACTTACGTCACGGGTCTGGAGATTTTGCGGAGTGATACACTACATGAGTTGGTGCCGTTCTTGAGTTGTAACCGAGTGTAGTAGATAATTCTCTGAATTCCTGCAGAATTTTTTCCTGTATATATGAAGCGCTCCGATACCCCTCCCAACCAACTTTCTTTTGTGGTCCGAAGAACACAAAGAAACTAAAATGATAGCACAAGGTTGGTGCAAAGTGTGTTTATGTGCATTCGTCACCCATATCCTACGGTTTTATTTCTTTAATCGCTGATTCAGCATACACGGGTTTACTTAGGCAGTGTTGGCAGAACGGTGGCAATGTCTTCCTTAGTTGGCATCCAAGTCGAAGATTACGAGATTGTTTTCACTTTATAAGCGACCCCGAACCTTCCGCCGTCCGCATAGCAACAGCTGCGGGTGCGCGCGCTTTTCGTCTTCCTTAGCAACGGGGGGAGATGGGCGCGCGCTGCCTGGCCGCTGACATGGCACATACCCACGTGGGAGATTGGCCAGGAATAAGTGCGAATGCACTTCTTAAGCGAGCCTGAATAGTCGCGCTCGCATAGCGCCTCCTCTCCCCCCTCGCCTACTCTCCTAAAGCCCCTTTACTACTCTCCAGCTCGCAACACCCTCTCTCGGCGCGCCAGCCAGGCCACTACACTATATATATAAAAAAACAGCATCCGGCGCCAGTTTTCGATCTGCGGACTTTGCGGCCGCAGCGCGACGCTCTACCGACTAAGCCACGGACGCGACGTTGATATAAGTGTTAGTAACGCGCCTTATATCTTTAACGCATTCAAACTACGTCGTCAGCGGCGTGCGTTGGCGACTCAGCGGCGTTATAGCGGCTTGATAACTGCGTGGTGTACACGTGATACTACAAACCCGCTAGTTCTGCATTCTCTCACGTGACTGCGCCTCCTCTCCCTTCACCCCGGTCGGCGCTTCGCAGCTGCGGTGCGCTGCGGTGCGGTGCGCTCCTCCTCTCGAACATACACGTTAATTCACCAAGATTTCCGCAGAGGGACAAACGAGGCGTGTTAAGCCGAACGTGATCACGAGGGGGTGTTAATGTAACTAACGGGCAAAATGCCACCAAACTTCAACAAACTCCCCCTCATAGCATCACCCCGTGCTTCGCACTTCCTCATACTCCCCTTCGGGGAAATGCGGGGGAATTTTTTTATGTTAGGAGGGTGAAGCGCTGTTATTAAAAAGAATGACGGAAGTTAGGAAGGAGATGAGGGAGGGAGGTATGTCAATCAGTGCGCGCCCGGTTGCCATCTCAAGCAAGGAAAACGAACAAAAGGTGAAAACGACAGAAAAATAGAGAAAATAGCAAAAAAATTGTAAAAAATACATCACTCAAAGGACACACATTACCTGCAAAGGCAAAGGAGTCCACACTAGAAAGTATTTAAAGCAGTGCGCACGGCCCAGTGTGAGAAAGCGAGGAAGTGCTTTTGTGGCTACCTGAAAAATCAGCGGCGGGTGATTGCCTAATGTGATAGGAGCGAAACGCAGCGTGCGTCGCCCATTTACAAAACGCACGCAGACCCACAAGTCAGTGTGATCTTTTTTATGGTTGTAATGTAAAGTCAGTATATAGACATCAGAGGCGCCGCACCCAGCGCTGCCAGCCGTTCCGAAGGGGTAGTAAAATAAAAATGCGCTAGGGTGATATCTACCCCCAGAAGGCGGATTAAGACTGCATGCCTGGGAGTGAGAAAAACTATGATAAAACCGTTTAATATAGTCACGCGTTTATTAATAACAGAGAAATGTCCTTCTTCATCATCTTCTTCCGAAAGAAGAAAACTTTTAGAATAATTAACGGGCGGTTTTTAGTCTTGTAACCTTTACAGCCATTGTACTATTCCCATTGTTTGTAATGGTTCTAGTTAAAAGCTTTAAAGCTTGAACCGTTTGCCACGAAAATCATTTCCTGTTAAAAAAGGCGTAAATTATTTCAGACAATATACAAGAATATTTTTGTCAGGAATAATTCAAGAGTAACTCTCCATGTGAGTATTTTTCATCACACTGGCGGCGTCGGGCATGTGATAAGAAACCGCCACACACCGCTCCAATCTTCTCTCCCAATAAAAAAATCAAAACGTGCCCCCGGGTTTAGCCTTTACCAAATGCTCATCCGTGGCTGTTTACAGACCCCGTCATTTCAAACTCTCGCACATTCTTCCCGAAATGGCAGCACTCAGTTTTTACCAGAAGTAATTATCCTACCTATACTCGGTGACAACTTAAGAACGGCACCGCAAGTTGCCGCTGGGCCTCATCACCGTAGCCGGATGTTTTTCCGCGCGGCGCAAGTTGGGCGTTACTGGGGATATTTTGAACATGGCGTGAGCCGTTCCCGTGATTTTTTGGACTTAATATGCTTATAATCGACTCCAGTGACGACAAACAAACTGCGTGAGACAAGGCAGACGATATCACGCATTCATAGCAAACCCCTTTCAAAACGCGCGCGCACGGACGTCACGGGTCCGGCGCTTTGGCGGAGGGATACACTACATGAGGTGGTGCCGTTCTTGAGTTGTAACCGAGTATAGCAGCGGTCAGTAGTTATCGCTAGAGTTGTATGCTGTTGCTGACGAAGCAGCTGCAATTATTGTCAGAGGCCCGCCGTATACAGCTGAACGTCGGCATTTCCCTTAACTGGCCGTTTATTCTTTTCTAAGGAGTTGGGCTGCTGAGCACGAGGTTGCAGGTTCGATACCCGGCTGCGGCTGCTGCTTTTCAGATGGAGGCGAAAAGCAAAAACGCCTACGTGTCCAGGTTTCGGCGCACGTTCAATATCCCCGGGTGGTCAAATTTAATCCAGAGCCCTCCACTACGGCACGCCCCATAGCTTAGATATAGATTCGGGGCGTTAAACCCCAAATTTTGAATCTGAATGTTCCACGGCCTTTCTGTCCTTGCAGCCCTCCTTACGGCATGCATTCTGCACGTTAGGTTAAAAGTGAATGATTTAAATAAAAAGCAATTTCCGCAAACTTTGGAAAGGTGCGCGCTTGTGTATAGGTTACGAAATAACGTGACCTCACTGTACTTTAACGATTCAACCCCGTCCTTGTTTTTCGCATTTACCATTTAAACTTTTCGTATCCACGGCGTTTCGTTTCATCTGAGACTGGCAGCATTCGCCAGGGGAATTCGCTCAGTTGCGCCACTGAGTAAGATGAGGAGCGTGGAAGCAGCGCTGAGAATGCCCGCGGGGTTGGGGTGTGCGCTGCTGCATCGGCGACACCTGGCGCACGAGCGGAGTGCGGCGGTAGCGTTGCCCAACGGCCTCTTCGGCGCAAGTTGGGGCGCCCAGAACATCTTTCTTACCTACCCACTACTCCTCAATTTTAAGGCGAATACCTTAGAAATGTAGGTTTTAAGCACGCGCGTTGTGAGGTGCAGGACATGGGTGGTACAAAAGAAGTTAGGGTCGCAGCGAGCCCGAGCCGGGAATAGCACGCGGGAAGCGCCTTTCCAAACGCTCGGCTGCACAGAGCACCCACGTGACATGTTGGATGTCATTGCGCGCGCTATTCTTTTGAACGCCCGTCAAAACTAGCCCACCGTTTGTGCTCCGTGGCCTCGATGTGGGATAGTGAGCACTGGCCTGACGGCATGGGTTCGAGCTCCAGCAGGTCTATTTATTTCTTAGTTTCTTTTTTCATTGCTTAATTTTTGTAATATTACTATTCCTTTCTGAACTCACATCAACGCGTGGTTTTTATAAATACTGTGGATTTAGTATGTTTTAGGTCGCTTTAGGTTTGGGGCGCAGCCAATGACCACGTTAAATTACCGTTCTCCATCACGCGTGCAGACATGTTACGTGGGTGCTCTGTGCTTCGAAGCGTTAGGAAATAAAGGGGAGCAGCAGTGCCGGGTGAGGGTAGGCCGCTGTCAGCCGCGCAGTGCTAGCTGCCTTGAGATGTAAGGCACCAACTAAAGGGAGCAGGAGGCTGCTGGCGATGTCGAGCGAGTCGAACGAGCTTCGGAGGACGCTGTCGGGGGATGTTGTGAAGTGCAGTGGTGACGGGCGCGGAGGCAAATTTTAACGAAAGTTCGAGAGCAGGTCAAAAGAAGGTCCAACTAGGTTTTCGCCTTCACATTTTGAGAAAGTTGTAAGCACCTGTACACTGTTATGCTGCTTCACTAGCGAGCAATCACCCCTGATTCATCCACAAGGGCACATGAGATAATAACACTTTAAACGTAGAGATCAGCTCGTTTAATTGCAAGTATGCTGTTTCGAGCGCCAGTTTGTTTATGACCTGCACTTCTGTATGTCTAAGCTGATGATCTATGTAGTTCGTTTATGTATTCAGCACATATCATTCGCAGGACATTCCAAGTGCCAAAGGCGTCTAACTCCCTTCCCATTCAATTCCCCTAAGTTCTGACTCAATTCTGTTACTATTTAATTCCTGTGTCATGACAGGTCTGTATAATTCTGGAGACATTCCCACCATGGAGTGGTAACTCCAATATACTTGCTCGAGGCACCCTTGAACCAAGCGAATGACGGTGCTCGGGAAAGCAGAACGAATGCAGCCAGACTGGAGAAAGACCGTTACCCAAACCGCAGAACGGTGTGGTGTAGCCAGTAGCAGCAGGTCGCAGCAAGTAGCAGCAAGTACTTAGAACGGTGTTTAGCACGTGTCTGACGTGCCGCGGAGGCTGTCGGATGAACTCATTGCCACACCCCATTCATATAAGGTGCACTTCATTCAATTCGAGCGACCTCATAATGAAGGCCACATGAGCTAGTGACCTCTAAAGTGTTCTATTGTTTCCGCTTCTGCCTTGATGCACCTGGGAAACATTTAACTGTTCCCGCCTGTGCCGGCAAAAACACACAAGAGATGAAGTAAAATAGAAAGCACAGAAACAACAACAAAAAAAAAATCACGCCATATCCACGGAATGAATGATGATAAATGGGGCGAAGCTCGAGAGGGGGAGATCATCGGTAACCGTAACTCTCCCGTGAAAGTTCGCCCATTACATTATTAAGAAAGACGTAAGACTGTGTGCGTACATTGTACAAATCAACTTTTTCGGAGTCAATGCTCCCAGGCCCAGACCTGGTGAAAGACCCCGCGCCATCGAGGACTACCCCGCACCTCCACCACAACTTGTCACGTAGGATGGGACACAACGGTAAAGAAAGAACTTTTATTTAGGGCGAACTTGTGCCCGAACAAGACGAGAGGAAACGAGCAAAGGTCCTTGCGTCTCGTTCGATCTCCGAGAACGACTGCCTGCGTTCGTGGCGTGATCTCTTGCGTGATCTCCCCTTCGCAGTGCACGTGCGCTCGCGCCTCCGTTGGCGAACACAGACAAGCTCGCGCTCCCGGTGCCGAGTTTGCGCTGCCGGTTGCAGCCGGTTCTTGCGCGTGCAACGCGGCCCACTTTGCGACATCTCCGAAAGCATGCGGCGGTCACGTACCACGAGACACAAGGGATGGACAGACCCATGGCTTTAGGAGCTTCACCCCTAAAAACACCAGCAGAGGCCCGCCCCATTCGAGACGTATTATATAGTGTTATAGTAAGTGGTATAATAAAGTTGTACAGGGGTTTATTGGGTCTTTAACGTGCGCCAAAATCTCGACCCACGGGCGTTTTTTTCTTCTCGCATTTCGCCCCCATCTCAGAAGCAGCCACCACGGCCGGAATCGAACCCGTGTCCATGGGCTTAGCAGCACAACGTCTCAGCCACCGTCGCGGGGATAATAAATTTTAAAAACCCGCAGGTACTTCACCCGAACGAATAAATAAACGTAAAGAGTTCAAGATGGAACGGAAGCCTCGCAAAAATGTGCCGCCAGGAAGAGCTGTCGCCCTCACAAACGTTGCACTGTCCTTAACATTTTCCCCTGGTGATATTTGAATTCTTCGAGAAGCGGTTCTTATCAGAGAGGAAATGAAAGGGAGGCGGGGCGAGTGTCTCGCCAAGGAGCGTCGACGCTTCTCGAACGCGATCGAAAGAGAACATTTCTCAGGTTGCAAGGGCTCCGAGGCCTTTAAACATTTACGGCCTCGACTTGCTACGAAGTATCGGTGCTCGAAGCGAGGTCACTAAAGCGTTTTTCGGGGGAAAAGTACAAGCGACCAGGCGCTAATCACTAAAGATGGCACAATTGGGACGGAGCTTTTTGGGTCCGAATCATGAACTCACCCGCTTTCATAAAACAATTGGTAGGATTGTGTTCATTTGCACTGAGTAAAAACATGTTTGAAGGGCGTAGTGCTCGTTAAGGTTGCGAATGTATGATAGTTTGCAATTTTTTTTATTCAACGCCAGTTTTGGAATGTCCCAGAGGAGAGGTATTGGTTGAGACAGAACGTGCTTAGCTTTTGCGTTCAAGGGAGCGAAAAAAAAATCCTGAAACTAAATAAAATTCCTACTTAGGTTAGTCCTGCCAGTGAAAAAAACTGAAGACGGTGTCTACGCTTACTGAAAGTACCTCATAAATTCCAGGCAATATAATTTGTGAGTGGTATTTTTCCTTCCCGTTTGGTGACGATTCCATTTGAAAACACCGCGCGAGATCTTTCCCTATTATTTTATT
This sequence comes from Haemaphysalis longicornis, assembly GCF_048455015.1. Taxonomy (NCBI): domain Eukaryota; kingdom Metazoa; phylum Arthropoda; class Arachnida; order Ixodida; family Ixodidae; genus Haemaphysalis; species Haemaphysalis longicornis. The sequence goes on along the minus strand of NW_027526335.1, from coordinate 23,527,488 downwards.
TTTGCTAGTGCGCAAGAAAATGTCCTCATGCGTCTTGCCGAACAGTTATTTACGTCGAGATTACCTAATATCAGGTGTCAAGCATGCACTACATTAAATCTCTCAACTCAAGCCTGGCCCGGCAGTGCCCTACGCGTAGAGCGTGGTGTTGTAAATGTGGGCTTGGAGCGGAGGCGAAGCTGATGGAATGAATTACCGGAATTCTGCGCGCTATTATTAACAGCGAAGCTGCTTAGCAATTCGCTCATTCCGACGTTTCACAAAACTCATTATAGCAGTATAAACAAAATAAATCACCGTCACCGGCAGGACTCGAAGCTGTGTCTGATAGATCTGCTAAGTTGGAGTCAGTCATCTTACTCACTCGGCTACGACAGTTCTTTTTTTTTTTGTAATGACAACTTTATTCACACATAAATATACACGTTATGCCGAGGGTTACACAATTCAGCAGTGTATTTGACAGCGGATGCGTCGACTACATTTCTGGTTATACATAGAGTGAAATGACAATGAACATGAATCCAGCACGAAAAACATGAAACAATGAAGGAAGAACAATGAACAGACATCACATGCTAAACCTAACAAAGGGTAAATGAATTCTGTGGGATGTATAGGCCGGCGCTAATCTCTCTTGTATATATAACTGAAAAGAGGCATTGATCGTATTAGTCAAGGATGCTCGGACCCGTTAAGTGCTCGAGTTTTTTTTTTTTTTTTTTTTTTTTTTGGGGGGGGGGTAGAAGTTTTTTTGTCTGCTTCTCTCCTCGTTTGTCTTATAGCGCTTCTGTGCATGACTGCCTCGGGCGAGTGTTCGTCGCAGTTCCGGGTCCGATCCTGGGGTCCCAAGAGCGCTAACTACCCATTCCACTTTACGTACAAAATGTCACCATGCCGGCTGTGGGTGGAGGGCGCACCCTGGCTTTCCAGAGGGAGTGGAGGCCGATGGCGAGGACGCAGTCACGGATGACGGGGTGGTCTGCTTCCACGCATAGAAACTTTAGGCTCGGCCAGGTGACATACCATGAGATATGGAAACACGTTTGCATCTCGCCCCAGAAGTAAATGGTCGTGTTGCAGTGGAAGAAAACGTGTTCGGGGGGTCTCCGGCTTTCCCCACCGGAGGCACCCTGCGCGCCAGGGAAGGAAGAAGCCTCGCTGCTGCTGGCGGGCCGTTACTAGCAACACTGCCGCGTGGAAGCGAAAGAAAAAGCCCTTAGTTCCAACTGGAATGGGCGATGATTGCTTAACTCGCTTGAGCACATCGTCTCCATCCTGAGGGACCGAAGGCTGACAGTACAGGGGTGGTGGCCGTGTCTGTGCTACAAAGCCCCAATACAGCTTTCGGAGCTTTACAGTAAGCAGGTATTCTAACGCGACTGCAGCGAAACCACCATGCTCGCTATTTCCCGTAGAATCCGGTGATGCGGGAGCCGTAATCGACATAAATATGGGGCAAGCCATGGCCTCAATCGAAGGGAGCCTAGGCATTGGACGGCCAATTGAAGGAGCGGGACAGCCTGCTGGTGGAAATATAAGAAGCCCTGGACTACGAACTTGGCTGTGCAAAACCATTCACGAGTTTTCTCTGAGTTCTAATGTTAATCAAACACACCCAGCCCATTCGTGGGCGCAGCGTATCGACCGAAGCCACACCCACCCAAGGCGCCGACTTTGTTGTACAAAGCGTCGTAGCCATGAAGCCATCATTTGATGCCCGCTAGCAGCGACAAGAACTTAGCGACAAACAAAAATGAAGTCCCCTGGCCACCGTGAGACAATGGTGCCACGGTCACGGGGTTTTCGGTCCGAACTGGGGCTCACTCTTATCCGAGCCGATAGAAGCGGACACGACGACACGATTTTCCCATGGGAGCCTTCTTCATACACCATGAAAACACAGTCGACGATAAATGGCACAACTTCATCGTTTAAAACCCACTCGCCAATGCTCAAACACGCTATTGTCACGCTGAATTGGGTTCATTTCTGATAAGCGCCCGCCGTTCACACTCAACCTGGCCGTAAGCCGTAAACAAATGCCACATATTATGGTCGGGAGCCTGGGGCGCCCCGTACCCTACAGTGAACCCCGCTGCTTACTTGCGCAGAGCTCCACAGGGTGTACCCTCAAGCGACGTAGTGAACTAGATTCCGTGGAAGAACAGAACACCGAGAAAAATGGCAGCATCTCCACTCCGTGGATGATGGCGAGGGTGCGGAGTACTGGGACTCGAAATGACATCCAAGTTGCGCCCCGAGTAACATCCGATTTGCGCCCCGACCGTCATTCGATTTGAGCTGTGAGTTGCACCTTGATTATCCCCTAAATGAAACTGCAACTCACGGCTCAAATCGAATATCGCTTGTTTTTCGCTTGATGATGGTGTGCGCACGGATGGACGCGGACGGACATTGGGAGGTCCTAAGGTACTCCGAATCGTTGCCGGCGACGGAGTAAGCCGTTTTACTCTCGGGTACTGACTCACGGTCGTAGCCCAATGGGTAAGACGGCTGACACTAACTCTGTCTGGTCCACCAGACACAAGCTTGAATCCTCTCGGTGCCTGCGTGTTTTTTTGCGATTGTAAATGCTATGCGCACGGACGCGGACGGACATTGTGCGGTCCTAAGGTACTCCGGACCTAAAATGGACCGCCCCGCGGCGGGCGTGGCCAACAGCCAGGCTGGGGATTTCAAAGTAGTAGCAGGGTTATCTAGTTTATGCTAGGTAATGAGTATTTCAGATCGGTTTCAGACGGCGCTGCATGCGGATGATATCACAAGCCGTACCTTATCAATACGGCGCGCTGAATATGCCAGTCGGGCTGCGCGCGATTGAGCCGGTTTCGCTCAAGGTGTATCGGACGCTCCACTGTCATTACTTTCATAACCCAAGCAGCTGGAAACTCGGGAGTAGGCGCAACTCGGGCCTCCTGGAATAACGCCACAGTACTTAGAGCCAGCTACTTTATCACCTTCTCGGAATGCGAGATCAACATTTTAGCGAACTTAATTGTGCCTCGATAGGCACTATCAGCTCTTCCTATTCCTGCTGTGTCTAAATTATGGCTAATTTTCTGCGCGAGCTATAGGGAGAGCATTTGCGATAAATGCCCGACATGACATCGAGATTTGCCTTCGCCCGTACTGCCCTCCCTTTTATAACTCTCATGAAAGATATTGTTGCACCCCCTAATCTTGTTAATAAAATAGGAGCTCACTCTCGTCGAGAACAACAAATACTTTCTTGCCCTTTTGCAATTCAACGCAGTTTTCGAAAACACCCCATCAAGTGACTCAAAATCCCAATTATTAATTATAATTAATTAAGGACCAATTAATTAATTTGATAAATTCATGCGTTTTACGCTCCGCTTCTCTTTCCCACGCGTATTGCGAAATAATTGAACCTTGCAAGAGCCATTTTTTAAATTACGTTCCACAACATTACTCGATTTATTTTCCTCTGTTTTTTTTGTCCGGTAACTAGGGACGCGCGTACTGGGAATGTCCTAAGTACGTCCTAAACAGGGCACTTCACAACCGCGCTGGCGAGGCACAATGGCGCCTTCTGCATCTGATTAACGTAGCGGCCTTCTTTTGGCGAGGCGCCGCCGCGTACGCTTGGACATCGCCTGCTTGACCATTATTCGCGCTTTTTCCGCGCAAATCACGTTTGTGCACAAATAAGCGAAGAAGCGGACGGACCCCGGAACTTTGAGGTAAAGCCCTGAGAGGGGCGGTCTTGAGAAGAAAGGAAGCGAACAGCGTACCCGTTCAAGAAAACAAAGATGTACAGGTGGACGATAAACGCAAAATCTTTCAGTGTGCGGCCTCTGTCGTGAATTATTCATCAGCGTCCGACTTTCGCTATTATCTCGAGGGTGCGTTTTATTGTGATGTGGAAAAACAAAGGCTGGAAGCACGCTTGAGGTTCCTGGTTGGACGATGGAAGCGAACAGTCCCGGAAGATAAATGCTACCGGGAATTTTTATGTCCTGTCCGGTGACAAAGCGGACGAGGAAGCAGCGCCGCTTATAGGTCGGAGATACGTATTGCTCGAAAAAAAAAAGGAACCAGGAACCAAACTCGACTGGGGAACAGCGAACTCAAAACGCAAGGACGATATTATTACTTCGTTCCAGATCCCGCCTTTCAGAAAACCCACCGCGCACGGGCTGGATGGGTCGGCGGTATATGAAAGGCATTTTTTTCTTTTTTTGTTTTATATATTGCATTTGTAGTGGGCAGAAAATAGTGACCATGTATTACGAGTCGGATCTTGCTCGATTATGTTCGAGTTGATCGATCTTTCGGGAGCGTACAGACCGGGCCCGGGCTGTTATGGAGGTTGTATTAAACAACGATCAAGAGTATAGTGTAAAATATGCTAACATTACCTTGTTCCACAGACTAGGGAACTAAATATTGAAGACTTCTTCGTGTAATTTGAAAGAAAAACATGGGGATATAATTAAATGTTCTTATAAATGGGTTTTTCTGCTGAACATAAAGTCACGTACGGCTTGGAATTTTAGCTGCGGGCCTGTCTCTGTGGTGGAAAAAGAAAAAGCTCCTACAAGGGTTTGAATATACGGTAACGATGTCTTGTCTTGTTCAGTGAGTGTTCAGGACCCGCGAGAAGAATGCTTCATGGTGTATTCGGAAGCCGCGTCGTAAGCTAAAAATCAATTTGAAGAAATCAAAAGTAATCTTAAACAGACATGCAGAAAGCCCTACTTTTAGCCTAGATAATGAAATGCTTTGAGAGGTGGATGGATATAGGTGTCTCGGGCAACTTTTCAGGGTGGGTCTTAATCAAGAAAAAAAAAAAATACGGCGTACAATTAGTAGGGGCTGGGCGGCATTCAGCAAGCACTCTCAAATAAAGAATAGTAGGCAACCTCAGTGAAAACAATGGTATACACCCGCGGAGCAAGAATAAGATAGTGAGGGAAACGAAGCTTCCTTGCGCGGCCAGATGATGTCACAAGTGCTCGTCAGATGCCCCGGCTAGGGGCACCTGCCGCGTGTGAAGAAACTGCGCGGCCACCACGATCGGCATTGCGCTGCACAGCAATGAATTGCGGCCTCTATCATTTCGTCCATCAGGTGCCGCTACCCTCTCCTTCGCCGTCACAGCTATGAAGCTTGGCAGTCCGCCTTGGTTTTCATTGTGACATTATCTGGTCGCCCGCCTGCAATGCGCCGTTTTGCCTCCTCCGTGTATGCACCCAATACGTACTGCCGGTGATGGCTTACGGGCCAGAGACTTACTAAAAATGTCTTACTGAGTCCTTCGAAAGAAAACGTATGTCAGCCCAGAGCCATGGAAGGAAAAATAGCGAGTAGGCTAACGCTGAGAGAAACGAGTGTCCTGGATTAGGGAAACAACTTGGGTAGAAGGCACCCCCGCTCAAATGAACAGAAAGGGTAGGGCCTGGGTGGGGTGTTTAACGCGCAAAACTTACAACCGGTGGACCGTTAAGGTACGTTCTCACTTGCGGCAATAAGCGCGCGCAGAGCCGCGCGCTCCAAAACGCACGCCGCAAAACGCCCTTACGCAGCAACATTTCTATGCCTAGCAAGGATAGGTCTCAGACCTATTTTTCGCGGCCCGCCGCTTAGCGCCCAACTCAACGAGCCAATCAGAGTGACTGGGTCACGTGAGCTGCGAGTTCAACGCGCGCCCCCCAGTCATCTCAAGGGACGGCGAGGAGCGGTTTCCTCCTCCGCCGCCGCCGCTTTTGCGAATGGTCGTGCCCGGTAGTGTGGCCTTCAAAAAGCGGCGGCGTTTTTGAGGGCGCTCAAATTCGCCCGCTTATTTCCGCAAGTGGCGACGTACCTGTAGAGTAACGGAGGTGCTGCTGAAAGACGGGTCTGGAAGTGGGATGAGACCGATAACTCAATGGAGGAATGAAAGAAGGAAGTTTGGTGGCAAAGAATGAATTCGGAGAGCGCCGGATGGGCGCATTTGGAAGTCAATGGGAGAGGCTGCTGCTGCTACTGATAATAATGATTGGGAAAAAACGTGCGTCGAATAAGCGCCACATCAGGGTGTGCACAAGTTTTCTGTCGCCGCACGTTCGTGGAAACATCGACCCCTCGTACTTTCGGCTATTGCCGTAAAGGCACACAAAAGAAAGACCACGGAAGTGAGCTGGACAACAGCCAGTTTACATTCAGGCAGGGCTCATATGCTATGTGTTGCTTCGTTGTTTTCAACGCGAAATTTCAATTTCAATTCGGGGGAATGAGAGAGAGAGAGAGAGAGAGAGAGAGAGAGAGAGAGAGAGAGAGAGAGAGAGAGAGAGAGAGAGAGAGAGAGAGAGAGAGAGAGAGAGAGAGAGAGAGAGAGAGAGAGAGAGAGACAGACAGACAGACAGACAGACAGACAGACAGACATCTTTAATGAGCAAGTAAGGTCAGCCAGGCGGAACGGCTGACTTGCTACACCAAATGGGCGTGAAGGTGTGATGAAGATATATGAAAGGAACTATCACACATGTATATTCAAACTCACAGACGCGCACGACAAGCACGCACCGAGTCAGGCGACCTAGTCACTTGTCCGAGAGTTCATAGCTCACTCACAGGTCCCCCATGTCAAGTCACAGTGCTATGGAGGAACGTCAAGGGTGCCTTAATTGCGCAACTTTTCATGCCTGTTGTAAGCCAGGGCCCAGGGAGATGCCTCAATGAGATCTGAGCGGACACTGGCAGGCCCAGAGAAAGCTTAGCCGTGGTACGCTCAGGTTCGTAGCGAGGACATGCGCAAAGAATGTGTTTCAGGTCCTCCCGAACTGTGAACCAGCATGAGTTCGATGCCGGCGAATTGTAACATACTTAGAAAAACCAGAGCAAAAAAGACGAAGACGGAAGAAAAATTAGCAGTGGCTTAGATCGGCTATGCTAGGATATACGTAGCGGGAGCTAAGGTTCAGCAATCCAATCCAATCCAATCCAATCCAGTCCAGTCCAGTCCAGTCCAGTCCAGTCCGATCCGGTTCGGTCCGGTTCGGTCTGATCCGGTCCGGTCCGGTCCGGTCCGGTCCGGTCCGGTCCGGTCCAGTCCAGTCACTGATCCTCGCGCATGCGCAGCACGGCTCGCCGGGAGCCACGCGAAACGGCTATCAAGCGGCTCCGGCGCAGCGTTAGACTTGGCTAGTGCGCAACGGGGGAGCACAGCTTGGCTCGCGCTGGCGCCAGTGCGTCTGCCGCGGCTGTGATGTCACTCCTCTGGAATGCGCAGACCGGCGAATGTGCAGACCCAATTCTCTACACACCCGTACTCCACACCCGTGCTTGGATTGGAAATCCAATCCAATCCAATCCAATCCAATCCAATCCAATCCAATCCAATGCTCCTCGCGCTTCCGCAGCGCGGCCCTACAGGGTCTACGAGAAACTGCTCAACCTCGGCCAGTGTAGCTTACGCTGCAAAACAACCATAGTGTATGAGCGCGGCCATAGCGTACCATACGAGCCTACCATGACGTAGGGCCCGTCCATTGCCCTTGTTTTCTTCTGTCCTCAGCGTTTCTTGTGCGGTTTTTTCTTCACGCAAGTATCGTTAACGTCCTCTTGGAAATGGCATGAGATGCTGTTGTGGAGGGGATACTATAGCAAATTACGTGAGCTATTAATCAAAATTTCTCGAACAAAATGTGAAATTCTATACACCTAACCACAGCCGCAATTTGGTACGTCTAGATAAACGTCGATCGCAGCCAAACCATACTGTAGTTATAAGAAGAACATGCATGTCGGCCGCAAGCACGAGTTCATCTAACAGCATCTGAGTTCATCTAACAGCAAACTTCTCTTGCATAAGTCAAACTCCAGGGTAAACAACTTACTTGCAAAAGTTCCTCCCGGCTAATTCAACTGGGGACATTATTTCGTTATATTTTCCACAATTGTCTCACTTCGCGAGAATGCGTATATAGACCCTGAATAAACTATAAGGTAACCTCGCAGCAGCCCCTCTGGCTGTGCACAAATACTCGCTGTTGATATTGTTTTCTTCCGTGAGCCGCAGTACTCGCTAGGAATGTACAGCAGCAGCGCAGGGCACGTACGGATACCTTATTTCCAACCCTTATTTATGTACCCGAAATCGTGCATCTCGCTTCGGCGACAACACAAAGGGATCCGGGCTCCAAATCCCAAATGCCCCGTATCGCTCCGAAATTTCGCGATCTCCCGGAGGTCACCCCGCGGGCGCCTTTGAGCCCCCCGCTGTAAAAAGAGCGGCAGGCGCGTGCGCGAGCTTTAGGTTCTCTCGAGGAATGCCGCGGCCTGTTCTGCCTTTGAAGTCACATCCCGGCGTCATCGAGATTTCAATTGGGAGCACGAAGACAAACTGCCCGGAAAGAGATGAAAAAAGGAAAACTCACTTGTTCTTTGAAAACAAAGCGAGAGATATAGGCGGACGGCACGTAGTCGTTGGCGTCTATCCGCTGTTTTCGTTTCTTCGGTCTTTTTTACAACTCCTCTCGCTCCGTGAACCTTTGCGCGTCATTAGTCTGTCTGGCAGGCTAGCTTTGCCCGCATTGTTTTCTACGGGAGCGCTGCACGGGTAATAAAGCACGCACGGCAGATCTCGGAGACACGGCTGCTGGACAATAACACACGCCGGGACTTTTTCAAGGGCTCCGGTTTTGATGCCTTTTGGTATACGCTGGAACGCGCCGGGCGGCGTGCGGGTGCCGTGGCGCACACTGCCGCTGTCGGTGGAGCGAACGTAAAGTTGCTGAACATAAAGTCACAAGGTCAAGTGCGCAGACAAGGAGACGCGACGGTAACTGAAAATATGTCGGGAAACTTTCAACCCACTTTAAACTCTCGAACAACAACAACAAGAAAGGTTTCGGGCTGGAAAGTACCGATCACCGAGAGGCGCATTACGGCAACTTCTACAAGAACCGTTGTTAAGGAACAGGACCCAGGGCCATCGAAGCCTGTGCTGAAAGCGCCCTTTTAATGAGAACGCTTCTTTTTCTAGCTAGTGATGGTCATAGCTGATCATGATGATGATGATGACGACGATGACACCCTCGAAGTGTTGGCACGTACCCACAACGGGTGATTTGCAATTTCGATGTACTGGTATGTAAGCACATTTCTTGTGCTTACATGTACTTTAACTGTAATCGATTTCCTAGCTCGGCGGTTTAAACAGAACCGCGGACTTCTTTTTACTTTTAAATGTGAGAATCTTTCTTGGAATGGGTCAACAGTTTAGTATTGAGTACTTCTTCGCTGCAATGCACCTCGTTTTTCGTTTTTGCGTCCTAGAGGGGGGTTTAAAGAACTGAGAGCAGCTATAGTAAGGTGAATGTGAGTGTCAGAGCTCGAGCTTGAGAACAGTCGCTTCGTAATTCTTGCTTGCGCTTTTTTGTGTGTTGTCCTAACCACCGCCTCGGGGTCAATGGGCGTACGTTGAGCTTGGTGTCGTTTACGCTGTTCTACAGCTCGATGAGCTCAACGCTGATCATAGATATCGGTCGAAGTACTTGGCTCGTGCATTCCCCGAAACTAGTGCGAGAAGCTAGGGCGATGTAGGCCTGACAGCCCAAAACATCTCGGGGTATCCGTCCTTTCCATTAAAAAGAGTAGATAAAACGTGGACGGCATATTGAAGTTATGATGTGAATCGTGAAGACGTAGGCTTCAGAAGGACAAGGGAAGGCACATAAACGCACGCACGCACGCCCACGCACACAGGCGCCCACGCACACACACACATGCACACGCTCACACGCGTACACACAAATGCACACACACGCGCACACAAGCACGCAATGCCCGCTGTAGGAGAAATATAGCTTACTAAAACTTCTTGCTTGGCTAGTAGGTACAGGTTATTGGTTCTGTTCAGCACAAACGTATTTTCTGTTTTACATGAAAGAACGGAACAAATTTCCTTTAAACGAGGAGATAAGGTCACGTAAGCTGGAATCCGGCTATATATACGCTGACCATCTCCACAAAGTGTCGTCATCTGTCCATCCTGTGCATCTTCCACACCCTCCATTCGCACTTACAACAGTCACTGTGCATGCCCGACGGCTCTGAGCGTTGCCTAGCAACGCCCGTACTCCATTGCAGACATTCTTTAACAGCGACCTTTATTGACAGGCTTCACACTCCGACAGAAGCAAATAGACGAGTTTAAAAGGTGAAGCACCTCGTGCTCTCCCGCTAACAAGGCGCGCTGCTCGTTCACTATTGCCGCCACATCGATGTGGTTACTGACGAACGTCTATGTGTGCTCGTAAATTTTCACGTGAAGCTCTAGTTTGTTTCTGCCGTAGAAGTGGCTGCCAATTTGAGCGGCATGAACGTATTATGCCTATTTTCTCCCTTCCGAAGATGAGTATATTGTTTATCAAACAATATTAACGTTCCTCGTGTAAAAACTGGTATGCCAAGCAAAATCGACCCCGAAACATGCCCGGACTTTTATTCGTCACCTGCTTACGTTGTCTAGGCCGCGTTCCCAGTGATTATGGCAGCTCCTAAGGTGGGGCCAAGTTGGTTGTTGTAGGGACGCAATTCTTCAGCAGAAAACGTTAACGCCAGCTCCTGCTTAATGTAGTATGGAGGAGTGAAGTCAGTACGCAACGTTTTATGCCTTGACAACCGAATGCTCTCGAGTTCAGCTCGTTGACAAATGATAGTAAGTTGCTGGTCTCTCCCTGACAGAAGGATTTCAACTTACTTTTCCTTCAGTAACGTCAGCCGCCTGCTTGTTTTGGCCGAAATGGTACCTCTGAAGCAACTGGTACGGTGACCACCCCTCTCATTGTTTTATTGTGAGCCCCTTCGTTAACCAACGGTCGCCACCAATGCTCTTCCTCAAGTACTCAAACTGCAGCGAAAAGTACTTTCCCCAGAGCCGCAACTGTTTTTAGAGAATTCTCCCGGGCACACATGATCCTCAACCCCCTTGCGTAATCTGCACTGATTAACGGCAAGAGAACGCGTGCAACGGTTGAAACGTGATCTCGATATCAAGTCAAGCACCAGCATTTGCAAATAGTGCCCAGGACCGGGACATCCGGTTCAGTAGTGTAAGCAGAACGGGCAGGCAGTCAGCGAACAAAGATACAGCAAAGTGAATGCCGGTGTAATTTCTCGGCAGGCTAGACCCTGCAAGGCAGCGTTCCAGAAGTCTCAGCGGACCGGCGTGCGAAAGAAGAGAGGGCACTGGAAAGAATGACCGAGCTAAAAGGAAACGTCTTGCGTAAGCCCATTTTCCTCTGGACAGGGTCCGTAGGGTTAGTGAGATTGCGGGTCCTATAGGAAGGGACGGCACACGGGACTGGTGTCAAGAAGGAAGGGACGCAGAATAACTGTCATTCAATGCCGCTAATTCAACGATACTCTTACCATGCCGTCTCTGTACTGTTTGCGCGCTTGCTCGAAAGGGGAAAAGCAGAATAACAGTGGCTTCCCAAGACTGCTCGAGCGTCCTTCAAGAAGCAAATAAATTTCAGTATAGAGGAAATCAGAATAGTTGAATAACGGTAGTGCAGACAACGCAATATTTTAAAGCTTTGAATAATGCGCAAATATGCTGCTGTTTAACACATGTGCACGCAGTCAGCGCCAAACCAAACAAGGCGACAAGTGTGAAGCTGACGTCAACAATTAGGGATTCTGCTTGGTGACCGCAAAATAAATGATTGCTTCTTTTTAAACGGAGATATTAAACACTATTTCAATTTGCAAAACGCAACCAGGAAGTGCGGGTGTTCAGAGCCCTGTTTTACTGTTGCCCTTTAGTGTGTTGGTTGCACTAACTCATCAGCAGTTCCACATCTAATGATGTCGAGAGCGTTTGCAGTATCTGCACACGTACGATTAGGTTAATGACTTTGCGCCGTGTAAAGTGAGAAAATTTACGTTTTGTAGCATGAGTTACACAGGCCGAGGTTGAGCAGTTTTGCGTGACTCCTGGAGAGCCGTGCTGAGCATGCGCGAGGAGCAGTGACGTCACACGGCGCACAGAACGTTGCTCGCTGCCCGGCGTCCCTCACACATCCCACGCGCCCAGCGTCTTCGCCGACCTCCGTTCCAAACGTGGCGGGCCCGGTCCACTTGATGATGATGCGAGGGGTGGCCGGGTGTGGAACCGATGGCTCGTGCGTCGCCGCAACACCGGCGTGCGCCTGTGGAGCCAGCTTAGATCTGGGGCGATTGGTGACGCTGCGCCAGAGCGGCTTGATAAATATACAAGGGTCACATAATGCGTATGCTGTGTGTGTGTCATTGAAGCAGCGGTAAGCATGACTATCAAGCTAATCGTAGACAACTAGGAAAGCTAAGAATAACCAGCTGAACCTTAGCTCACGCTACGTATATCCTGGCATAGCCGGGCTAAGCCAATGCTGATTTTTTTAAAGGGAGCTGTAAAATCAGTTGGACAGCTCTCGTTGCGCTGAGATGACAGAGTAAATTTCTTTTTAATCTTCCTCGCTGTAACCTCCGCGTATACTGAAGACTACCGACTTCCATTTACTCAGCTTAACGTGGTATTCTGCTTAATCCAGTCGGGTTCAAGTGTTCCAGCTGACGCCGTTTTAAGGACATGGCTCTGGCATAAAAAATGATTAAAAATGATTATGCGAATACTTACACCTCCTCCCCGCTTTCTAAAGCCATGTATTACGGTTGTTACTAGCTTAAGTTCAGAAAGGAATCCTGAGATGTCTTCTTTTTTCTACTAAAAGCTATTACTACAGAGAGTCTGAATAAATTTTTTGGACCTGACAAGGGCGAATTAATTTGATTGGCTGGGCCCAGTAACTAGGCCCGGTGCGAAAATGAAGACAGGAAAATGCCGCACTTAACAAGCTGTGCGGACACCACTCCAGGAGTTTAGGCCCTGAAAAAGTACTTATAGAAGGTGACGCGCGAGGATGGATCTATTCAGCTCATTGAGTTGGAGAAGGTACATTTTTTGCCATTATTTTTTTGTCCTATTTTTAGACAGTGCGGGTGTATCTAGATAACGGTATCGTCGATAATAACCTCCATCGTCCGGGCGTTGTTTATGAAGTTGCATTCGCTTCACAACGAGTCGATGAATGTTTGCTGGAGCGTTCTAATACCATGGCCTTTATTTTCGGTGTATGCGCCTAAACCGCTGCACACTGTGCAGCATTGTCGCGCGATTTCTTAAAATTCAAATCATGCGAGAGCTTTGGGGCACCTCTGGAAGTGTGGAAAATTATTCGCTGTCTTTGTTAGTCGGGAATAACTTAGGAAAATTGAAAACCCCCCAGCGCCATGCCGATGGGAGCTTCCGTTCAGAAGAGTGTTCTCGGACAGTAATGTTTGCTTTGCTTGATGGCACGTATTCTAACGAATACGCGCTCGAAAGCTATGCCCCCAAGCTCTGTCCTGAGTCGCATAACAATGTTTTAAATGTCGCATAACTCTTTAAACATCGCCTTTCAAGGACGTCTTCTCTCAGAGGTCTCAAAGGTTTGTATTACGTGCGAAGTGTAAACGCGGAGGCCTTCCGCAAAAGTGAAGCGAAAGCAACGGAGTGGAGGAACATAATAATCAGCTCGTAACGACACCAACATTTTGTTGCCTGCAAGCGGAAAGAAAGAACTACAAGGAAGAACTTTTCCGCTGCATCAGATACGTCTGTCAAAGGTAATGAGAATGCTGACAGCATTGATCACCAAAAAATAACAAATCGAAAATGTTAATGCAACTTAACATAAGAAATGTCACTAACTCGAAGGCTTAGATTTTGCCCTTTGCAAGGGTACTATAGCGAGGCTGGAGTACCTCCCCTGTCTCCACCACCACTCACCTCTTTTTTTCTTAGTTCCCTTGAGAAGGCTTCAGAGCCGTCCAGTTTCATAATAAATTTATTTATACTCATTCCCAAGCACCTACGCACAGCCCTTTTGTTCTATCAACCAGACAAAACACGCACTGTAAAGTTTTTATTAAAGCTGTCAAGTCAAAAGTTGTTGAGAACGTGTCAAAGCCTGCGTTCGACTTTTACAACTGTGGATAGTTCTAAGGCATGCATTTGGCGTTTCCTTCAGAAATCTGTGAGCACATAAAATGCCAAAATAAAGGAACACAGTGAGCAAGCCACCAAGCCTCTAAGAGACTGAGAGAGAGAGAAACGTTTATTAAGAAGAAACAATTGTTACTAAAAGAATATTAGAATGCTGATGGATGAAAAGCAGAGAGGGGAATATTTCGTACGACAGCTACCGCCAGTAACAGAAAAGAAAAGTATTTTGAGCCTGCCCTAAGAGCAGCGCTTGAATGAAACGAGAAGTATAAAGCACAGATATATTCGTTTCTTTGGTAAGATGACATGTAATTACCCCGTTACAAAGGGTATGCCATTAGCAATCATTAATCATCGTAAGCAAACAAGCAAAAACAGAAAGCATGGATGATGACACTCCCAGCATTGTGTTAGAGCCATGCTCCCTTTCTGACCAATCCAGAATTTCGGTATGGCTGATGAGTTTGTGGACAAAAGTTTTATATTTTTCAGGCAGATTACGCGAAGCAGTTTTAGGTTGACGTTAAGTGACTCTCCTTAGTAAATGGTCTTGCCGGTCCTCCCTGGGTATAATACATGAAGCTGCTGATTTATCTAGCAGTGGCCTCTAAAATCGCCGTTTGCGATACCAGTTCCAGTTCAGGCGACGTATAAGATACATGATTGTTTATTCTTTCACCTCATGTACTTGTTAATGACATGAAACTTGCACATAAAACCCCGAAAGTTCCCTACATGAGAAAAGGAGTTGCAGCCAAGTGAATATGATTCCCCTTTTCGGAACACGTGGAGCCCGCGACATGGATTCTCACTACTAACAAGTGTGTCTGATATTAATGGACCAGCATCACTCGTGCATTAGTCGGCTCCCTTGGCCAGATCATCGTGACGAAACAGCGTGGCCGCAACCTGTCGTCAAAATTCTGCCTGTTGGGCCGTTCACTAGATGGCGCTCTGCACGTGCTCGGCTCCTGCCCCGCGGGTGATTGATTATACGTCGATTCCCTAGAGGTTGCAAGCTCGCCGAAGTCGTATAGACTGCATCTGGAATATAGAGGAAGTATTAAAACCATCCCCTGTGTCCACATCGTCTAGTGGGCAGCCGAAACGGCAGTTCAGCGCCGCCGAGGAACTTAGCCAAAAGGTCGAAATGTGCCAAAACTGACGACTGGGCGAGTTGGTACATAGTCTTGCTTGGTAACAGCGCAAATAAAACAGGACACAAAAGGACGCAGCGCTGTGTCCGTTCCTTCTTCCTTTTGTGTCCTGTTTTATTTGCGGTGTTACCAAGCAAGTCGAAATGTGGCCTGCCTGTCTCCTTGCGTGTTTCGTGACAAACTGAACAACGAAAGCTCGGCAGCACAAAACTCGGCGACTTAACTCGGCAATATGACTAAACAAGAAGGGGTGCTCACGCAGCTTTACATCATCAAAGCAAGCCTTGGTGCTCGCAAAGTCTGTTGAAATCTTTGCTTGAAGTGTTCGCACACTGCGGTACCGAAGGGGAAGGGTGGTGTGGTACTGGGTATTTTATGCGTCACATTCTACAAAAAGCCTCTTATTCTCAAGGCGCCTTCCTCACGTGCCTGTAACTGATAAAATATATTATTCCGGGATGCGTTTCCTTAGCCTTAAAAAATACAAATTATATACAACACCGTAAATGTGATACAGACGAAGATAATCATTCGGGCTGAATAAATCAAACAAGGAAAAGATTGCTTAAAGGTCGAACATCGGATATTAAACAAGCTTAGGCGGAAGCATGGCACCACAAACGATCTCGTGGTTAATAAAGAAAGCCTGTAAACGTGGAGGCGAGCTTTTATCGGGATCACTGCGGACCATGAATCAAAACAATATTAATTAGGCCAAGTTTGCTGAAAAAAAAAATACAACAAGGACGACAATTTCTTCATCGATGGCTTATAGCGAAGTCTTTGTCTGTCGGGCCGGAGCACTGCCCGCTTATTGCAGGATCGTGGAGACACACCCCAAAGGGCGCGGAAGCCGCTAATGAGCAAACATCCCTCTCATCTCGCGTCGGTGATACTGACCCCGAGCAAACGACAAAGCTCGCCCGTGTACGTTTGCGCCTCTTGTGTCTGGCGTTTTTCGTTGCTGTAGGGGCGGAATGTCTGTGAGGAAGTAGGTTCTACGCAAAAACAACCAAGTCATATCGCGTTGGCGAGGGGGTACTTCAAAGTCGACGTTCATAACAGCGCCCGCGGCGTCCCCTAATGCGTTTCCTACCGATCAGGGACCCGGGGCATTGATAATTTGTAAAGCGCGTGCCCTAATGCCGACAGGGCGAGTGGTGTTCGAGCTCTCTCGCTAATTACATGTGGCTTGCTCACGCAAATGCCATGGCCATTTACAGTTCAGAAAGCCTACACGCATTCCTTCGCCCCTGTGACATTTGCTGCGCGTTTCTATTTTTTTTTTGTTGTTGTTGAACAGACCACCGGCCGCATTTGTGTTAGGCTCGACCTCACGTCTGCTACGAAAGTTCGCTGATTGCGCAAGATAATCACACGCTTATACTTGTAATCTTCCTTTTTGAGATCTTGATTGCAATATCGAAGTTCTAGGATGTGGCATAATAGCAACGAAACCTAAGCTATTGCGAAACTCGGCGGCCACGCCAAGGAGAGCCGAGTGCACGCGACATCACGGCGAGAGAGAGAGAGAGCGAGAGCGAGAGAGAGAGAGAGAGAGAGAGAGAGAGAGGAGAGAGAGAGAGAGAGAGAGAGAGAGAGAGAGAGAGAGAGAGAGAGAGAGAGAGAGAGAGAGAGAGAGAGAGAGAGAGAGAGAGAGAGAGAGAGGGGGTAAACGTGTCCATTGCGAATACAGTCAAGGTATGTGGTGCAAATCTTTAAGTCTTTAAGAACTCTACTTCCAAAAATACCCGCAATGTCTTGGCGTTACCTTTATTAAGCCATCTTCGATGAGGATTGTCACCATCATTCGCGGCATTATCTAATTTGCAATTAACTCCTTCTTTCCATCGCAATCTCGCTACATCTGTGTTTCTCCTCAAAGTTACAATTTTGGGGCATGCAATTAAGTAGGTTGTCACCTGCATGCAAAAAACAACAACATATCACTCGTGTTTTGCTAGCGGATGAGAATAGCATTGTCGTCTCTCTGTCCCACTGCAAGCGCAATAATTTGCCTCTCTACGAGTAGCAAGTCTAAATGAGACACAAAACTCCTTAGTAGAATATGCGTCCTTTCTCCTCGGCCCTCGCATCATGCCGGAAATCCGTCCCTATCTCCACATTTGGGCACCGCTGGCCGGTCATTGCGTGGGCAAGAAAGCCAGATTGGCTTACTTTTACGCCGTGCAGCGTGAGCGCTTCCATCTGTGGGTACAAGGGAAACAACGTAACGGCCCACGATAAGTGAATGCCCAGAGATCTCTCGGCTTTCTCGGCATTGACCGTCGGTGCTGCTCTTTCTCTTGGGACTAAGCGCTAATCGATACGCGTATTGAGCTGCCCTTAATTGGCTGTTATATAACGTCTCCGTCCAAGCGCGAACCCCCTCGCTTCTTTCGTTGTCATTTTTCTCCCCCTCTGTTGCTGCCGTTATTCGGTGGAGATTATGACGATTACGATGTTGATGATATTCTCCTTGGGACTATCAGGTACCGTCGCCCTCTTGTGTCTTCTGGCGTACGCCTGGGGGCGTATAGGCGTTTCCTATCAGCACAGCCAAGCGACGCATGGCGCCATCTAGGGGCATGTTTGAAGCTATGTCCACGTGCTTGTGGCCCACAATTTGATCGCCCAGAACCGCTTGGTCTCGTAGAGTAGTAGTTCCGCTCCTGCGAAGCAAACATCCTAACGCGGGCACAAATCCCGTTACCGTTTTTTTTTTTTTGTTTTTTTCAGGGGTTTGTTATACTTTAACGTTAACATTTTTTATCACGCATATAATGTATTTATGACACCTTTATGCATTATAAATGGGATTTAGGGTATTCTCGTTGCCTTTTGGTCAGTTTCAGCTACTACGTCTTCAACGTTTGTGCGGGTGTGCCCCCTTTTAGGTCGATTTCGGGGATTTCTGTTAAATATTTTTCCACACCGTGGTTTTCAACCACTGCAGGTCCGTTTTGGCTGTCATTTATTTCAGTTCGGGTGGTTTTGTATGCTTTAGGTACGTTTATGCTATGATATAACCCCCATAAGCAGGCACAGGTGGCGGCTGGCTGTACTGACTAGGAAACGCATAGTATACCTCGTCGGAGGAGGGGGCACAGGAGAGGGGAACGAACGAGATTGTGGATTCTGCCTGCCCTTAAATAAAGGTTACCGGTAATTCTTTCAACAACAAAGTTGTTTAGAAAATCGTTATTTTTCGTGCCCGCATTTGAAAATAGCAAGAAAATTCCGAGCGCGTGTGAGCGCGTGCCTCGTGGCGACCGCTCGACCGTTAAAAAAAAACAAAGCAATGCCGAGCGTTCATGTGTGCGTGCCTCATTGCGACCGCCGAGCGTCCCCGCCACATGTTTGTCAAGCCAAGCATATCTACTTAGGGAGACTGGCCAAGATTTGGGAAAAAAAAAAAAAAAAAAAAACCTCGAGCGTTCACCGTAATCGTGGCTCGGATAGAGAAAGACACGTCATGGCGTAAGCCGCTCCAAAGGGATGTTCAATGATTATCACTTCCGAAAAATGAAGGAAGCTCACATTTATAACAATAAAGATGGAGTAAAGGTTGTTGCGGCAGCGAAAAAGAAGCAAATCGGCTGCAATCGTGGATGTAAATCGTTGCAATGGTCGTGAAGGTTGCATACAGCTTCGCTACCTCCAAGTCTTACGCCTTAATGTGAGCTTCCTTCATTTTTTTCTTGTTTTTTATTTACTTTCCCTAATCCTGTCCTTAATCTTCATTTTCTCGGGTTTATACCCACTCCTATCCTTGCTAAATAAAATCCTGCGTTCGGCATTAGTTCTGGGAGCTTCTTCTTTTTTCTTCTTTCTGTCCAAAATACGTTCAGTGTTCTTTCCTGGAAGTACGGCAAGAGCCATGACGAAACCTTCTTTGTTAAAACCCCTTCGGCGCAAAAACTGTGGGGGACTTATTATACAGTGTAGAGTCACAATACTGCTGGCTTTCTGAATTCAACGAAGTTGAAAAGCTACGGTGTAGTTGCGCATGTAAGAAAAGCATGGCTGAGCCACGTGGCTCTGATTAGGCCCTTAGCTTACAGCTTGCGAAAAAAAAAACCATAATCGCACTCACTCCTTCCTTCGGAAAACCCAATAAGTGACTAAATTTTTTTACTTCTGCTGCTTCCTGACGGAAAGGGCACAAGAGCAGCGACATAAAAGGCGAAATGGTATCCGCACTTGCATGGTTCCTAGCAACCAATTGCAGCAACACATGGGAACCCGTTTTCCCTTCCGATCTTCTCTCCTATTTCGGTTCGTGATTGCCCCACACCTTTCATTTAGAATTCAATATCAGGCAAATGTGCACACCATTAAAGCGGCAAATTGGGGCAAATTAAGCGAAATTTTCAGACGGCGCGTTCCTTTGGCTTCGACACGAGTGAATGAAGAAGGCTCTAAATAATTCCCGTTGCTGCGATTTGGAGGATGCTGATGAGCCACATTATTATCTTGGTTTTTACTTTTTATGACTTCGGCAGTCTTCTGAAACATTGTTCATTTCTTCATTATTCACTCCCTAAAATTGGAACCCTTTGCAGAAACTCCGCCCCAGGAAAGGCGAGCATTATAAAACAAAATAAAAAATGGCATATTCTGGCTGTGTGAAAGTATGCACCACGTAGTACCTGGGAGCAACGCGACGAATAATCGCACTGCCCGCATATAAGCCTTGTCTCAGATTGACAGAAATCGAGATTACGAAATTAATTTTCCTTCGCTGTCTAGTCTCTTCCTTGGCACTTTCGCGATCGGCTTCATTCTTCCAGCGTCTGTCTGAACGTAATGTATAGCATATTATTAGAAAACTGTGGCTGATTCCTCTGTAATAGCAATCGCTAAAACACGAAAGTGAAATGTGCAGCGAAACCTGCAGCTGAGCAGTATTTGCAGGTCGGTGGCTGTCTTGTGGGTGTGCTCGGCGAGCAAAGTCCTGCCGGCGGGTCGCTTCGGCAAAGGTGCACTGGCGTAATTTCCATGGCGGATATGACGTCTGTGAAATCTTGGTGAATCCCGGCTTAAAACACTTCCGTGTTAAAATATAAAACCCGAAAATGAACAACCGGATGTAAAACGTACTCGTTAGTTTAGAAGGTTGCTTCCCCGCAAGAAGACCCTGTGTGCAAGGGTGCACCCTTTACAGGCCGCTTGCTTCGTTGTACTGGCGGCACTTCGGCGACGGAAATGCCGTAAGTGAAATGTCGTGCATCCGGAATAAAACACTTTCGTGTTGAAATTGCGTCGGAAGCGTTTCTACTTTGTAACAATTTCCTTATCTATATACTTGTGTTTGATCAAAGATCAACAAGCCCTTCATTCAACTGCGATAACTCTTTATTTCCAACAACCGGAAATTAGCTAAGTATAGACACGTGTTCATAGATGCTCAATGTTTCGCCCTTGTTCCCCTCGCAGAAGGATCCGTTGACACTGATGCAATTCCTCGTGGGTTTGCTGATCGTGTGCAACGTGACCTTCGCCTAACCAATACTAGAATGACGCGACGCCCCGATGATGTCACCCTCCAACGACAGCCAGTGACGTTACACCCAATCCTCCGTTTGTTAATCGAGGGAAGCAGTGTTGCGTTTCGACCAGTGACGTCGTGCCCTTCACCAAACCCATGGAACAATTAGCGTCCAGCAGCCCTTCTCATACTCGATTTCCCTTAATTATCTCCTCGGATAACCTCCGTTCCCAGCTTCCATCCAATCCGCATCGAGGATTTCGGGCGATGCGCTCTTCTTTTTGCGGGGAGGGGCAGGGATTAAGATTCGCGAGAGGAAGTACTAGTAGGCTGAGTACAGGTACAGTTCACGTTAAACTTGCGTTCCGCCTGCTCCAGACAATTACCAAGTGGGGAACTGAGGGTCTAGGCAGGACTTGCTGCGAGTTTTATATGTTTTCGTTTGTTTAAAAGACAACAGTGCCGAACATTCTACCACGTACAGGAAATAAAAAAAAAGTGAAATTCTCGCCTGTACAGTATTTTGCGTCTGTACGAAAAGATGTAGGCTCTAAATTCGCTGTAACAGATTAATATCGTTACGCGACGTGACAGTTGGAGGTGCACAGAAACTAAAAGGCAAGCACGGCAGAAACAATTGACCCTCATTTATTGTGCATATTTATAAAGCGTTACGCTGTGTGCGCTCAGCTTTAAAACTAATGTTGAAGAGGACTGTGATTTGGGCGAGTTAGTGAAAGTTCATGATTGAAAATCAGCGCGGAAAGAACAAAGCACAAAAAAGGGAACGAGAAGTAGAGAGGACAGCGCTGCACTCACAACTGGTTTATTTTGAAGAAAACACTGGTAATATATATATATATATATATATATATATATATATATATATATATATATATATATATATATATATATATATATATATATATATATATATATATATATATATATATATATATATATATATATATATATAATATATATATATAAATCAGTCTTCCACGTGGCGGTAAATTATCGCAATACGCTTATACGCTTATCTGAGTGACACCCTTGCATGACCACGCAAACCAATACCAATAGAGTGCACTTGATTGATTGTAGGGTTAACGCGTCGACGCAACGCAGGCGATGAGCCGCGCCGCAGTTGAGGGCCCCGGATTAATTTTGACCACCTGGGTATCTTTAACGTGCGCCGAAATATCGTACAAACGGGCGTTTTTGCTTTTCGCCTCCATCAGAAAAGCGGCCGCCGCGGCCGGGAATCGAACCCGCGACCTCGTAATAGATTACACTTGTGCAGACCGATGACTGATTGCGTTTTTTTTTGTTTCTGTTTATTTGTTGTAATAATTTAACGCCACGTGGGAGACTGATTATGTATATTGCCAGTGTTTTCTTCAAAATAAACCAGTTGTGAGTGCAGCGCTGTCCTGTATACTTTTCTCTCCCTCTTTGTGCTTTGTTTTTTTCGCGGTGATTTTCAATCATTGAATCTAATGCTTGTCCGCTCGCCTCTTCCCAACAGCTTGTTTCAAGCACACTTTTAAAAACCTGCTCTCTATTGCAACCTGCGTGTGACTTGATAAAAGAGTAAAATAAAAGCAAAAACGCACAAGCAGAGCATTTTGGACTTGAAAATCCCTTGGCAGTACCTAATCAGCTCCCAATTAGTCTGCTTGCTTACGCGCATGCGTGGACAACGTTAGCACAGGCATGAAAGACGAAAATATTTCCATTTCGCAATTTTTGGGATCACATTTTTCTTTTTAATAATGGAGATTCGG